>NC_069672.1:4889062-5203125 GCF_027244095.1 Hemicordylus capensis | reverse complement strand
GGCTGAGCCCACCTCCTGCCTCTTTTTTGGCCAATCAGAAGACAGCTGATGATGCAATGAGGGTTGCCAGTCACAACTGGCAGCACAATGCATGCTAGGATGGATGATACTCCTCAGAAGATCCAGCTCCTATTTTCTGCAATGGAGACTGCAGCTGCCTTAATCATGTGTGTGCTGAGTTTGCAGACTGAAACAGAGGTTCTGCTCATCTGTGGCTACAGTAGGAGATATTTATCCCCCCACCAAAACAACAACAACAACAACAACAACACTCCATGTGATTTTGTGCAAGGCTCAAAGAGTTAATTATTTTCTATAATTAATTTAACAAATTTTCCTAGATTCCTCCTGGATTTCAGAAGGGGGGGGGACCTAAGGCAGTGTAAACCCACAGAGCAATAATGCAGCACAACACACAAAATACAGTCATAATCCCCCAAAGCTACAGAGACCTCGGCTTAGAGAAGGAGCTACAAATAGACCTCAGGGAGGCTGCGAATTGAGGAAGGCTGCACTGCTCTGGGTAGAGCAGAAGGTCCCAAGTTCCCTCCCTGGCAGCATCTCCAAGATAGGGCTGAGAGAGACTCCTGCCTGCAACCTTGGAGAAGCCGCTGCCAGTCTGTGTAGACAATGCTGAGCTAGATAGACCAAAGGTTTGACTCAGTAGAAGGCAGCTTCCTATGTTCCTATGTAAGATGCTGCTGTTGTTGTGCCCAGTCAGAGCATTGGCCACGATGGGCATTTCAAATGGGCATTTCCCAGCACGCCGGCGATTTAACCCAGGACCTTCTGCATGCAAAGCAGATGCTCTTCCACTGAGCTATTGTCCTTCCCCTCAGGCTGGGATCCGGTCTGTTCATCACATGCACATAAAGCTGGTTTGGGAAGTGGGGTGGGTCTACAAATCGCCCATGGCTTGGTCTGATTTAGCAGACAGCAGTAGTACATTAAATCAGGACGGCAAAGCTGCTCATCAAGCAGATTAAGTCAAACCAAACAATTATATGCTGCTGTTTTATTTTAATCCAAGGATCAGTTGCACGCAGAGGAAAGCTTCTCCCTGTGTTGCATCATCGGACAATCCTGTCATTTGGAGCATCCTTGGCAGGGATTAAGAATTATCGGTCTGTGATCTGAACGAGTTCCAAACCATCGCTTGGGCTCACTCATCAACGCTTTTTCTCTCTAGCAGATTTTCTTTGCGGTGGTTGTGGGGCGGTGCTGTCGATGGCCAACTCACACTTTACTTAGCAAATTTTTATGAGCCAGGCCCAAGGTCAAACAAGGTTTGGGGAGTTGGCTGATATGACAACCCCTGACATCAGCCATGCAGCTGCAGCAAGGAGGAAGGCTTACTGGAGATCTCCTTCTCTGGTACCTCAAATACTGCTGCTGCTGCATCCAGGCATCCATGCACTTGGGAATATCAGACCGGTTCACACGACCAGTATAATCAGGGTTGGAGGTGGAGAGCTGGTCTTGTGGTAGCAAGCATGATTTGTCCCCTTAGCTAAGCAGGGTCCCACGTCACCAAGAACCCTTGGACCTGCAAAGCAGTTTTGGACCATTAAAAAGGTGTCGTTTTAAAAAGGAAGGAGGTGGTGGTAAGGAGTTCTCCCCTGCAACCCCCCCCCCCCCAAATCAGTTAAATTTGCTGGTCACAGTTCTTTTCCCGTTTCAATTTTCATATAAAATATATCCCCACCTCCAGCAACAGGCTTGCTGATGCTTTATCTCGAAAGCCTGAGTTCATGAAAGAAGAGTGCTCAACAGTACCATCTACCGTATTGCCCACTCATGCTTTGCTGGCTTCAGCACCTTCCGTATTGTTCTTGGATCGATTACAACAAGCCCAAGAGCTAGATCTGGTAGCTCAGACCCACCAAAGACAGATCTCGTCCAGAGAACCAGCAGTTTAAAAACTTGGGTGTGCATTGAGATAAGCTAGAATTTGTATCACAAAGGCCGGTTTGTGTGTGGAGTGGGTCCAAGGATCTCGAAGGGACTTGGGGTTAGTTTGGCTGGTGTGTGAATGCACACACTCTCTTCTGAAGGAGATTCGGGGCAGAAGCCCTGCGTGTCAAGCCTCCTGGAAATGCTGATTGAACTTGGGAATAACTGATTCTAGATTTCGGTGATCAGTCCTCACCTCTATAGGGAAGTGAGCCCCCTCTAACAAATGTCTCCAATGTTCCATGGCAGCTTTGATTGCTAGGAGTTCTTTCTCCCAAATAGTGCAATTACACTCAGAATCGGTAAGTTTGCGTGAAAAAAAGCCACACGGCAGCTCCTTTTTAATAGAACAGACCCAATGGTGGTGTCTGATGCATCGGTTACTAAAAGGAATGGTTTTAGTGTATCAGGATGCTGCAACAACAGTTCGGTTACAAAGGCGTTCTTTAGGGTCTCAAAGGCTTGTTGAGCTTCCGCAGTCCATTGAAACGAGCCTTTGGTGCGAAGCAAGTTGGTTAGGGGTATATCTAAGTCCGCAAAATGTGGAATGAAACAGTGTGAGTAATTTGCGAAACCCAAAAACCGTTGTACCTCCTTCTTGTTTCATGGAGGTTGCCATGAAACCACCGCTTCAACTGTGTTAGGGTCTATCTCCAAGCCTGAAGTGAAGATCCGATACCCCAACAAGTCTATGACCCGAAGGTTGAACGCACATTTCTCTAATTTGGCGTACAGGTGGTTTTTGTGCAGTCTCTGCAGGACCGCCCTGACATGAGAAACATGGGCCATCGGAGTTGCAGAGTAAATCAAAATATGATCCAAATAAATGACCACAAACTGGTCCAAATAATCTCTGAACACATCATTCATAAAGTGCTGGAAGACCACCGGGGCATTACACAGACCAAACGGCATAACTGTGTGCTCATAATGGCTGAACCGGGTAGAGAATGCGGTTTTCCACTCATCTCCCTCTTTGACTCGGATCAGGTTATAAGCCCCTCTAATTTGGTAAAAATGGTAGTCCCTTTCAACTGCTCTAATAATTCTGATATCAGTGGTAACGGGTGCCGATTACGGATTGTGAGCTTGTTTAGTGCTCGATAATCATTACAGAGTCTCAGCTCGCCGCATTTTTTCTTGACGAATAACACAGGAGCAGATGCTGGGGAGGTAGGAGGTCTTATAAAACCCCATTTCCGATCCCCCCCCCCAAATCCCGTAAAGTCTGAACTTCTGGCTCGGAAAGAGGGTAAATAGGCCTTGCTGGTATCTTTGCCCCGGGGATCAGATCGACCGTATAATCGTATGGTCGATGGGGAGGTAACTGATCTGCCTCTTTCTTATCAAAGACATCAGCAAAGTCCTGATATTTTACTGGCAGGACCAGAGCTGTAGCAGGAGCAGACAAGCAGCTCAGCCCATGGGGTCTTGCCAAACGTGCCTTGAAGTCTGAAACTCCACCAGCTACCCACGAGTATTATGAGAGCATGCGGAGCCAAGCGCTACATCTGTTGCCTGAGTTGGACAGCAATTATGTTGGCAATAAGGAAATGAAAATACCACCTCCCCTAAATTCCATGAAATATGGGGGTCATGGCTCTGCAGCCAGTCCATCCCCAGAACTATGGGATTTGGGGAAATCTCTGCCCCAAAGAATTTGATCCTTTCTATGTGCCCCTGTATTTCCATTGCTACTGGTTCTGTTGTCCGGGTCACAGGCCCTGAGGACAATATGCGGCCATCAATTGTTTCCACTGTAAGGGGTTTCTCCAAAATTCTCCAAACCACCCCCCAGTTCTCCACAATCCAGCAATCCATAAAGGTCCCACTAGAGCCCGAGTCCACCATAGCTTGAGTGGCTATAGGAGACTTTCCAGAGATTCTTAGGGTAACCTGAACAACTAATAAGGTAACCTGAACTAATAAGGTAACATGAATGGACCTGGAACCACACCCCAGCCCTAGGGTCCCTTCTAAGTCTGGGGAGAAGCGTTTCCTGCCAACCACGGGCGTGGAACCTTGGCAGGACATGAATGAGCGAAATGGCCTGCTTGACCGCAATACAAGCAGAGCCCGTCCTTTCTGCGGTGGGTCCTTCTCCTCTAAGGTTAATCTGGGGCAGGTTCCACCCAATTGCATAGGCTTTCCTTCCCCCTTATCAGTTATGGCAGGTATGGGAGGGGGTAATGCTCTAGAAGTACCCACAGGAACTCTACGTGCTGAGGTAGTGGAACGGTGTTGGCGCCTGGTTTCCAGACATCTGTCAATGCGGAGACATAAATCAATTAAAGCTCTCAATGTGCCTGGACATTCTACCCGAGCCAGCTCATCCAAGACCTCCTCAGCCAACCCCTCTTGAAACTGATCTATCAAAGCTGCTTCATTCCAGGTCAGATCTTGGGCTAACAATCTGAAAGAAGTGGCATAATCAGCCACAGACCCGCTCCCTTGCCTTAACCGACAAATCTACCTATTAGCAGTCTCCGCCTTTACAGGATCCTCGAACATTCCCCTGAAGGCAGTTATAAAGGCAGCATAGTTGTTTAACAATGGGCTATTCCCAGTCAGAAGAGGAGTCACCCATTTAGCTGCTGTTCCTGAGAGAAGACTGATAACAAACCCCACCTTGTGGGTGTCCTGAGGAAAGCCTTCTACCCGCAGTTGCATATATAGCTCACATTGAGCCAGAAAAGCAGCAAAGCCAGCAAGAGAGCCATCAAACTTATCAGGAGCTGCAACTGGGCATTTATGCCGAGGTGGGGAGGGGCCAGCATGTACCTGAGCCTGAAGGAAAGTAAAAGCCTGCACCAGGTGGTCAATCTGGGCTTGTAAGGCTTCAGCCATTCTCTACCCAGAGCTGGTAAGTAGGTGTGATAAATAAGGCCGTTTGCAAACAGTCATGAATCTGTTGGTTCAGCTAACCCAATGGGATTTTACAACCCCCCTTCAGTACTTCCCCTGAGAGTAATCAGAAAGCATCAGCGAAACCAAATGAAGGAAAACAAAAGGCTCACAAAGCAATTAGTCAATGGATTAAGGCCCCTGAACTGAAACTAGGTACCCCCCTCTAACACTAACTGAGTAATAAGTGGAAGGAAAAGACAAAACAAGGAATGAAACAAGCGAAGAACACAGAACAAGGAATTAAGGGAACAATGCAGGAAAGTACAGACAAGGCAAACTGTGACACAGAAATGGTTGAAATTCAAGAACACACTATCTGCAGCCAACAGAGTTGCAAACAGCATCAGAGCAAAGAGAGACTGTTGAATGGCTCAAGAGAACCAGCAGCCAATCAGGCTTCCCTGAGTCAGCACTATGGCTTTCTTTCTTGGGATCTCCTACACCTGCGTGACTCCCACTGAGCCTGTCTCTTGAGTCATTGTCTCAAGACAGGTGAAATCCCAGGCTCTTCTCCATCAGAGATCATGTCTGGCAGCTGTTGAGAATCCTCAGCTCCAGAGTCTGGTTTCTCTGCCCAATCTTGTGGCTGTGCCTCTAAGCCCTCACTAGCTGGTAAGTCATCCTGCTCTGACTCTTCTGAGTCAGAAGTCTGAGCCATGACACACTGGTGTATTTCCCAGAATATCAATCACTTTTATTACAGCCATAGGCCATACAAAAAAAATAAAAAGCATTAAAACAAGATATTATACATAGTAAACATAATAAAACAAAATAAAACAGGAAGCTCCCATGAGTTAGACCTTAAACAAGATCTTATTCTGATAGCAACATAAAAGAATTTCACCACCACTTTAGTGACCTCATTATTTTGGTCCTCAAGACAGAAGTTCAAATAAAAAGGGTCGGCTCTTCCTGGAAATTGCTCTAACAAAGGGAATATAAGTTCTTTCCTGTTATGACAGGTAAAGAGAGCAATATAGTGTTTCCCAGAATATGGGGAACTCCTATATCGGGCAGCAGCGATACAGGAAGGTGCTGAAAGGCATCATCTCATACTGCGTGGGAGATGGCAACGGTAAACCCCTCCTGTATTCTACCAAAGACAACCACAGGGCTCTGTGGGCGCCACAAGTCGACAGCACAACAGCCCCATATCCTCAGGGACATAATTTCACAGAGCCCTGCGGTGATGGGCATGCAATTGCCAGAGCTGCGTCAGTACAATCCAGCAACACTTCAGCTTCTGCCAATTTCCTAAGCAACCCCGCTTCTAGGCTTCATGATTTGAAGCTGCAGGGTCGTTCAGGAGACAGAGACATCCCCCTGGGCACTCTCATGGCTGCTTCCTAGCTCTATGCGCACCACACTGTATCTGGGTCATGCTCAGTGGTTTGGTTTCTCGTCTCTTACAGCAGGTACAACTTTTTTTCGTGACAGCAGGAAAGAAGCCAAAACACCAAACTGAGCACTGTGTGTGTGTGGTGGGGTGGAACCAGCAGGGAAGCACAGTTTAACCCTTAGGAACATAGGAAGCTGCCATATACTGAGTCAGAACATTGGACTATCTAGCTCAGTATTGTCTTCACAGATTGGCAGCGGCTTCTCCCAGGTTGCAGGCAGGAGTCTCTCTCAACCCTATCTTGGAGATGCTGCCAGGGAGGAAATTTGGAACCTAGATGCTCTTCCCAGAGCAGCTCCACCCCCTAAGGGAATATCTTACAGTGATCACACTTCTAGTCTCCATTCATTTGCAACCAGGGCAGACCCTGCTTAGCTAAGGGGACAAGTCGTGCTTGCTAGCACAAGAACAACCCTTCCTCATCAGACTTACTTTCCAGTCCCCTCACCATCATATGGGCATAGGCAATCAGGCCATTGGTCCATCTAGCTCAATATTGTCTATGCTGACTGGCGGTGGTTCCAGCCAGGAGTCTCTCCCAGCCCCACTTGTTGATGCTGCCTAGGGTTGCCAAAATTCCATTGCATGAATACAGGTCACAAGTGAAGGGGTGTGTGTCTTGGGGGGGTCATTTGTGGATGGGATCATCCTAGAAGAAACATAGGAACATAGGAAGCTGCCATATACTGAGTCAGGCCATTGGTCTATCTAGCTCAGTATGGTCTACACAGACTGGCAGTGGCTTCTCCAAGGTTGCAGGCAGGAATCTCTCTCAGCCCTATCTTGGAGATGCTGCCAGGGAGGGAACTTGGGACCTTCAGCTCTTCCCAGTGCAACTCCATCCCCTCAGGGGAATATCTTACAGTGCTCACACATCAAGTCTCCCATTCATTTGCAACCAGGGCAGACCCTGCTTAGCTAAGGGGACAAGTCATTGCTTGCTACCACAAGACCAGCTCTCCTCTCCTTGCAGCGGCTTCTCCAAGGTTGCAGGCAGCTCCATCCCCTGAGGGGAATATCTTCCAGTGCTCACACTTCTAGTCTCCCATTTGAATGCAATCAGGGCAGACCCTGCTTAGCTTAAGGAGACAGGTCATGCTTGCTACCACAAGACCAGCTCTTTTCCCTAAAGCCTGAGTAGCAATACATTTGTAAAAAAAAAAAACCAAAACCAACAAAACAAGCCCCATGATTTCAGAAAGCTTCTTGAGGAGAGCTGGTCTTGGATTGTGCTTTTTAATATTTCTAAATTCACTACGAAAATGGTCATGAGCTTATCAATTCTTTCACCACCTCATTTCTTTGAAAAGGGACACCTTTTTAATGGTCCATAACTGCTTTGCAGGTCCAAGGTTTCTTGGTGACGTGGTCACAGCCAACATTGACACCAGGGTTTCTTAACTGTGGGCCCCCAGATTTTGTTGGACTACAACTTCCATCAGTCTCAGCCACAGTCTGAGGATGATGGGAGTTGTAGTCCAACAACATCTGGGGGCCCAAGGTTAAGAAACCCTGATCTACACCACAACACACACACCCCCACACACAAAAATCTGGGGAGGATTCATATGGATGGATGTGGGGCAAGCACTTCCAGATTGGCCCCACCGTCTATATGTTATATCTGTATTCTCACAAGGAGCAGGAAACAGGCACAGATCATGCCGCCATCCCCTGCTAACTGAGCAAAGAGGCACCTTCTTTAAAGTGGTGACTCTCTTTCTTTAGCAGGGGGAGAGCAACTGGCCCTATCCATCCCCAGCACAACATCCCTCCAATGGCTGTTGCTGGTGTCTGTCTTATGTTTCCTTTTTGATTGTGAGCCCTTTGGGGACAGGGATCTGATATATTTACTTATTTATATCTATGTCAACCACTTTGGGAACTTTTGTTGAAAAGCGTTATATAAATATCCGTCATATCCGTATCATCGGTGCTTCTAAAGACGAGACAACACAACACAACTTTGAGATAATTAGAAATATATTCTTTTAATCTTTGTAACCATGGCACTACATTGTGAAAAATAGTTTCTGTTTGGGAGAAAAAGAACTAGGGCCTAAAGTGACCCAGGATATCCTTCTCCACCTCTCACCATCCCACATCATCCAGATTCCCAGCAACAGGGAATAAGATTATGAGCAAGTGGATCTTGGTACATTTGGCTAAACAAACTGGAAAGAGAGGATGGCATTGAAAACGGAAGACAAATCAGAAAGAACTCCATGGAGATGATCTCATGCTCATTTAAAGCAAAGCTGTCATACTCTTGTATAACAGCAGCGGGGGGAATCTTGATGCAATTGTACATAAAATAACGTCACGGTTTATCAATATGCACGTTGGTGATGTTGAAAGGGGGAAAGATACCGGCAGACATCCAGACTAACGCTGTGCTGGCACAATGCACTAAGTTGCACACACACAAGGTCACACATATCTGCACAGATGCTCAGAGTTGGGCTCATGAAAACACTTCTCAGGAACACATACAAGGTTGCACTACAACGCTGTGCCCTCTGTAATGTAATGTATTGTGCAACCTCTCATCTTCTTCCACTAACATAAGGACTAGTCGGGGAGAGACATTATTTTGGTTATGCACATCCTTGCGCTGTGTCCTTGTGTTAGGTAGTAGCATTGTGCTTGCACATCACTAGTCTCAAAGGCGAGCTTCCAGCATCGTGGAACTACGCACAACATCCTTACAAAAACTTTGCACAACTGCAGTGTGAGTCTGGATGTCAGCCATTTAGTCCTGCGTTTGAGTCATATTTTCAATGCCAAGCCTCATCCCGGGAACCTGGAAGTAAGTTTTAAAGAATAGGGTACCCCTGAGCATGTGTAAAGAGTGCCCAACAGTGTTTGAAAGCCAAAGCCTCTAGGCTACAGAACATGGCTTCTCAGCAAGACGTAGCCCAGTGCTTGTATTTTCTTTTTAAAAAACCCACAAATTAAAATGCTACCTTCCGATATTAGCACTCGTGTCCAGTTGAGAACATATAGAACTTATCAGAAGAATAATAAGCAGGGAAGCCAAATGTCAACAAATATAGTACAAAATTGAGAGATAGAAACAGCAGCATTTACAATAAATTGATGCTAATTTTGACTTCTGCTCTGATTCTTCTAAACATATTGCCTTGTGGAGTTTGGGGTTTTTGTTTTGTTTTGGCTAGTTATTCTTTTAAGCTACAGATTTTTGCTTGTTTTAAAATTATTATCTTTTCCTAAAATATATTTTCATTTTTTAAAAAATATACCTATCCTCGTCACAGACTTTTCTGAATTAAAACAAAAAACAAAAAACTTCTGCTATTAAAATCTGTTTTTCTTTTTTGTTTTATTCTTCTGACCAAAGATCTCCGGCCTCTTGCATGGGCGAAGCTGAGTCCAGTTCAGTGAACCTCCTTTCAGAATCCCGAGAGGTACAACAGAAGCTTTGCTCAGTCTTTCTACTGCCAGGAGAGGAGAGCAGAAGCTGTGAATCTGAGCTCCACTTTCTTTTCTTACTTCCTTACTGGCCAACAAGGAAGACATGCATACAAAAAGAGCAGTCCTAATTTTGCAGTGATGTTTGTGCCCTTTGGGTTCTGGCTTGCTCCAGAGCAATGCCATTTCATCGAGGAAAGAGCTGAACAAGAAACTGCTGTTAGTGGATTCCAAAATGAGTGACATTCTGCTCTCATCCATAACCCGTAAATGAGAATTTAACACACACACACACACACACACACACACACACACACACACACACACACACACACCCCTTTGCATAAAAGTGAGCAGAAGGCAGCCCATAAGCACTTCCAAGAATGGAGCCCTTTGGTATTACTAGGGTGTTTACTTTAACACCCCTGAGTTGACTCAACAGACCATCCCCCCCCCGCCCCTCAAATCCAGAATCTATTGACCCATTTACTTTATCAGATCAGGGCACTTGAGCAAGGAAATTGAGGCATGTGTATTCCACAATATCTCACACTGTTGTTCAGATCTACAGCCAATATGTAGTGGCTGTTTGCTTGCTATTTTTTAAAATCTGCCTGGGACCTCTGGCAACCTCTTTAGTTACATCTCAGCACCAACCAAATCAAATTCCAACACCATTCTAACTTTAAAACTTAAAGGTGACCTCATACAAGCAAGTGTGGCTGATCTCACTTCTTGCAAAGAATGTAAGAACATAAGAACAGCCTTGCTGGATCAGGCCCAAGGAAGCCCATCTAGTCCAGCATCCTGTTTCACACAGTAGCCCACCAGATGCCTCTGGTGAGCCCACAGGCAGGAGTTGAGGGCATGCCCTCTCTCCTGCTGTGACTCCCCTGCAACTGGTACTCAGAGGCATCCTGCCTCTGAGGCTGGAGGTGGCCTTTAGCCCTCCGACTAGTAGCCCTCGATAGATCTCTCCTCCATGAAGTTATCCAAACCCCTCTTCAAACCATCCAGGTTGTTGGCTGTCACATCTTGTGGAAGAGAATGCCACAAGTTGATTATGCGTTGTGTGGAAAAAGTACTTCGGTTTGCTGGTCCTAAATTTCCTGGCAATCAATTTCATGGGATGACCCCTGGTTCTAGTGTTATAAGAGAGAGAGAGAAGAATTTCACTCTCTCCACTTTCTCCACACCATGCATGATTTTATAGACCCCTATCATGTCTCCCCACAGTCATCTTTTTTCTGAACTAAATAGCCCCAGGTGTTGTAGCCTTGCCTCATAAGAAAGGTGCTCTAGGCCCTTGATCATCTTGGTCGACCTCTTCTGCACCTTTCCCAGTTCTACAATGTCCTTTTTTAGATGTGGTGACCAGAATTGTACGCAGTACTCCAGGTGTGGCTGCATCATAGTTTTGCATTCTAATATTAGCAGTTTTATTTTCAGTCCCCTTCCTAATGATCCCTAGCATAGAATTGGGCTATTTCACAGCTTTTTCACTTTAGGAACGTGAACGTGACGAAGACCAAAATGTTTACGGTATTGCATGGAGGACTCATCACCAGATTGTGGATCGAAGTAATCCTGTTCCTCTACCATAGTCCCCAATCTATAGGTTGGTTCACACAAAACACAGGTGGCTACAAAGCAGATGGTGTAGGGCAGGCTTGCTAGTGGACGGACAAAGAAGGCCGGGAGATCATCGGGGCCTTGCTGGGACGCCCGGACAGGAAGCTCAACTTGGCTGCTTCAATAAACCGAGATATGTGATTGCCTGCAGTGCCAGATTAAGGTTTCCTCTAAGTTTTGGGCTGGGGGGACCTCAGGTTTCCCACTATGTGTGAACTCAGCCTATCAATCTGATGATATACCCCTGTGGCAATGTCATTCCATGAACTGATTATATTATGTCTCTGCTTAAAAATGGACAGCAATTGGAGAGAGAGGAGCTCATGTAGGATTTCAGGAAGGGAAGGAGGAGTGGGCGGAGGGACCATATGCTTAATTTTTCATTCCAGTGAGATTAATATGGACAATTTAATTGTGTTTTCTTGGACTTGGTGTGATAGGACTTGGTGTGACAGAACAGTCACGGTTTCAGCGCATCTCTTCTTTTTCAAGGGCAGTTCTAGGATAAAGCAGAGCCGAAATGTCAAAGCTAAGCATGTTAACCTCTGGGGCTACTCAGCATTTATATCCACAGTATGCAAGAGCAAACAAAGCATCTAATTCTTATATATTTGTTTAAGAGCAGCTGTCAGGGTTTTAAACATTTGGCCATTCTCTCCTGCAAAGTTCACTGTCAAAGGGGTCAGTTGGTCTTTAGCGTCTCTTGGAACAATATTGTGGAAGAAACATCCCCAATCCTATAAGCATAGTTTACATGTAGAATGTGTGTGTGTGTACATATACACATGCAACTGTGTATGGACTTGTTTAAGTGCTTCAGACACAAAAATTTAGAGTAATCCTTCATGTGTAGAGTAATCATGTGTAGAGTAATCCTTCATTCCACAAACACAGGCCCACTGGCTGAAAACCTAACCAAGCACTCATGCTTCCGAAGAGTCCCAAACTAATGTTGCACCAGTGCTAGGGTATGTGTGGGGCAGGGTGGATTTCAACAGCCTCCTCTTCTCCAGGAAACCCTCTGTGTCACTTGAAAAGATGTCCCCGAAGGCTGTGTGACCCCAAGGGACATGTTTCAGGTGGCACAGAGGGCTTCCTGGGGAATGGGAGGGCAGCAAAAATTGCCACTCCCTCGGTGCAGTTAGTTGGGAAGTTCTGTTAGGCTGCTCTCTCACTGCACCAGTGGTGGTTCCTGTCCTCGGTAAATTCCTGTCCCAGTGCTGTCCCTATTTTTGCCTCTTGGGATGCCTTTTTAAAATGCGACTAGTGTTTCCACATTTTTTTAGGCGATTGCCTTCTAACTCAGGTCTACAGACCTTAAACCTCTACGCTGGGCTTGATGTATACATGTATGTATACACAGATACATGAAAAAGTACATGTGCGATCATTCCAGCATCATGCCTGGTATTCTACACACCACTGAAACTCATTTTCAATGCTGTAGGAGCATCATGCGTCCCTAGAACATTAACTAAAAGGAAATATTATTGTTTTCAAAACAACTCAGGAGAGGTTGTGGGCGAGTAAAATAATACTGCTTGAACAGGCAGAGAAGCCAAAAGCAGCACATTATGGAGTGAGGCAGGAGCTTGAATATGAGATGTCCCTATTTCCATCTGTGAAATGTTGGAGGGGACGATCCTCATAACACATCTGGAAGGGAAGCCTGTTTTGTTAGCCCCGTATTGTTAGCCTGATGTTGAGCTGCCGTGGGTTGCAGGAGGCCACCTAGAATACGCCTGGCAGAAGGGAGAAGACCAGATTTTTCAGGATACCAAAATCTGCGGCGAAATGCAGAGGAGGGATAATTTTTAAAAATAGCCCTTCTTGAGGATGCCTTGTCCACTCCTGTTGGGAAGGTGGGCAATACACTTTGTGTACAACGGCCAATCAAAACTCAACTTTGGTTCCCAAGGAGAAGAGCTCAACAAGGAGTATCTCAAAGGTCCACCCATTTTGAACGAGTTTGATTTGGTTCCAATACTAGCACAAGCTTCGGAACAAAGCAGGTAACATCCGTCACTTTGGGGGGCTGTTTCTGTTGCTTCCCATTCTTCTGTGTCCTTCTCCTCTGCACTACCTGACATTGGTGAGTGTATGGGTGAGTGATAGCTTCAAAAACCGGAAAGGAGTGTTGCATTCCTTTAGAGTATGAAAAGGGTTAATTACCAAAATGGTGGGGAGGGGACCTTGGCATGAGCCAGGGCCCCAGATCTTTTCAGTACCTAGCATTATAAGTCAGGGATTTTCCCTGTGTTTATTCCTTGGTTGGGTAATTTACACCAGGCACCAGTATCACATTTCCAAACAGAGCTAGCAATGCCCCTGATAGGAAGCAGCCATATAAAGGAGAAAGGGGACTGCAACCCTCCTGCAGATGTTGGACTACAACTCCCATCATCCCTGTCTATCCCAGATTGTGAGCCCTTTGGGGACAGGGAGCCATTTTATCTATCTCTGTAAACCACTTTGGGAACTTTTGTTGAAAAATGGTATATAAATATTCATGGTACCTCTCCATAGAGGATTTGCATACTGTAGGAATTGAGCAAGCCAGGAAGTTAGTTAAGCAACGTGTCCTGGATATAGAAGTTCAACAAGAAGGTGCATGGCTCAAGCAGGGTTTATACTTAGGGAGTCGAGCTATTAATCTTAAACCAGCTAAATATTTTGATGTGGTGCTTGTCCCTAAATTTAGATGAGCCCTCACTTTAGCACGTTTAAATGTTCTTCCTACAGCAGTATTGGATGGCAGGTTCAAGGGAGTTCCGCTATTTTTACGTCTTTGCCCATGTGGCAAAGGGGTTATAGAATCCACCTCGCACGTTATTCTTTATTGTGATTTTTATAGGGAACCCCGTTTAAGACTTTTATCTCCTATGTTAGACAATTTGCCTGGCCGGTCTGATGAATTTTATTTAAATTATCTTTTAATTAATGAGGACACTGATATTATTTCTGTTATGGCCAAGTTTTGTTATATTATTTGTAAAATATGTACTGGTTTATTGTAAATGTTTGCTGGTCAATGACCCAATAAACTTATAACCTATTCATGGTACAACCCCTGCTAACCGGGCAAAGAGGCGCCTTTTAAAAGTGGTGATTCTCTTTATTTGGCAGGGGGAGAGCAAATGGCCCTATCCATCCCCAGTACATCAACCGTCCAGAGGCTGTTGCTGGTGTCTTATCTTATACTGGCTACGGGGAGCCATTCTATTTATTTATTTATTTATTTCTATGTAAACCACTTTGGAAACTTTTGTTGAAAAGTGGTATATAAATATTTGTATTAGTGTTGGTGTACAGGCAGACCTTGTTATTTGTGGGGGTTCCATTCCTCGCCTACTACCACGAGAAACAAAACCACAAGTAATGTGGCATTATGCCTACGGGGAAAGGGGGTTTAGGATCCAGAATGGACCAAAAAGGGTGTGTGTGTGTGCGCGCGTGTGTGAAAAAACGAGCAAAAAAAAAAAGGTGAAAATAATTAAAATTATTTACTATACCATGCTCTGGAATGCCCTGCAATCCACGGAATGCCCCCCCAACTGCCAAAAATCGCTGGAATTTTATTCATTTATTTATTTTTAAAGCAATGAGCCACAAAATGCTCCCTATGAGAGCATCTCCTTCTCCGTTTGTTTTCAGGAAGAACCTCAAGACTCTCCTGTTTCCGCAGGCTTTTCATTAGAATTAATTTTAATATTTTTAAAACTTGTTCTAATATCTATTTTATTCTATTGTTTTCAGCGTCATGCATTTTCATTTGCAACTTTTAAATATTTTCAATGTTGTACACCGCCTAGAGATGTACATAGCAGGCGGCATAGAAATATGATAAATAAATGAATAAAATAAATAAAATGGTTCCTCCTGACTCCCGCTGGGCTCCTCCTGACAAAATAGCAGCCGGAAGTTACCTCCACAGTCACTCCCGGCGTTCTAGGAACTGCGGATATGTGATATGAAACCGGGTGTCTATTAGACACCCATGAATACGTGAAACCGCGGACACAGAGTCCACGTATAACGAGGTTTGCCTGTAGTAGTAGTCGTTGTAGTAGTAGTAGAAGTTGTATTGGCCACTAGGTGTCTGGAAATGATGGGAGCTGTGGTCCACCTACTGGAGGGCCAAAGTATTGAAGCCATGATATAACGGCTCCTTTCATGCGATCGTCTGCATTCTGTTCTTCCTAGGGTGGAAGAGGATGGAGAGACGTGGCAGTAGCAACTGTGCCACTCCTCTAAGATAATCACACGTTCAGAGGGGCTTTCTGTTCTGGTCTATTCCAAAACTTGGAGGTCAGGTGGTGGTGTGGGGGTGAGATTGTGTGTACTGATGCCAGTTGCATGACCTTGTGAACTGTGATTCTGTGGGATCAGCATATCCATCTTCAGACACCAAAGTATGATGCATTTATAAGAATCTGGAGAATCTGAAGCAGCGGTGGACGAACCAGAAAAGCTACAGTAGCAGGGATGCTGAGGTCAAGAGGAAGGTTGCGTTCCAGTGCATGAAGATGCCGGGTCTGTAACCTGGTGCAGATGTATCTGAATCTGCCTCTGTAAGTTCTTCCCTTCTTCTGTGATGAACAGTGGATTGCATCAAGGGTTCTAATCAGGTACGGTTACATTTTTCCCCACACACCTTTTTCTATTTCCCTCCGGTACCCACGGAGAAATCCCACTGAACATCAGGAAGGGATCTTCAGCCCTTAGACATGTGGTTGTCCTTTCCCCCCTTTCTTGGGAGCATCAGCGACTGACCTGCTGATCTCTAAATGGAAGGGGCTTCAGTCATCTTCATCTTCATCTTCATCATCGTCTTTACTTGGGGCACATCTTTGGAAGCAGTTAACAATCAGAGCCAAAACGAAGCTTGAGACAATCGCAGCAATAGAGACCGCAACCCCAGAGAAGATGATGATAATAAGGTCTCTGAGTGACAAGCTAAATTTGCAGTCCCTGAAGCTGTCCTCTGATAATTCACTGAGGAAGATTTTTCTGTCCTCCACAGGGACAGTGCACTGGATTTCATCGAGACCTGCATAGTGGAAGAGAGAAAGTTGAAAGAACAGTGACCAATAGAGAAAACCCCCTCAGAAGAATAAGATTCAAAATGACCTTGACAGAATGGAAAATTGGGCTGAAACAAACAAAATAATATTCGGCAGAGATATACGTAAAGTTCTGCATGCGAGGGTGAGAATCAAATGGACAGATATAGGCTAGGACAGGCCTTGACAAATTTCCTTTGGGTCTTTGGGAACCAGACAACTTGACAAAATTACTGGACTTAGTTATGGACATTGTGGAGGGGAAGGATAAGAACGTAAGAACATAAGAACAGCCCTGCTGGATCAGGCCCAAGGAAGCCCAACTAGTCCAGCATCCTGTTTCGCACAGTGGCCCACCAGATGCCGCTGGAAGCCACAGGCAGGAGTTGAGGGCATGCCCTCTCTCCTGCTGTTACTCCCCTGCAACTGGGACTCAGAGGCATCCTGCCTCTGAGGCTGGAGGTGGCCTATAGCCCTCTGACTAGCAGCCCTTGATAGACCTCCATGAGGTTATCCAAACCCCTCTTTAAGCCATCCAGAAAATGGCAGAGAATTCCACAAGTGGTAGAGAATTTCACAAGGGTAAGTAGACTTCTCTTTATCCCCTTTACAAGCAGGTACCCTTAGACCAGAAACAGGGTTGCCTGGAGCAAGTACATATTTTATTAAATAACTCTGCCTCTGAATATCGTAGTCTAAGCACCATGGTTAAATTTCTAGGCAGCATGGCTCCCTGGTGCCTGGGATTTGTCAAGCCTTGGGATAGGAGATACCTGGCTTGTTAGTAAAGGTAAAGTGTGCCATCGAGTCGGTGACGACTCCTGGCACCCACAGAGCCCTGTGGTTGTCTTTGGTAGAATACAGGAGGGGTTGACCATTGCCTCCTCCCTCACAGTATGAGATGATGCCTTTCAGCATCTTCCTATATCGCTGCTGCCCGATAGAGGGGTTTCCCATAGTCTGGCTTGATAGTAAGGTAAAGTGTGCCGTCAAGTCCATTTCAACTCCTGGCGCCCACAGAGCCCTGTGGTTTTCGTTGGTTGACAGGAGGGGTTGACCATTCCCTCCTTCCATGCAGTATGAGATGATGCCTTTCGGCATCTTCTTATATCGCTGCTGCCCGATATAGTACCAGCGGGGATTCGAACCGGCAGCCTCATGCTTGCTAGGCAAGTCATTTCCCCACTGCGCCATTAGGTGGTTGGCTTGGTAGTAGCAGATGTGAAAAGGATCTCGGGATTGCAGTTGATCAGAAGCGGAACATGAGTCACCAGTGTAATGCTGCTGAAAAAAAGGCTAGTGCAATTTTAGGCTGCATTAATAGAACCAGAATTTTCGATCACAAGAAGGTCCGCTTTACACCACACTAGTGAGACCTACCGATCTAGTCCGTCCATCCATCCACCTAACTACCTACCTACGTTTAATGTTGAGAGATCTGACCACTGATCTCTCATGTCACATATAACTCAGCCCTAAACCAGACAGGATGGGCTTGGGAAAACACAGCAGCCCATTGCTTTTAGATCCACTTAATGCAGTTTACATGCTGGGGATTATTGCATACAATTCTGGTCACCACATCTAAAAAAGGACATTGTAGAACCGGGAAAGGTACAGAAGAGGGCAACCAAGATGATCAAGGGCCCAGAGCACCTTCCTTACGAGGCAAGGCTACCAACACTTAGGGCTTGTTAGATTAGAAAAAAGGATGACTGAGGGGAGACATGATAAAGGTCCATAAAATCATGCCTGGTGTGGAGAAAGTGGAGAGAGAGAAATTCTTCTCCCTCTTGCATAACACTAGAACCAGGGGTCATCCCATGAAATGGATTGCCGAGAAATTTAGGACCAACAAACGGAAGTACTTTTTCACACAATGCATAATCCACTTGTGGAGTTCTCTGCCACGAGATGTGGTGACAGCCAACAACCTGGATGGCTTGAAGAGGGGTTTGGATCACTTCATGGAGGAGAGATCTATCAAGGGCTACTAGTAGGAGGGCTAAAGGCCACCTCCAGCCTCAAAGGCAGGATGTTTCTGAATCCCAGTTGCAGGGGATCAACAGCAGGAGGGAGGGCATGCCCTCAACTCCTGCCTGTAGGTTTCCAGCGGCATCTGGTGGGCCACTGTGTGAAACAGGATGCTGGACTAGATGGGCTTCCTTGGGCCTCATCCAGCAGGGCTGTTCTTATGGGAGGGGAAGGGGCAGTGGCCCTAACTTTCTGCTGCTAAAGCCTTATGTTTGAAAGACTAGCAGTTGTGAGGGGGGGAGAAGAGACATGAGTACATAATTAGAGATAAACCAGAAGTGAATCATTGCAACATATTGCAGATTAAAATGAACAGGAAGGCTGGAGATACAAGAGAGAGGGGACAGATCAGTCTGAGATTAACTGTGGAACAGCTCTGGGGGGGAGATGGGAGGCCTGGAGAGATTCCAGTTCCAAGTTGAGAGATGGCAAAAAAATCCACCCAGATCTGAAGGCCTGGTGGAGACATTTCCTAGACCTGGTGCTCAACTTGTGTGGGGAAGGAGCAGCACCCGTCAGCACCATGTAGGCTTTATTAACTGATGTTTCTGAACAGGCACAGAGGGCATACCTGCTCTTCCTGAGACCAGGTATCTCTGAAGTACAACTTGAAAGAATAATCTTTTCCCTGCTTCGTGTCAATGACATTGTTCCTCAACTCCATCATTTTATTTCTCCATCGTTTGTTTAGAATAGTATGTATGTTTATTGCGGTCACAGACCAGATTAACAAACAACTACAATTAATAACATTAATAAAGAAGTTCAAAAATTTCAAAAGTTTACAAAATCACAAACTGTTCAAATTACAAATACAGTCTTTACGGAGCTTCAACACCACAAAACAAAACTTTGCCACATGACCTGAAATTACAGGTTTAAATATCGGTCAGCATAATTTCCAAATAAAATTGGTCTGTGTGACCAGGATAAGTGGCTAAAATAGGAGCAATAAATTTGGTGTGAGTGTCCTTATAAAACTGGCAATAAAGAATAACAGGGTGATAGACTCTATATCCCATGAGCCGCAGAGACTGCAGCTCATCATAAGGAAGTCGTTTGAATTTACCATCAAGTACTGCCGAAGGGAGAATGTTCAATTGCACGAGGGTCAAAAATCTCCTAAATTTTGGTACCAAGATCTGGTCTAAATATTCAGCCGGTTTTAAAATTTGAGAACCTAAGTAAATTCCCTTGGGTAACCGTGTGGACTCCTCCTGCAAATCTATATCTCGGAGCCGTTGCTTCACAAAGCAAAGCACCTGCTCTAATCCTTGCCCAATAAGATCTTGAGAAGAGCCCAAGTGATGCAATTTTAATTTCAGAGCTGATTTCCATTTGGAAATGAAACTGTCTCATAACATCGGTTGTTTAGATGCAGATGCTACTGATTTTATAAAACAAAAAGAAGAAGCAGGAACAGGAAATGATGGCGCTGAAGAAGAAAGTCGGTGGGAGATGGTTGGAATAAAGGTGGCCTTTCTTCATTGAAATGCTTTAAAGAATTCCATTCTTTATTCTTTTTTCTAATACCATGGGTTATCCTGGGATTCAACTATATCACTGGAGGCTCTATCATCAATGAGCTGATCAGCAATCTAGTTGGTCATCTGTACTTTTCCTTAATGTTTAAATACCCAGTAGACTTGGGAGGAAGAAATTTCACATCCACACCTCAATTTCTGCACCACTGACTGTCCAACAGGAGAGGTCTGGGTCTGGAAGAAATTCTTCTTCCAATAATTTAAAAATCTTTCCCTTTTTCAGTCTAAATAATCTCTCAGGAGTGCAACCTCTCCTGTCCCTAATTTGAAATTCTCTCCTGCGCCAATCACATCACTTCTTAAACCATTCAGCTGATTGGGGGAAACTTCCTCAGATCTCCATTGCCAACCAGCCAATGTCCTGAGAAACAAAAGCAAAATGTCAGAGTGGATGTGAGGTTTCAGCTTCAGCAAGAAAAGAGCAAGGTAGGTTTTTTTAAAAGCACTTCAGTTGTTCTGGTGAATTTTAGGGAGGATGTTCTAAATAGCCCAGCCTGAGGCCCTCAGAAAACACAGCTGTAAATTTAGCAACTGCATCATATCTTAACTTGGACTACTCACATGTTTTGCAAGGAGAAGCTCTCTTTGGAAAGCTAGCAAGGGTCCGATCGGTCCAAAGCATCTGCTCCAATGGTCCCTGTGGGCATCAGGGATGTGCAAACCAGCTTGAGTTTGAGCCGGTTTGCCATCAAATCTGGCCGGTTCGAGGGCTCACCCTCGAGCTGAACCCAACCCGGTTTGGTTTGAACTCGAGCCGAACCACTCCAGCCGGTCCAGGGGTTCTAATGGGGGGGGGATCTTTTAAAAAGAAACTCACCACCTCTGTGGGGCACTGCTGTGGTCGTGGGGGGGATGTCTCCGGGGGCTCCCCCTCCCCAATGGCCTCCTCCCGATCTCAATTTGGCCCGGTTCAGGCCATTTCTGGTTGTTTTTGGCCCATTCTGGGCCTTGTCACGCGCACAGGGGTATTGGAGGGGGCTGCCGAGCGGGTCTGGATGCAGGCCGCCGCTTGGCTGGCTCCGTGCCTGTTTGGAGAACAGGGGAGTCCTCGCTAGGCTGTGTGTGAGAGAGAAGGGGAACCGAAAGGGGGACCAGCTGAGCCCCCACCAGCCATGACAGAGGGAGGTGGGGGTGTGTGGAATGGTGATGGCAATCACCCCACGCCCTCAATACTCCGCCTGCTGAGATCCGACTGCACGCCAGCCCCCAGCACTCTCCCAAGGAGGGAGTTCCAACCCCAGGGGCAGCGTCAAACCTAGATCTGAACGATTATGTTAACCAGGCCATGGGGTTTCAGACAGGGTTCCCGCCAAGCCAGGATGGTTTTCACAGGAGATGCTAGAGATTGCAGCTGGGACCTTCTGCACGTCAACCAAGGATGCGGGCACGGACCTGCAGCCCCTTCCGCGTGGCACGCACCCTCCTCTGACAGCTTCGGCTCCTGATGTGCTCTCCCTCTCTCCCAAGGACAACCACAGGGATCAGGCGAACATAAGGCAGAAGCCGCCTCAGCTTAGCTGCCTGCTAGCTGACAGATGTTGCGGGAATTTATTGGGGTCTCGGCTTCTCTCTTCCCGTCCGCAACAGTAATCAGATTGGCACTTTGCCTCGAAAGGCTCCATGAGCCTGTCACGGAGGCCGGAAACATGCAAGGATGTTGCCCAGCCGAGGGCAACAGGAACAACAAAGCTAATGAAGCCACATACTTTGGTAATTTTCTGAAAGCCGGTGTGTTTCCCCCCGCCTTGGGCCAGTAGGGATGAACCATCACCCCCCATGTGATGGTGTGAAGAGCATCCGTGCACTGGGAGAGCGGAATTGAACATTAATCTAGAAGCAGTTTTAACCAAATTCAAAGGATCCAGGGGAGGGAAACAAAACAAGAGAAATTTCAGGGGTGAGTGAAAAATCTGGTTGTTCAGGTTAACATAAGAACAGCCCTGCTGGATCAGGCCCAGGAAGGCCCATCTAGTCCAGCATCCTGTTTCACACAGTGGTCCACCAGATGCACTGGAAGCCACAGGCAGGAGTTGAAAGGGGCATGTCCTCTCTCCTGCTGTTACTCCCCTGCAACTGGTACTCAGAGGCATCCTGCCTCTGAGGCTGGAGGTGGCCTTTAGCCCTCCGACTAGTAGCCCTCGATAGATCTCTCCTCCATGAAGTTATCCAAACCCCTCTTCAAGCCATCCTGGTTGTTGGATGCCACCACATCTTGTGGCAGAGAATTCCACAAGTTGATTATGTGTTGTGTGAAAAAATATTCCCTAAATTTCTCGGCAATCCATTTCATGGGATGACCCCTGGTTCTAGTGTTATGTGAGAGGGAAAAGAATTTCTCTCTCTCCACTTTCTCCACACTATGCATGATTTTATAGACTTCTATCATGTCTCCCTGCAGTCGTCCTTTTCCTAAACAGAACAGCCCCAAGTGTTGTAGTCTTGCCTCTTCAGGAAGGTGTTCTGGGCCCCTGATCATCTTGGTTGCCCTCTTCTGCACCTTCCCCAGTTCTACAGTGTTCGTCTTAAGATATGGTGACCGGTACTGTACGCAATACTCCAAATGTGGCTGCACCATAGACTTGTATGAAGGCATTATAATGTTAGAAGTTTGATTTTCAATTCAATCCTTATTTTCAATTCAAGTTTGAAAATCAAAGAAGTTTGATTTTCAATTCAATTTCCAGCTGCTTGCTGGAGGCAAGAGCGGGTGTCCTTTTTCTTCTTCTTTTCAGTTGGAAATTGAGCAATAGCTGAATGGAGGAGCATCTGCTTAGGATGTAGAATGCCTCCGGTCCTTTCCCTCGCTGCATCTCCATGGAGGAGATGTTCCTGCCTGAAACTTTGGAGAAGACGCTGCCAGTCCGTGCAGACAATACTGAACTGGATCGACCAGTGGTCAGAATCTGCATTCAGAAGCTTCCTGTAACATTCCGACAGAGAGGCTGAGGGTCACCTTGCTGTTGTCCTTTTTCCTCTTGGAGAAATTCCATTCCTTGAGGGAGAGGAATCTGTGCTTCAGATCTTAGCAGTAGCTAACTAAAGCTAATGCCCCCCTCTCAGTTTCTGAGGAGCTGGCTTTTTGTGCTGAAACCAAACTCGTAAATGAAAGAACAAGTGTGAGAGTGTTATAAATATGTCACTTCTGTTATTTTGGTCAGGGTCACACATTATCTGATGACTCCAGCTGTCCAAAGGACAGCGTCACATGTCGGGTTTCATCTTTTTTGCTGTCTTGCCTGAGCAGCCTGATGAATTCAAAGGGCTGCCTGCTGCCTTCGCTCACAGGATCTCCAGCTCTTCTGTTCGTGTATCCTCCAAACTGCACTGAGGAATGCTTCATTCTGCCCCACGTATTAATTAGGCAAATGACACACATTTCCAGCATTTCCTGGATTATGTGTCATTTATTCTGTATTGTGTCTTCTCTGCCATTTCCCCCCCCTACTAGTCATGGAATGAATACACCAAATTCAAACTTCTCTCCAAGGTTGTCAGCGCCAGCCTACTAGGAATTAGCATCCATCCCCTCCCTGGCAGCATCTCCAAGATAGGGCTGAGAGAGACTCCTGCCTGCAACCTTGGAGAAGCCGCTGCCAGTCTGGGAAGACAATACTGAGCTAGATGGACCAATGGCCTGACTCAGTATATGGCTGCTTCCTATGTTTCCTATCCCCAGGTGACCATTGAAAGGAATTGTGGAGATTTTAAGGGCCAGCTATTTGGGGGGGGGGGAGAAATTGGGGGAGGGATGTTAGGGAGGAAATCTCCAGGAATAGCTTCAGTCAGAGTTGACTGCTTTCCCAACAATGGTTAGGAAATCATTGAAGGGTTCTCCTCTTATTTATTGTATTTACCACATTTATCACCCTGTTATTTATCACATTTGTACAGCATCCCAAACTTTCATCTCGGGGGGGGGGGGGCGGTTTAACAATAGCATAAAATAAATTGAAATACATACAAAAACTTAAAACAATTTAACAATTTAAAAATCACCCACAAATTAAAACCTTAAAATGTTTAAAGAACTGAAAAAGCTTGGGTGAAGAGGAGGGTTTTCAAATGCTTCCTAAAAATTGTCAGAGATGTGGAGGATCGTATCTCAATCTCTCTTGATTGTATAACAACCCTGTGAGGTAGCCAGGCTTGCAAACCCTCCAGGAATTGGCACGAGTCTGCAGATGACCCTTGAAATCCTAGAATCCCTGGAAAAATTCAGATGAGGGGAATTTCAGAAGCCTCTCTGGAAACATATCTTTTTGTTTGCTCTAAGGGGGAGAGGCAACACTGTCTTTACCTGCCACCCTAATTCTGTGTGTGCTCTTTACTTTCTGATCCAAGAAAATTCTGGTTTTCTCCAGTGCATCTCTGTGCTTTCATATCTTCTGCCCTTGTATTTTCACTAACAACTTCAGGAAGCAGGTGATGGAATGAACCAAGTGATCAATCTCTTGGGCCAGGAAATTGAATCGTCGGCACCACAATAGTTTGGCTTGACATGAAGGGGCCTCCAAAATCTTGGTGTCTCTGCACTGGCTTATCTTTCATTTCTCAGATGCTTTGCTTTACTTAGCACCAGCATTCCTTGTAATTAGATTTTCTAAACCTCGTTAGAGTTGCAGTAGAACAACATAATGCTAACTGTTGACATCTGAGACTGGCACTGAAGATCATGGAAAACCAGGGGCAGGCTCATCCCAACTAATTGTACAATTGAAAAAAAAATAAAAGGAAGAGTCGCCTTTCAAATTACTTCCTGGTTGTTGGAGTTCTGGATGACCTGGACTTGCTTCCAAAGTGGAAGTGATGCATCACAACTCCACCGCTCCATTTTGCATTTCTGAATTGTGTCCTGAATTGTGTCTTTCTAACTGGGATTCCCAGATGTTGTTGACTACAACTTCCAGAATACCCGGCTGCAATTTCTTGTGCTGGAGGTTTATGGGAGTTGTAGTCAACAACCTCTGGGAATCCCTGTTAGAGGGAATACTGGTCCAGAGCACTGAGCACATGCCGTTTCCAGTTTTTCAAGACTTTCTCCCTTCTACACAGGGGCGGCCCGTTCATGAGGCAAGGTGATGTGGTCACCTCAAGCGGCAGATTTTTGGGGCGCCAGCAGATCCCACCCATCAAACATGCACATCCATCAAACGCTGCAAACTCAATCTCTTACTGTGACTGCAAGCCGGATCTATCTGAGCAGCATTTTATTAATGTCCATGCACGCTTGTGTGCATTGTATGTGTGCATATATTAAGCTTCATACGGTGTTTTACTGATGTGCCCGTGATCTCCTCCAAACTGACAACACATCACACAGAAAGAATCTTAATGCAACCACACGGACAATTGCATCAGGTTTACTTTTGTACGGGCTTTAACCACCACCACCACCCCCAGCTGGCTTCGGGCTGGTTCAGGGGTTCTAACGTGTGTGTGTTTTTAAAAAGGAACCACTTTAAACTCCAGTCACACAGAGGGCCCAGGTGCATGTGCAACAGCCTTCAAAATGGCCACTGCCAGTTCAGAGAGGCCCCAAATGGGCCAAAAATGGCTCGAACCGGGCCATTTTGAGACTGGTGGGAGGCTGATGGGGGAGGGGGAACTGCTGGAGACCGCGGCAGTGCCCCCTGGAAGCAATGAGTGTTAGAAAAAAAATTATTTTGATGTTAGAAACTCCAAACTGGCTAGAATTTGAGCCAAGCCAGGGGGTCTGTTCGCGGGCGGGGGGAAACTGAACATAAGAACAGCCTTGCTGGATCAAGCCCAAGGAAGCCCATCTAGTCCAGCATCCTGTTTCGGACAGTGGCCCACCGGATGCCGCTGGAAGCCTACAGCAGGAGTTGAGGGCATGCCCTCTCTCCTGCTGTGACTCCCCTGCAACTAGTACTCAGAGGCATCCTGCCTTTGAGACTGGAGGTGGCCCTCTGACTAGTAGCCGTCGATAGCCCTCTCCTCCATGAAGTTGATAGACCCCCTCCTCCATGAACATGCCCGGTTCTATTCACGTCTGGTTCGGACTCGAGCCGAACCAGGCCAAGCGGTTTTGTGCCCACCCCTACAGATCACTGCCCCTCTGGCCAGGGGCCTTGTCAGTACCCGCCCTTCCTCACGCCAGCATCGGGGTGGGGGCTAGTCCACCTCTTTCCTGCGCCCCTCCTCGGCCCCTCCCGGTTTGCAGCCCCCCGGCTGAGTGGGCTTGCTTTCTCCCTCGCTCTTTCATGAGATCAGTGCTGGATCAGATCTTTGAGACCCAGACCAAGGGCCTTGTTTCCAACCTGCCGCCACCTCAGCACCCTCTAAGGATAACGTCGGCGAACAATGGGCAAGCATAACCCCAAGACATCCATCCGCTCCATTTAGCCGTCCGTGCACGGAGTTTGGGTTCCCTTTTGCAGCAGGCACTCAGGCCTGCAATGTTCCCCCCCCCGCCCCATTCGGGTAGCTGCAGGCAGGAGCTGAGTGCCATTTCGTCTCTCACCCACCGCCAAAGTCTCTCTCTCTCTCTCTCGGCGTATTATTGCAGCTCAGACATCCCTGATGGTAGGCAAGGAAGAAAGGAGATGTCGCTGGCAGCGAAACCACCACACAAGCAGTAAACAGGAGACGGTTCGAGACTGTAGCCTGCAGCCCAGAATGCCAGGGAGTGCTTAAAATGGCCAGAGACGCACTTGCTCTGCAGGGCTCACCTGAAACCGGCATTTTCCTCCCACCCCTGGAATTGGAAGTCAGGAAAAGCACAGGGCCGCTGCCATATACGGAGTCAGACCATTGGTCCATCTAGCTCAGCATTGTCTTCACAGACTGGCAGCGGCTTCTCCAAGGTTGCAGGCAGGAATCTCTCTCAGCCCTCTCTTGGAGATGCTGCCAGGGAGGGAACTTGGGACCTTCTGCTCTTCCCAGAGCGGCTCCATCCCCTACTAAGGGGAATCTCTTCCAGTGCTGCTCACACTTCTAGTCTCCCATCCATATGCAACCAGGGCAGACCCTGCTTAGCTAAGGGGACAAGTCATGCTCGCTACCACCAGACCAGCCCTCCTCAACAACATAAAGCAGCAGCAGCAGTAAAAACAATACTTTCATTCAAAAGCCTGGGTGAAGAACCACATCTTTACTTCCCCCCACAAAAGGAGTGGATCCCAGCCAGGAGAGCATCCCAAAGCCAGGGGGCATGGTGGTTTTATACAGGTGACTTAGCCAGTCCTGGGTCTCATGGTCCTGGGCTTCCTGTGTTTTGGATGTTGTTGTTTTTTAAATGTTCATTTCCTTTCCTTTTCCCTTTTGTGCTGCCTGTGAGTCTATGACAGTTCAGATCGACCTCGAGTTGAACTGGGCCCGGTTTTGGCTCGAGGGCACGCCCTCGGACCGAACCAATTCAATGGCAAACCGGTTCGAGGTCAAGCCGGTTCGTACATCCCTAGTGCTCTGGCTGCAGTGAGAGCAAAGGAGGGAAGTCCACCTCTCCCTCCCTCCCTTCCTCCTGATTCACCAGCCTCACTTGCCAAGACTCATCAGAGTCCAGGCACTGACTTCAACTGCCTCTACTCACCGGGGAGAGGCCCTGTTTTCTGGTTTCTGTCCCTGGTAAAACAGTGTCCCAATTTTGTTCCTTCTTGGGAATGCTTTCTTCCATCACCACCCCTACCCCCACCACAAGTTACAAGAGTTGTCACCGTCAGCTCCCTCCTTGGGAGTCCCTAGAAATGGAATCTCCAAGTGGGTGGCCAGACGCATCCTCTCTCTAGTGCACCTGCTTGCAAATGGGTGCCCGACATGAAGGCACTATGCAGTGAATCGTATCTAGCGGGTGGGATCCAGTCTTCACCAGTGGGTCAAAGGATGGCTTGGGCAGTCATCCTTGGGATGAGAATTAGGCCATTACAAATATGATCCTATTTTAATTTGCAAAGTGAACATAAGAACAGCCCGGCTGGAACAGGCCCAAGGTCCATCCAGTACACCACCCTGTTTCACACAGTGGCCCACCAGTCCGAGAAGCCCACAGGCAAGAGATGAGGGCATGCCCTCTCTCCTGCTGTTACTCCCCTGCAACTGGTATCCAGAGGCATCCTGCCTCTGAGGCTGCAGGTGGCCTATAGCCCTCCTACTAGTAGCCATTGATAGACCTTTCCTCCATGACCGTTCCTCCAAACGCCTATTATAGCCATCCAGGTTGCTGGCTGTCACCACATCTTGTGGCAGAGAATTCCACAAGTTGATTATGTGTTGTGTGAAAAAGTACTTCCTTTTCTTGGTCCTAAATTTCTTGGCAATCAATTTCATGGGATGACCCCTGATTATGTGAGAGGAAGAAAAACTGCTCTCTATCAACTTTCTCCGCACCATGCATGCTTTTATAGATTCTGGTGTTGGAAGGTGTGTGCTCTCTACCCACAGGGACATCCAAAACATGCCTCACACAATGGCCGCAGGGAACATCAAGAGGCCTTTAACTAAACTAGACCAAAACTAGACCAAAACTAGACCTAAACTAACTGTTAAAGCTCGCTCTTCCTACAAGGAGCCCAGAGCAGGGTACATGATCCACACAACAACTCTGTGAGGTAGGTTAGGCCGAGAGACACGTGACAGAGTTCAGCTTCAGTGAGCTTCATGGCTGATTGGGGATTTGAGCTCTTCCTGGTCCTAGTCCAACACTCTAACCATTACATTACTCCATGCTGGCCATGAAGGTCTCCTTGGTTTCAAATGTTGGAATTGGTTATTTTCATCTGTGGACTGGAGATCAAATTTGCCCTTTCCAAGAGCTGCTAATTTTCAGAGGTGTTAATGCAGGAAGAAACTTGGGGAGCTAATCTGGGGAAGGCCGAAATGGAAGATGCCGTAACAGGTAGAGTGACTTTTTGGGGGAAAACAAAGGCAGGTTCTCTCTCTTTTGTGGACAGGCAATGGGTTCAACGGGAACAGAGAGGTACCAATTCAAGTAGCTATTCTTAAGTAAGTGTTTTGTAGAGGTGACCATTTTAGATCGACACGTCTTGAGTAACTGCAAGAGTGACCTTGTTTACTAATGGCTAATGCATTTTTAACATGACTTTTAATTAGAGTTTAAGTAGCCCTTGAAGTGTGACGGCGGTGTCTCCTTTCTCTCATCCTTGACCTCCTTATGGTTCCCCCTCCACCATCCCTCCTCTCAACATCTCAAGAGCTGTTTACCCAGGTAAGGCCAAAGAGACGTTCTGTCCTCAGCTGAATCCATGGACAAAGGTTCTCCCCATGCCAAGCAAAGGCACATGAGTGTGGTAACAGCGTGGACTCAGCTTGTCCCAAGCCAAGAGGGGAAATCTCCCAAAGACATCTTGAGCACAGAGAGCCTGGGTCCATCTAGAAAGCATGAGACACACATTTGGGTTTCCTTCATGCAGAAAAAAATCAAGGGTCACCAGGACTATGGTCAAGATCCCCTGTGGCCTAGGGCAGATCGAAGCTACTGAGCATGTTCTCCTCTACTGCTTGCTCTATAGAGACATTGGCGCCTCCCTCATCCTTCCATGGCTAAGCAAGTATCCAGGCCGTACGAGCCAATTCTACAGCTCCTTGCTACTCTTGGACTCTAAGCCTGCCATCACATATAGCGCTGCCAGGTGGTATTGTGGAATTCTCTGCCATGAGATGTGGCGACAGCCAACAACCTGGATGGCTTTAAGAAGGGTTTGGATCACTTCCTGGAGGAGAGGTCTATCAACGGCTACTAGTCGGAGGGCTAAAGGCCAACTCCAGCCTCAAAGGCAGGATGCCTCTGAGTACCAGTTGCAGGGGAGTAACAGCAGGAGAGAGGGCATGCCCTCACAACTTGCCCGTAGGCTCCCAGTGTCATCTGGTGGGCTACTGTGCAAAACAGGATGCTGGACTAGATGGGCCTCCTTGGGCCTGATCCAGCAGGGCTGTTCTTATGTTCAGGTACTGTGCAGCTGCGATCAGCATTCATCGGTGGATGACAGGCATTGAGTCCTATCAGCCTTAATCTGCCCCTCGGTGACACTTGGCAGGCCTTGCAATTGCTCACGGGCCTGCCTTTTTATTGTTCCTTATAACCTTTAATCTGGCTGTTTTCCAGGTTTATTACTCAGGCTTTTATGTATTTCGGTCTTCTCATGTCTTTTAACTTTATTACATCCATTTTTAAACTCCCTTGCTTTTAATGCCTTTCATGCGTTTTTATGACTTTTATGGGCATTTAGGCACTCACGCTTTGGGGGTATTGTCTACTATTTTTAGTATATTTGGTCTTTTTAGTTTTAATATGCACCGTTTTATATTTATATTTATCATCATCATCATCATCATCATCATTATTAATTACATTTATATCCCGCTCTTCCTCCAAGGAGCCCAGAGCGGTGTACTACATACTTGAGTTTCTCTTTCACAACAACCCTGTGAAGCAGGTTAGGCTGAGAGAGAAGCGACTGGCCCAGAGTCACCCAGCTAGTTTTATGGCTGAATGGGGATTTGAACTCGGGTCTCCCCAGTCCTAGTCCAGCACTCTAATCACTACACCACGCTGTGCCTCTCCCATTTGCTCCAGCATTTTCAGAAAAAGCAGCTTAAAACCAGCAGTTTTAGAGCCCAGAGCGGTGTACTACATACTTGAGTTTCTCCTCACAACAACCCTGTGAAGCAGGTTAGGCTGAGAAAGAAGCGACTGGCCCAGAGTCACCCAGCAAGTATAATGTCTGAATGGGGATCTGAACTCGGGTCTCCCCGGTCCTAGTCCAGCACTCTAACCACTACACCACGCTGGCTCTTTATATGTAACCACTGTTTATCTACTCTCACTTTTAACATGTAATCACCCTTATACTCTATGCTGGTCTATGACATGCAGTAGGGAAATGCTTGACTAACAAACAGAAGGTTGCCGGTTCAAATCCCTGCAGGGCCAAAGTTGAACAGGCCTGCTCCATATGCATTGTTTTCAGTGGAAGTGGGCTGCAAAAGCACCTATTTTGAGGAGCTTCACAACAGCTCCAGGGCTGGATCTTAGGCGCAGAGCAGATCTCCTCCTGGCAGCTTGCGGATGCTGAGATTTCGCTGCACACTGTCAGCAACTTCCAGGAAATCCCTCTGGAAAGGAACAGTCTTTGCAGGCTGTTCCACAGTGAACTGTGAAGACGACAAGGTGGACCCTTCCTGAGAGGCAAGTCGAAATCCTGAGACCCGCAGCAGAAGCAACTCTGTCTCTCACACCACCCACTGTACATCTGACAGCAAGGGGTCTCAGACCCACAGCAGAAGGGGCCTCGGACAGGGCCCTAGAGCTGGACTGATGTTTTGGGCAGCTTCATAGCAAAATAAAGCCGTGCTTGAGATCCACCAATACTGCATCATCTCTGCTTGTTGTATACTACATTCATTACTCTTTCATTCATTCCATTTCTATACCACCCTTCCAAAAAATGGCTCATTAAAACAAAACAATTAAAACCAATTAACACTTAGAAACAGAGACTATAAACACACCGTACAACAACTAACAGTTAAAACATTCAAAACAGCTTAAAACCCCTGGAAAACCAGGTTACAGCAAATTAAAAACACGAACGAGAAATTAAAAACCCTGGGAGGCCAGGCCAGACAGACAGGTTTTGTGGGCTCTCCTGCAGGCTGATAATGAATTCAAATTACGGATTTCTGCAGGGAGCGCATTCCACAGCCCAGGAGCGGCTAGTTTTAGTGTGCATATAAAGAGAGGAGATCTGGTCTTGTGGCAGCAAGCATGAATCTGCTTGCAATCCCTTTTGCTAAGCCAGGTCTGCCCTGGTTTGCATTTGAATGGGAGAGTATATGTGTGAGCACTGTAAGGTATTCTCCTCAGCGGATGGGGCCGCTCCGGGAAGAACATGTTTGCATGAAGAAGGTTCCAAGTTCCCTCCCTGGCAGCATCTCCAAGAGAGGGCTGAGAGAGATTCCTGCCTGCAGCCTTGGAGAAGCCACTGCCAGTCTGTGTAGAAGCCACTGCCAGTCTGTGTAGCTAGATGGACCAATGGTCTGACTCCGTATATGGCAGCTTCCTATATTCCTAGTCTGTTGTAGCCTGTTGGAAACCAACCATCACGATTTTTTAAGACAATCCCAAGAAACTTCTCTAGAACCAATGCTTCCATCCTGGTCTGTGCAGTGTGTGTGTGTGTGTGTGTGTGTGTGTGTGTGTGTGTGTGTGTTTAGGATTGCAGCTTTGGGGAAAACAGGAGGTTTCTCTCACCTCTCTTTCATCCTGGATTATATTCACAGGCATGCACTTATTTTCACTGGTGACAGGTATGTCCAATATGCCACCTTCAATTCCTGGATGGAGGCGAACACAGAATAATGGACATGAAACCTTAGGGGCAGGTAGCAGTGCTGGAAAGGCAGAGTACCTCCCTAAGAGCTGTGAGCAAAGCTTGGCTAACTGGTTTTCTCCCTGGCTGCAGCAGTGCAAAGAACAAATAGGACAAAATTTATATACCGCTTTCCAACAAAAGTGTCCAAAGAGGTTTACAAAGATAGATAGATAAGATGAATCCCTGTCTGTCCCCAAAGCGCTCACAATCTGAAAAGAAAACATAAGGCAGACAGCCACTGGATAGATGCTGTGCAGGGGATGGATAGGGCCAGTTGCTTTCCCCCTGCTAAATACAAGAGAATCACCACTTTGAAAAGGTGCCTCTTTGCTCAGTTAGCAGAGGCCCCCATAAGGAAAATAAGATTTCTAGCTCTTTCAGAAACAGATATCCTTCACAAGACTGGCCGATCATAAAGGAAGGTGCCGAGGATCTTGCGGAGGACCATGTGCTGTTCTGAGTTTCTGTCTCCCACTAGCTGACCCAAAGTGGCAAGAAAATGCATGATGTCGTCCTAGAGATGTGCCTTCAGCAGCACCACACCCAGAGTTCCAAACCCTTGGGCCATTTCAATGTTCTGGACATTCTTTTCAACTCACCATGGAATTCCCAAGATGTCTCACCAGATCAGGACTCTCCACGCTGGTCTCAAATATTGCTTTAGGCAACAGCCAGCTCCTTTCTGAATTTCACCATCACTGGGCGGTAGAGTTGGTGGGGACCTGAGAGGTCCCCTGCCTGCTTAGTGCAGGAAGCTCCTTGGTGTCCCTGGAAGATACCTGTCCAGCCTCGGTTTGAAAACCTCAAGCTTTATTTATTATTTTATTTATTCATTCAATTTCTATACCGCCCTTCCAAAAATGGCTCAGGCCGGTTTACACAGAGAAATAATAAACAAATAAGATGGCTCCCTGTCCCCAAAGGGCTCAAAATCTAAAAAGAAACATAAGAGAGACCCCAGCAACAGTCACTGGAGGTCCTGTGCTGGTGGTGGATAGAGCCAGTTACTCTCCCCCTGCTAAATAAAGAGAATCACCATGTTAAAAGGTGCCTCTTTGCCCAGTTAATCCCCATCACTGCAGGACGCAAAAATGTTCCTGGAATAGTTCCACGCCCCAAGTGCTGTTACACCTCTTGGTCGATCCAGATCAGGCCTGCACAACATAAGGCCCGTGGGCCAAATCTGGCCCGTGGGGGACATTTTTGCTGGCCCACAGGTAGCCAGCAACAGCAGGAGCCACAAAGAACATGGGTTTCTGTGGGGCTGGCACAGTCAGGTGCCCATCTGAGTAAGGACAATTTTAGGCCATTATCCTTGGTTAAAAGTGTGGGCCCCTGTGGGAAAGACCCACAAGTAACTAGCAAATGCTTTAATTAATGAGGCTCTCCTTACGAGAAGTTAGCTCGCTTTCCACTTAGCCCGCTCTCCCCACAGACGAGCAGTTGCTTGTTGCTGGGTGGCCGAATTTCCCTTTTTAAGAGGAAGGCTACTTTGGCGGGCTAGCCACCAGAGAACCACTGGGCGAGCCCGCGAGCCCAGTGGTTTTCACGATGGGGGGGGAAACCAGACTGGTCTCCTCTAGCCCATTTCCCCCTCATCGTGAGAATAGCCTCAATATCTTTATAATTAATTTCACTGTAATAATCAATGCACCAAAAATTGACCTCAGCCCCCCACACATCAAGTCAAGATTGTTTCTGGCCCACTGTGACATTTGAGTTATGCACCCCTGATCGCATTTGAAACATACCAGCAGGGTTAGCAGTCTCGCAGAAACAACCCAAAAAACCAGCAACCTTTTACGCCGGATACACAACGTCATAGCACTATATAGCAATTACAATCGAAACAAGACATCAGAAATGTGAACGGCACCCTGCTGTCTGAGTAGGGACTGCGGTGTCACAACACAGGAAATGTGGAAGCACACTTCCAAGATCTGCTGTGACACCGCTGCAGAGTGGAATCTGGAGAGCGTCCAGGTGGCGATATAAACTCCCGGCATCTGTCCCCGAGGGCTGCATGACCCTCAGGGACAGATTCCTGCATGTGAAAACTCAATCAGGAGGGAGGAAAGAGCGGGGAGAATGAGGCCCTCCTCACTGCGCCGGTTGGGGCTGTGGAGAAAGACAACCAAGCAGTTAAGCGCACATCTTTGTGTGTCTCCACAGGGCTACTTTCGCTCTCATGTCAGCCAGTGAAAATCGTGGGACTTGGCCATGACTAACTTAGACTTTGTAATGGGAAAAGCTTTCCAGCCCTCCCCGTGTCCTGAGGCAGAATGAAAACTGGGCATTCCCAGCACATCGTCAGAAAGGATTTGGCACAGAAAAGGGTGATTTCAGGAGAACGCCGATTTATTCAGGCTCGGCTGCAAGAAGCTCCATGCTGGGTTATCCTCTTAGACAAGGTTTCCTGTCTCCCTGGGAAGGTTTTCTCACAGAGCTCAAAAACTCTCATGATGAGAGATTTTGAAGGCTCGGGAACGAGAGATCCGCCTTGAACCAGCCTCAGGTTCAAAGTTGCAGCTGCTGATCAGACTAAACAGCATCAATGAGGACAGGTTAAAGGAGCCGGGTATGTTCCGTTTGGAGAAGAGAAGATTTCTTTAGCCTGGGGACCAATACTCAGGGGAAGAACATTTGCTTTGCATGCACAAGGCCCCAGGTTCAATATTTTATGCACACACCCCAGATGCATAAAACGATGCACAACATAGATAAAGTGAATACAGATAGGTTTCTCTCTCTATCTCATAATATTCGAACCCTGGGAGGAATAGGAGGAGAGCTGTTCTATAAGAGGAGAGCTGGTCTTGTGGTAGCAAGCATAACTTGCCTCCTTTGCTAAGCAGGGTCTGCCCTGGTTGCATCTGAATGGGAGACTTGATGTGTGAGCACTGGAAGATCTTCCCCTCAGGGGATGGAGCCGCTCCGGGAAAAGCAGAAGATTCCCAGTCCCATCCCTGGCAGCATCTCCAAAGTAGGGCTGAGAGAGATTCCTGCCTGCAACCTTGGAGAAGCCGCTGCCAATCTGTGTGGACGATCCTGAGCTAGATGGACCAAGGGCCTGACTCAGTATATGGCAGCTTCCTATGGGCCACCTGCTGAAGCTAAACGCGGGGAGATTCAGGAGAGAGAAAAGGAAGAACTTCTCTACACAATGTGTAGTTAAACTGGTCTATAGCAGGAGAGCTGATCTATAGGAGGAGAGCTGGTTTTGTCGTAGCAAGAAGGACTTGTCCCCTTTGCTAAGCAGGGTCCACTCTGGTTTGCATTTGAATGAGAGACTAGAAGTGTGAGCGCTGTAAGATATTATTCCCCTCAGGGGATGGAGCGGCTCTGGGAAGAGCATCTGAGGTTCCAAGTTCCTCCCTGGCAGCATCTCCCAGACAGGACAAGATTTATTTATTTTTTAAATAGGACAAGATTTTGTTATTGAACCAACAAACTACCAAAGCATACCGTAGGGCTGAGAGAGATTCCTGCCTGCAACTTTAGGGACATAGGAAGCTGCCACATACTGAGTCAGACCCTTGGTCCATCTAGCTCAGTACTGTCTTCACAGACTGGCAGCGGCTTCTCCAAGGCTGCAGGCAGGAATCTCTCTCAGCCCGATCTTGGAGATTCATGCATTCATTCATTCGATTTCTATACCGCCCTTCCAGAAATGACTCAGGGTGGTTTACACAGAGAAATAATACACAAATAAGATGGATGGATGCTGCCAAGGAGGAACCTCGGAACCTCAGTGCTCGTCCCAGAGTGGCTCCGCCCACGGCTGGAGAAGCCGCTGCCAGTCCGAGTCCGGCAATCCTGAGCTAGATGGAGGCAGGGCTGGACTCAGTTTCTGGCAGCTTCCTAACCCACAGCGGCAGGATCTGCCCCGCAGAGCCCCCGGGGCGCTCGGCCGCCCGCTTACCTCTCAGGAGCTTGGCTTCGTTCTCCTCCAGCCAGCGGAAGAGGGCGGCGAAGTCGCAATCGCAGCGCCACGGGTTGCCCTCCAGGCGGACGGCGCGCAGGCTGGGCAGCCCCTCGAAGGCGGCCACGCTGAGCGCCTGCAGGCTGTTGTCCTGCAGCTCCAGCACCTGCAGCTGCTCCAGGCTCTGGAAGGCCGCCTCGTCCACCTGCGCCAGGCGGTTGTTGCCCAGGCTGAGCTTGATGAGGCGCTCGGCCGCCCGGAAGACGCCGCCGTCCAGCTGCGTCAGGTTGTTGTAGCTCAGGTCGAGGAAGACCAGCTTGCTGGAGCTGCCGAAGGTGCCGCCCTCCAGGCGGGCGATGGAGTTGTTGCTGACGTCCAGGTAGACCAGGTCGCCGTAGAAGAGGAAGAAGTCCGCCGGCAGGGCCTGGATGCGGTTGTCGGCCAGCAGCAACCTCCGCACGTCCAGCGGGAAGGCGGCCGGCACGCTGGGCAGCCCCCGCGCCCGGCAGTCGATGGTGTGCGAGTCGAGGCAGCTGCAGCCCGCCGGGCAGAGGCGGCCCAGGGGCAGCAGGGAGAGCGCGCCCAGCAGCAGCGGCAGCAGCGGCGGCGGGAGAGCGGGAGGCATGGCCACATGGTCGAGGCCGCGCGGAGGGGAGCGCAGCTGCTGCAGCCGCCGCTTCGGCTAGGAGGAGCAGGAGGAGGAGGCGGGAGGGAGGAGGCTTCCTCGCGGGGGCGCGCTGGGCCCCGGCGGGCGCGAGCCTGCTGTCGGAGGCGAGAGATCAGATGGCAGAGATCGGGTGGCAGGGCGGGGAGGGAGAGGGGCGGGGGGGGAGTGCGTGCGCACTGCCCGGCTGCGCTCTCCAGCCGAGCGGGGGCCCCGACGGCGCCGATCGCGCCCGCCCCGCTCTAGAGCCTTTTCTCTGGCTGCGCCTCGCTCGCGCTGCTCGAGGGAAGCGGACGGAGGCGTTGCGCGGGGCTGAGAGCGCTCGCGCACGGGCACGCGCGCACGGCAGTGTGGGTGTGTCGAGGCGGGAGCTCGGGAGGCGGCTCTTCGGGGAGACCCGGCGGTTCGGGCGCCGGCGGGTACAGGCTGCCCTTCTCTGGGAAGCGCTCTTGGGGCGCGGTGCAGGCTGCCTAAGCTTTGCAAGGAACGCCGATGGGGACAAGAGCGGGGTGCTGGCTGGCAAGCGCCCTCCCTTGCACACTTTGCAAGCTTGCAAGGATCAGTTGTGAGTGACCGACGTGGATCTGCTGCTTGCCTCGCTCAGGGTCCTCATGGGCCAAGCAGAGGTGCGGCTAGGAAATTTTGGAGGCTGGCTCTAAAGGCCAGGAGAGGAGAGCTGGTCTGGTGGTAGCAAGCAGGACGTGTCCCCTTAGCTAAGCAGGGTCTGCCCTGGTTGTATTTGAATGGGAGACTTGATGTGTGAACACTGTAAGATCTTCCCCTCAGGGGATGGGGCCACTCTGGGAAGAGCATCAGAAGGTTCCAAGTTCCCTCCCTGGCTTCTCCAAGATAGGGCTGGGAGAGACGCCTGCCTGCAACCTTGGAGAAGCCGCAGCCAGTCTCTGAAGACAATACTGAACTAGATGGACCAAGGGTCTGACTCAGTATATGGCAGCTTCCTATGAAAGCTGGACTTGTGGTAGCAAGCATGAATTGCCCCCTTTGCTAAGCAGGGTCCACCCTGGTTTGCATTTGACTGGGAGACTATATGTGAGCACTGGAAGATATTCCCCTCAGGGGATGGAGCCACTCTGGGAAGAGCATCTAGGTTCCAAGTCCCACCCCCCACCCCCGGCAGCATCTCCAAGATAGGGCTGAGAGAGACTCCTGCCTGCAACCTTGGAGAAGCTGTTGCCAGTCTGTGAAGACAATACTGAGCTAGATAGACCAATGGTCTGACTCAGTATATGGCAGCTTCCTATGTTTCTACTCTAGGCTTCATCTGCAAGACTTTGTTAAAAGACTGCCGTCCTCCTTGGCTGAACGAAGGAGAGTCCAATTCTACTTTTCCACCTTGCAAAGGCGTCGGGTACAAATAGATGACATGTAATTAGTTTCCTGTTTGCTGTGACATAAGGTAGCGTGTAACCTCAGATGCCAGCTAAGCGCGGGGTTAAAGTTTCAAGGAGAATTAAGGTAATGGATGGTCATGAGGACACAACCTGGCAATCTCAGAGAAAAGAAGAAGAACCCAACAGCCAGATCCATTCAACGTATGACTTTCATCAGGGTGCAGCGGGGAAAAGACTTGACTAGCAAGCCAGAGGTTGCCGGTTCGAATCCCTGCTGGTTTGTTTCCCAGACTATAGGAAACACCTATATCGGACAGCATTGATAGAGGAAGATGCTGAAAGGCATCATCTCACACTGTGAAGGAGGAGGCAATGGTCAACCCCTCCTGTATTCTACCAAAGACAACCACAGGGCTCTGTGGGCACCACAGGTCGACACCGACTTGACGGCACACTCTACCTTTATATGCTGCATGCAGCAGGCTGAGCACAAAAGAAGAGAGCCAGTGTGGCATCGTAGTTAGATTGTTGGGAGAACCCAGGGAGATCCGAGTTCAAGTCCTCATTCAGCCACAAAACTCACTGGGTGATCCTGGACCCCTTCTCTCTCAGCCTAACCTACCTCACAGGGTTGTTGTGAGGATAAACATAGCTATGTGTACTGCTCTGGGCTCTTTGGAGGAAAAGTGGGATATAAATGTTGATAAGATTATTCCCTAAAGAGGCTCCAAAGTACTTAAAAAAGAAGTATTTTCCTTCCCTTCCAGTTAAACATCTAGCCCAGTGCACTGGGATTTAAACAAATTGATAGCTTGACATGCCCAGCTCCAGTGATCTAAAAGGGAGCCAGCATGGTGTAGTGGTTAGAGTGCTGGACTAGGACTGGGGAGACCTGAGTTCAAATCCCCATTCAGCCATGAGACTTGCTGGGTGACTCTGGGCCAGTCATGTCTCTCTCAGCCTAACCTACTTCACAGGGTTGTTGTGAGGAGAAACCTAAGTCCGTAGTACACTGCTCTGGGCTCCTTGGAGGAAGAGCGGGATATAAATGTTTTAAAAAAACATGTGGTGTCGTGTGTTTTTAAAGTTCTGGCTCAAAAGTGAGCTTCAGTGCCAGGTTACCTCCTCTAAAACAGAATCATCCACAATGGACTCCTCTGCGTCTTTAGTTTTTCTTTAATGTGATTCACATCCTGGCAGGAGCTCCTGTGAAGATCTGTGACCTGAATACATTGTGGCTTCATATTAGTACTGCAAATCAGGTGTGCACACAGCCTTCCAAGAGGAATTCCATTGTAAAACCCATTTCGCTGCTCAGGCAGCTGGACTGCAGTAGGAAATTTCTCCCCTTTTTGAATTTCACCTTGCCGGGTTTGCTAACTTCAGTGGCAGGAATGAAGAAAAGAAGAGTAGGGACGTGAAGAACTGGTTCGGTTTGAACGGGTGCCGTCAGTTTGAACGTGAACTGGACCAGCCTGAAAAAGAGCCGTCTGGTCCGTGTTCTAACCGCATCAGACCCAGTTCGAATCGAACTGGGTCTCCTGCAATGGTCGACTCTTAAAGTGAAGCTGGACACGAGCCATCTGACAGCCATCTGGACAGAGCCAGCGTGGTGTAGTGGTTAGAGTGCTGGACTAGGACCAGGGAGACCCGAGTTCAAATCCCCATTCAGCCAAATACTTGCTGGGTGACTCTTGCTGAGTCACTTCTCTGAGTCACTACTTGAGTCACTTCTTTGAGTCACTTCACTACTCTGAGTCACTTCTTCTGAGTCACTACTTGCTGAGTCACTTCTCTCTCAGCCTAACCTACTTCATAGGGTTGTTGTGAGGAGAAACTTAATTATGTAGTACACCACTCTGGGCTCCATGGAGGAACAGCGGGATATAAATGTAAAAATAAAAATAATAATTATAATCTGTCAGAGATGCCATCGCAGTTTTCTGCACTGAGCAAGGGGCTGGACCTCCAAAGTGCCTTCTAGCTCTAACACTCTATGATATGAGGAACATCCAGGAACATGGGAACTAGGCACAGGAGACTGTGCGGACGGGGAGTCAGGATACGCAGTAGGTAGGAGGGACATAGACAAGGCCATACAAGGCGAGGCTGTTGACCTCCTGACAAAGACCAGGATGCATTTTGCATAGCCAAGCCAGGGGAAACCATTGGGCAGCCTTGCTGAGGGAGTTGCAGTGGAATCTTGGAGAACGCACCCACAGAGTGGGACTAGAGTGTTAATTCCATTGTCTGGAAACAGGTTACTTTGGATACCCTTTTCCCCAGTAGGAAAGAAAAGACAAAAAGAAAGTGATGTCCCCAGGCAAAAAAAATATCCCGGCTGTGATTGGGCACCCTACAAGAAGAAGGTGGGGGGGAGGTCATAGTGAATACAGGAGTTCAGGCTCTTTCTAACTCAAGTTAGACAGAAGTGTCACCATTCACTGGAGTGTTGGCTAAAGGAATCTTGCCAGAGGGACTAGAATCCAGAAAGACGCAACGACGTTATTGATGCTCTCTGACAAGTTGCTAACTCTGCAAGAAAACTGCTGCCAACATGCATTTCTCCACCCACGCCAAACACACACACACACACACACACACACACACACACACACACACACCACCTGTCAGGGTGACAGGCATTCACTCCGGGTCACACTGGACTTCCTTGGGGCCCACCCCCTTGGGATGTTCCAAATGGCTGGGGTGTTGATTGCTTTATCTCTTGGATGGTTAGCCATTTTGAATCCCCCCTTGTGGGAAAGTATACTGGAATCTCTGATGATCTAAATAAACAACAAAGGGTCCTCTTGGTGCTTTTCTTGGCTGGCTTCTCCACGTCACCTGTCTGCTCTCAAGTTTCGGAAGCAGCAAAAGCAGAAGGGACCTTATGTGCCCTGAGTGCCTTATGCTGCCGGGTTCACATCTCTATTCACCTCTGGATTCATCGGGTGGCCATGATGAAATCACTAGCCCTGTAAGAGAGATGGCTGCACCCTGGGTGCCAGCAAGCAGGGGGAGAAAGAGAATGAAATGAAAAGCACGTTGCAGATGGAGGTTTAGGAAAAGACTACTAAAGAGATTTGGCAGAATTGACCAAATTCTACCAAAAGAAAACCACAGGGCTCTGTGGGCGCCAAGAGTCGAAATCGACTTGACGGCACACTTTCCCTTTCCCTTACCAAATTCTAAGCTACATGATTTGTAGAATTACCTGAAAAGAAAGTGACTCTGAATTTAAGACGATGGAGGTTAAATACAAGTTAAATATACCCAAATGAAAGAGGACCCTGAATTCAAGATGACCCCCTACAAGAAAGAACTGGGGAGGAACCTCATCTTGGATTCGGATAAATACGGTAGACAATCATGCATCCTTCCTTCCCCATAGTGCGAGAACCTGGGTCTACCTAGTGAAACGGATTGGCAGAAAATACAGGAAAGGTAAAAGGAAGAACGTTGATTCATTTATGGAACTCGTTGGATGTGGTGACAGCCACTATCTTATATGGCTTTAAAAGGGATTTGGCCGATTCATGGGTGCCATTTTGCGATGGCCAAGCTGGTTAAGTGGCACGTCCATCTTCAAAGGTAGCCTGACTCTGAAGACCAATTGCTGGGGAGTGACCGCAGGGAAGGGGCTCATATCCCCACGCCTTCCTTGTGGCTTCTGAAGGTATCCAGCCACTGGTAGAAACAGAATGCTGGGCTGGCTGGATCTTGGGTAAGTTCCAGCAGGACATTTCTTATATTCTTATCATCAGGTTCCCTCCCTGGCAGCATCTCCAAGTAAGGCTGGGAAAAACTCCTGCCTGAAACCTTGGAGAAGCCGCTGCCAGTCAGTGTAGACCAGGGATTCTCAACGTTGGGTCCCCAGATGTTATTGGACTTCAACTCCCATAATCCCCAGCCCAATCCACCGACTCAGGGCCATGCATGGAGGGAGGCTGGCGGCGGCCTGTGTTTGGCCACCACGGCCCCCTGGCCTCAACCCCACATCTGACATCAGACGCAGGGATGGGGCCGCTCTGGGAAGAGCAGAAAGTTCCAAATTCCCTCCCTGGCAGCATCTCCAAGATAGGGCTGAGAGAGATTCCTGCCTGCAACCTTGGAGAAGCCGCTGCCAGTCTGTGAAGACAACACTGAGCTAGATGGATCAATGGTCTGACTCAGTATATGGCAGCTTCCTATGTTCCTATGTAAATGTCTTCAATGAGGTTTTAAAGGCTGAAAGGGAGGAGGCAGACCGAATCTGGGGGGCAGGGGAGAATTCCAGAGTAGCGGGAGGCAGCAGCAGAAAAAAGCTTTTTCAACGTGCCACTTGGTGCTTATTTGGGGGAATCCATGCTTTGGTTGCATTTCTTCTTTTTTCGCCAACCAGGGATGCATGCGAGTTTGTGCAGCGAGACCCGTCCAGGCTGATTCATCTGTTCAGTTACAGCTCTCGGGGTGAGCCTGAAATTGATACACTGCCCGAGACATAAGATGCCGTGCTAATCGATCAGGCAAGTTCACACCAAGGCAGCCGCTCCGCTTCCCGGCTGCGTTTCTCTGACCCGGCATGTAGCCCTCTGCTCCTTGCACCCGCGGCAGCCTCCGGGCAGCAAAGCCGCCTCTTTCTGACTTGATGGCTTTTGACGTTTCACTTGCCTCGTTAATAAGATGGGTGAGACGTCAGGAGAGATTAAATCAGGGCGCTCAGCCATCTCCCCGAGCAATTGTCTGCTGCATGTGACTCCTAAACCGGACTTGTCAGCCAATCCTAAAAGCGAGTGTTGCAGCATCCATCAGAGACCTGAATCAATTCAACTTGCTCCGGGAGCGAGCCCGGCTGTTGCTCTGATATCGCACAAGTCGCCTGCGGTAACATCGCTCTGGGTTTGCGGGGAGCTCCACTTGGATCTTCTGCGGAGGAGAGAAATGAAGGTGTGAGGCGTGTACGGAAACCCTGGACGAGCTCCAGGTCTGCTTGGTACTCCCAACTGTGTTCGTCGTGTGGACACGGGAATTTATAGGTGATGGAGTCTAGTAAGGAAGCTGCTAGAGGAGAGCTGGCCGTGTGGTAGCAAGCATGGAATTGCCCCCTTTGCTAAGCAGGGTTTGCGTTCGCAGAAGCGTAGGGAGGCTGGTGATGGCCCTCTGTCCCCGCCCCCCCATCTGAAGTCAGACAAGGGCCGGCTAGCCACGCCCCCACATCTGATGTCAGGTGTGGGGGCGTGGTCTCCCTCCCAAACACTGCACAGCCCTGTTTGGGAGGGACCGAAATAATGCCCCCCTCATATCGGGTGTTGGATGCGGTGAGCGTGTTTGTGGCCACACTCGTGGCCCCTGATTGGTGGCGGCCCGGGTTCTTTGAACCCATTTGCCCAGTAGTGGCTCCGCCCCTGTGCATTTGGTTTGGGAGACCACATGTGAGCCCTGGAGGATATTCCCCCCTAGGGCAGGGCTGCTCAACTTTGGCCCTCCTGTAGATGTTGGCGTGCAACTCCCATAATCCCTGTCTACTGGTCACTGTGGATGGGGATTATGGGAGTTGTCATCCAAAAACATCTGGGGGAGGTGAAGTTGAGTAGGCCTGCCCTAGGGAATGAGGCCATTCTGGGAAGAGCATCTGCCTTTTTGCAGTAGGTCGCAAGTTCCCTCCCTGGCAGCATCTCCAAGATAGGGCTGAGAGAGACTCCTGCCTGCAACCTTGGAGAAGCCGCTGCCAGTCTGGGTAGACAGTACTGAGCCAGACGGATCAAGGGTCTGACTCAGTATATGGCAGCTTCCGATGTTCCTATGAGAGTTGCTCTTGTGGTAGCAAGCATGCCTTGCCCCCTCAGCTAAGCAGGGTCCACCCTGTTGCTCCTCATTTTTGGTGACCTTCTTAATTGGATGATTCCACCAATTCTTGCTTGCTGGCAATTTGTAATTCTTGCAAATGTTCCAGTGGATCATTGCAGCAACTTTATTGTTTTTACACAGTCAGACAGGTGTTACTGACTGGTTTGTTTTATCTAGACATCGAGTCCTTCCCAAGGACCTGGGATGGCTGAATCTTATCATCAGTGTTGTTGCTGTTATTATTATAGATATTGTTGCAGAATATAGGCTGTTCCCAGTAAAGCTGCTTTTTGTAATTGGCTGATGGTGATTTCTGTGGCCCCGATGGTGTTGAGGTGCTCTTCAAGTTGTTTCGGAATTGCACCTAGGGCGCCAATTACCACTGGGATTATTTGGGTCTTCTTGTGCCACAGCCTTTCAATTTCAATTTGTAGATCTTTGTATTCCCCCCTGCCCCGTTTCTTTTTCTTCTATTCTGCTATGTCGATTATTTTGACTTGTTTTTCTTTCTTTTTGACTACAGTTATATCTGGTATATTGTGTGGCAGATTTTTTTTTATCTCTTGTTTACACAGTCAGACAGGTGTTATTGACTGGTTTGTTTTATCCAGACATCGAGTCCTTCCCAAGGACCTGGGATGCCAGAATTTTATTGTCAATGGTTATAGATATCGTCGCAGAATATAGGCTGTTCCCAGTAAAGTTGCTTTTTGTAATTGGTGGATGGTGATTTCTGTGGCCCCTATGGTGTTGAGGTGCTCTTCAAGGTCTTTTGGAACTGCACCCAGGGCGCCAATCACCACTGGGATGATTTGGGTCTTTTTCTGCCACAGCCTTTCAGTTTCAATTTGTAGAGATCTGGTATATTGTGTGGCAGATGATGATGATGATGATGATGATTAAAATTATTATTATTATATTTATTATTCTTATTTATTATTATATTTATGTACTTATTTCTGCACTGGGTTTGGGTTATATTAATTGGGCTATGTAACTGTGAAGTTCTGGCTCCCTCTAGCGGTAACTTTAGAAGCTTATCTTCTAGCTTTGTGATCTTCATTCTTTTTAGAGTGGGGAGAGAGAGGAGGGGGAGAGAGAGGGCCGAGGGGAGTAAAGGGGACAGGAGGAGGGTGGAAAGGGAAGGTGCCACAGGTCCATGCAGGCTGCCAGGGGCCTGCAGGCCACACAATGAAGAGCAGGGTTCAAGCCCATGTCAGATTATATTTGGTTATATGCAAAACCAGTTTACTGTGTTTTGGGCCCACTGGGTCGTCCAAAAGATTTTTCCTTTAGAAATATGTTTTGTTTTGAAACGAGCTTGAAATAAGCTGCATAGTATTTTGAATCATTTCAAATTCTGTGCTGTGATATGCAGAAGTCAAGGGAAACATTTGTTTGTCTTGTTTACGGATGTGTGAGTCCGCTTGAGGTTGAGCCGGCTTGCACTTGAATCGGCCTGGTTTGGCTCGAGGTCGAAATGCGAAATGGTGGGCAAGCTAACAAAAGAGTTTTACCTTTGAGAATCAGGAGGACTCGCATCTGTCTTGATGGAGTGTTCTTCAAGTGCAGACATTTCCTGAGCTTTTTCATCAAGCCCTCCCCGCCCCCCGCCCCCGGAAGTTCCATCACTTCTGCTCACCTGCTTGTCTGCTAACTCTCGAGCTCACAAACATTCCATCCCTTTGATTAACATGGCGGTAGTTGGGGGGAGGCATCATCTCATACTATGGAGGAGGCCATGGTCAACCCTTCCTATATTCTACCAAAGACAGCCACAGGGCTCTGTGGGCACCAGGAGTCGACACCGACTCCACGGCACACTTTACCTCTAGTTGGGGGTGTTGGCACTCCTTAGGGTTTCCCCCCTTCCAGTTTTGTTTTGTTCACTGACACATCTGCAGATCACCCTGAGCCTGCTGGTACTTCCTACTTGCCTGCAGATGTTCTGGTCCTCAATCCATAAGGACCCCACATTTCAGCACTTTCGGAAATAGTATATAGCTTTAAATGCCTGGTACACACCACATGTGTGAATGCCCTTTGCTGTGTTTTGTTTGCATGTGTTCCTTTTGTAAATAACCTAATTACATGTGCTGGTTTGGGGCTCAGAAAGATGTGTGCCCATATTCCAATCTGGGTGTCACTAGGCAGCAGCCAGCGATCGGCTTTAAATGTTGCAGCCTTAAGAAGAAATTGTTCTCTTATGGGTCCATCTGCCCCAGTTGTTGTTGTTGCTGTTGTTGTTGTTTATTCTGTGCTTGTCAAAGACTGTAATAAAGTCTATCTCTCTCTCTCTATTTTTCTGGTTGGTGACTGTAAATAGAACAGAACAGAACAAATGTAGCAGCCAAAATTAAGCATCTCTGTGTTGGATTCTGAGTCACCTGATTATATTTTTCATTAAGCAGCTGGCCAACTTTATTTATTTTAATTTGGGGTGGTTGTTTTTTTGTGGGTTTTTTTGGTACGGGACTTTATGGTGGGGAGAACCCGGGCCATGACTAAAGAATTCTCCTTCTGTTTTCCGTTGTTGGTGTTCCACAGAACCCGCTCGTGAGGCAGAACAGAAGGACAGCATGGCACCAGCACAAAGCTCGCTTGAACGACAATGATTTCCTTTCAGCCTGTGACAGCTGTGGGTTTTAGTCAGGCCGCGCTGCCACAGGCGCAGCGGCCATGTGCATGCCGACCCTCACGCACTCAAGTTGGCCCCGATTGGCTTTTGACGCTCTGTTCTTCCAGCCAGCTGCAGACGATCACTGCGGAGCATCCTCTGCAATCAGACATCTGTAATGGCAAATGTCAACTTCAGTTCCTTTTACTGTAACCAGGGCCAGGCCTTGGATAAATAAAGAATGCCCTGGGCAAGGAGTGCCTTCAGCACCCCCCCTCCCCGGTTAGTTTATCACTGCTTTTAATTCCCTAGGATGTTTTCCAGATTACACGCTACAACAGTGTCACTATGTTCCGTTAAATGTGTTTCTGTACTGCCTGTGTTTTGCCATTACATTATTTCTTCATTACGAGCCCCACCGCCCATTGGGGTCATCTGAGGAGGTCCATCTCCAGTTACCGCCAACTCGTTTGGTGGCTACATGGAGACAGGCCTTCTCGGTCGCTGCCCCGAGATTGTGGGATGCGCTCCCTGCTGAGATACAATCCTCCCCACCTCTGGCCATTTTCAAAAAACACCCGGAAACCCATCTTTTCACCCAAGCTTTCTCGGCTTTCTAAATTTTGGGGTTTTTAATATCTGGTTTATTTTAAAATTAAAAACCCGATTTCGGGGTTTTTAATCACTGTGATTGTTTAATTGTTGTTTTAAAATGTTTTAAAAGTGTTAATTGTTATGTTGTTGTTTTTTAATTTGTTTTAGCTCTTTACTGTTTTAGTGTTTTGTTTTCATTGTAAACCGCCCTGAGCCATTTTGGAAGGCAAATCAAATCAATCAATCAATAAAAATCACAGTCCCTGTGCTGTCGGCAAGGTGCCATTCACATTTACCCTGCTAACTTGGCAAAGAGGCACCTTTTAACATGGTGATTATCTTGTATTTAGTAGAGGGAGAACAACTGGCCCTATCCACCCCCACCACAGTGCCTCTAGTGACTGTTGCTGGTGTCTATCTGATGTTTCTTTTTTAGATTGTGAGCCCTTTGGGGACAGGGTTCCATCTTATTTGTTTGATATTTCTCTGTGTAAACCACCCTGAACCATTTTTGGAAGGGCAGTATAGAAATTGAATGAAATTGAATGAATGAATGAATGAATTTCCAATGCCTTCTTTGGGGTTTTATCTTTGCATTACAGTACTACAACGTTGCCACACACACACACACAAAAGCAAGCTGTATTTTCCCATTGTAGGAGGTTTTCAAAAGCTAGAAAAGACGACTCCCCCTGCTGGTGGCTTTGCTCAACAACCTTTATTTACGGTTTCAATACGATCCTGCCGAGGTGAAGTAAACTACCGCTGTCGTAGCGTGTAATCTGGAAAGCGCCTACTTCACTGTGGACAGTACAGACTCCACAAACAGTGATCCTGCACGCTCAGCTTGGTACTTCCTTCAGGCAGGTGCATTGTGCAGCCTCTTGGTTCACTCATCCCTACAGCCAGTACTGAGTATAATTTACCAAAATAGCTTTTTTTCTTCTTCTAAAGGAAGATGTGCCTTGCACTTACACAAATTTGCCTCGGTAATCATTGCCCGTGACATGATCATCATCATCACCACACTTTTTATTGTACAGGACAAAGGTCATGACAAAAGAAAATCGCGTATGCAGGAGAATCTCGTTATGGAGATTTTCCATAAGGGGATGGAGCATCTAGGTTCTGGGAAGAGCATCTAGGTTCCAAGTTCCCTCACTGGCAGCATCTCCAAGATAGGGCTGAGAGAGATTCCTGCCCGCAACCTTGGAGAATCTGCTGCCAGTCTGTGAAGACAATACTGAGCTAGATGGACCAAAGGTTTCCTATGTTCCTCTGTTCCTGAGTAATAAGGCTTTATTCCTATGGGAAATGGGGGTTTACGTTCCAGGATGGCAGAAAAGTGCTTTAAAAGGTGCAAAAAACCCACTGAAAAAGCATGTGTCCAGGGTGTGTCCAGGAATACCCCCCAAACTGCAAAATGCCCCCCCAAAACCATGAAAAATGGTGGAAAAAATAAGTTCTTTTTCAAGAAATGAGAAGTAATTAGCCACAAAATGGCTCCGACGGACAAAAGAGCAGCTGGAAGTGACCTCCGTGGTCACATTCGGCCCTCTGGGAACCACAGATATGTGGAGTTTAACCCTTTTATATCCATGGATACTGAAAACAGGTGTCAATCAGACACCCCCTGGGTACACAGAACCCCATGAATAATGAAGTTCTCCTGCATATGGAGCAAATCCAACAGAACATATGCAAAATAATTAAAGATATACATGAAGAAAATCCCCATCCCCCTAGTCCTCACAAATTTATCTCTGATTTCCCTTGCTGTAAGGGACACTTTGGCCTGGTAAGGACGTGTTCTCATGATGATCTGGGCTGTCAGGAAAAGTGAGAATCCTAGATCCAAGTGGCAGAGCACTTCCAATTATCTGTTATGAGAACCCAGAAAAATAGGACTTGCAATTGTTCTCATCCCACACTGACCCCGGACTAGCAATCTCTATTTGATCTGGAGTTCACAGGCACATTTCTAGGTTCATATAGCCCCAAATCAGGTAGGCGGGCCCCATTTGGATTTAGGATTCCTGTTTTCCCAACTGCCTGGATGATCAGAATGTGCCCTTGGTTTCATGTGGGTCTCTGACATTAGCAAGATTGTCCGAACTTGCCCTGAGCAGTATTAGGTCAAGTCGATTTCGACTCCTGGCGCCCACAGAGCCCTGTGGTTTTCTTTGGTAGAATAGAGGAGGGGTTGACCACTGCCTCCTCCCGCAGAGTATGAGATGATGCCTTTCAGCATCTTCCTATATCGCTGCGAACCCAATATAGTACCAGCAGAGATTCAAACCGGCAACCTTCTGCTTGTTAGCCAAGCATTTCCCCGCTGCACCACTTAAGGTGTAATGTCGGTAACCCACATTAAACTTAGATTCGAACCATTGTGTGAGCTGCAAAAAACAGCTGCAGCATCTAACCCAAAATACATGTTCCCAGAGCCTCAATAATTAAAATTGGTAATGCTTTAATTAATCATAGGAACATTGCCAAGAGATCTCCTCATTCAAATTTTCCCCAGGAAAATTTCCCCAAGAAAACTACCCAGTCTTTTCAAATGGAATGAATGCATTCAGAATCCTCTATTGCAGCAAATAATCATTTATACACCCACACCAATTTTTTTTTTGAGGGGGGTAGTTTTTCTCAACATTTACATGTGCATCAAGAATGCAGTCAGAGGAAGGGAAAATATATGAATGATTAATTATAGCAAAGTGTGTGTGAGCAGTGTTCTGTAAAATTGTTGGCCAGTTTAAAAGTGGAACATTAGAAGAGTCCTAATTCATAGATTCCACTTCAGGGAAACAGCCAGGCTATGTGTAACTCAAAAATCTAGGGAGAGGTTTGGATAAGGAAAATTTCAGAAGCACTGCTAAAGTCTGCAGCAGAGGAAGTCATCTGTTTGCAACAGATAAACATTTATTATCCAGGCTGTGGAATTAAGGTTGCCACATTCATTGGAGACGTCCTGGACTCAACCATCAAAAGTTGGGGCTTTCACATTTTAAAACCCGACTTTTTAAATTGGGATTGAAAGAAGTGCTCGACATTCTTGCTTGGCAGCTGTTTTGCACGTTTCCCCCAGATGTTGTTGACTACAATGCCCATAATCCCCAACCAAAGGCCATTGCCACTGCTGATGCTGGGAGTTGTAGTTCACAACATCTGGGGATCCCTATTTATTTTATTTTATTTACCACCTCGTATAAAAAAATCTCTAGGCGGTGTACAGAATTAAAACATAAAATATAACATTTAAAATTCATAAAAAGATTTTTAAAAAATCATAGATAAAAACACATTAAAAACACATTAAAATTTAAAAACTGGATCTCAGTTGAAGGCCTGGGGGAACAGGTATGTCTTCAGGGTCCTCCAAAAAGCGGACAGAGAAGGGGATGCTCTTATGGGAGACTGGAGGAGGTGAGCTGTGGCTTTTTACTATCAAGCCTCCTTTCTTGGACAGCTGGGGGCCTTGGAGCTCCTCCTCCCCACCCTTCGTTTGCTGGACGGGCCAACTGAGCCCAGCACAGACCTGCTGCCTAATTGGGATCCTCCCTTCCCCAGGTGCCAATGCTTCACCCCCTGCAGGCACTGAGTGCTCACATCACGCCTACTCAGGGGCCTTTGTGAGAGGAAGGACTCTGGGAGCTATTTAAGGGAAGGGCTGCGGCAGGCGGCACAGCCACGGGCATGGCCAGCCTGTAGGCGGCCTTCGGTGTTGGGCTGCACTCTATTCAGTTTGGCTGTTTGAGGAGTTGTAGCAGTAAGTGCTATTGCTAGCTTTGCTACTGAAACTGGGCAATGTGTTTGGGTCTGCCAGGAGATGGGGAGACAGGGGGCGCCTTCACTGAATGTGGGGCAGCTATTCCGGTGGTATTCCCCTCCGGAGGAAGGGTCAGAATATGAGACATTTAAAAACTGACACCACATGGCTACAATGCCTGGAAAGACGAACCAGGAAAATGGGTTAAATGCATTAAAGTAAGCTTCCACTCAAATTCCTGGACATTCCATATCCAGGATGACACTTTTCCTACATCCTGGACAGATTTCTGATCATTCCTGGACTCTCCGGGGTGCTTTCCAGTTACCTGCTCAATAGCGGCAAAATGCTTCCATTCAGGCAAATCTCATCCAGAACATAAATAGCAAAGCACCCAGCAGGGGGAGCAGTCTTGCAAAAATGAACAACCGGGAAATACAGCAACCTTTTTACACTGGATATACAATGTTAGAGCAATAATTGCAGCGATTAAATCCAAAGCAAGGCATCGGAAATGTGAACGGCACCCTGCTGTCAGCATAGAGATTGTGGTGTCACAACACAGGAAGTGTGGAAGCACACTTCGGAGAGACGCCGTGACCCCATTGCAGGGTCTAATCTGGAAAGCACCCAGGTGAATCCTGGACATGTGGCAAACCTATCCAGGATGGATCTCAGAGTTGTATGAATTTTTTAATTCAATAAATAAATCACAAGACAAATCCAGCTCCCAGCCAGCTTGTAGTACAGAACAGATGTCTTGGCCCTTTACACTGAAAACTGGTCCTCAAGCAAAAAAACCTCTGGTTCGTAACTCATTCAAAGCTGCTCAGCAACTGGAGAGATGTTTCCTTTTTCCAGATTCACTGTTTCTTTGGCCCAGTATAGCAAGGGACAATCCTAAGTCTGAAATATGGAAAGTGGTTTTCTTCCATCCATAATAGTGTGGTGTCCCTCAGGGCTCCATATTGTCTCCAATGCTGTTTAACATCTACATGAAACTGTTGGGAGAACATCAGGAGATTTGGTGCAGGGTGTTATCAATATGCTGATGAAACCCAAATCTATTTCTCCATGTCAACATCTTCGGGAGAAGACATAAACTCCCCAAATGCCTGCTTGGAGGCAGTAATGGGCTGGATGAGGGATAACAAACTGAGGCTGAATCCAGATAAGACAGAGGTACTTATTGTGTGGGGTTGGAACTCAGGAGACTATTTTGATCTACCAGTTCTGGATGGGGGCATGCTCCCCGGAAAGAACAGGTACACAGTCTGGGGGTGCTTCTGGATCCGAGCCTCTCCCTGGTGTCTCAGGTTGAGGCGGTGGCCAGAGGTGCTTTTTATTGGCTTTGGCCAGCTGCATCTGTTTCTTGAGATGAACGACCTCAAAACAGTGGTACATCTGCTGGTAACCTCTAGGCTGGATTACTGCAATGCGCCTTATGTGAGGCTGCCTTTGCATGTAGTCTGGATACTGCAGTTGGTTCAGAACGCGGTGGCCAGGTTTGTCTCTGGGCCAACTAGGAGAGACTATATTACTCCTGTGTTGAAAGAACTACACTGACTGCCGATACGTTTCCGAGCAAAATACAAGGTGCTGGTGATTACCTATAAAGCCCTAAACAGCTTAGACCCTGGGTATTTAAGATAATGTCTTTTTCGCCATGAGCCCCACCGCCTGCTAAGATCATCTGGAGAGGTTCGCCTGCAGTTGCCACCAACTCGTCTGGCAACTACCTGGGAACGGGCCTTCTCCGTTGCTGCCCCTAGACTTTGAAATGCGCTCCCTGTTGAAATAAGAGCCTCCCCATCTCCGGCAATTTTTTAAAAGGCTCTGAAGACACATTTATTCACCCAGGCTTTTAATGAGATTTATAGTTTTAAAAAATTTAATACTGGGTTTTCAATGTTTTTAATGTTATAAATGATTTTAATTGTTAATTGATTTAATTTTTAAATGATTTTAATTGTAAACTGCCCAAAATGCAAGTTTTGGGTGGTATAGAAATATTTAAAATAAAATAAAATAAAATACATAATAGGTTGCCAGTAATTTCCTCTTTCCCTGCTGCAGCCAAAAATACTATCTGGCAAGCAGTAAAATATGAAACCTTCCCCAGGTGCTTTCCAGATTAAACCCTACAACAGTGTCACTATGGATCTGCTAAGTGTACTTCCACATTTCCTGTGTTCGGGATTACTATTTGTTACTACTCCTCATTCGGGATTACTATTTGTTACCCCGCATAAAAGAATTTCCAAGGTGTTTAGATAATTTTGATCTAAATTTGCTTTTAGCTGATACATCTGATGGAATTTCTTTAGATGTCACCACATTTTGCTCAACAGCTGGGAAAGTTCGCCGGAAGCTGGTAGCTTCATCAGTTATGAACATAAGAACATCAGAACAACCCTGCTGGATCAGGCCCAAGGCCCATCTTGTCCAGCATCCTGTTTCCCATAGTGGCCCACCAGATGCTGCTGGAAGCCTACAGACAGGAGTTGAGGGCATGCCCTCTCTCCTGCTGTTACTCCCCTGCAACTGGGACTCAGAGTCTAATGTACAGTTTGAGTGGTGTTGTTGTTATTAAATCTTTAACTGAATTATGGATTTAAAGTGATTCCCCCCCTTTGTTTTCTCTCTCCTTTATTTGGTTTTTGTATAATTTTGTTTGATTTTTGATTTTCTGTATGCGGATCAACGACCGGAATAAACGATTCATTCCCTTCCAATCCCTCTTCAGAAATCCACCTTTGCGGTGAGGCTTAAAGGTTTAACCCTTTAGTGCTCAGCCTCTCAAAGATGACTAAATAGTTAAGCCAAAAGCACCATGGAAAGGACAGTGCCCCAGGACGTGCCACTATGTATTTAATTTAATTCATTCCTTTAAACATGTTTGTACTGCCTTCTCTCTTTAACTCTCTTTAATACCCTTGTATTCACAAGGGTAATGTGCATTGTCTTCCTTTGTTATGCCTGCCTCTTTTCACCCCTCCTGGGGCTGTCTCCTTCTTTGCTAAAACTGATATTGTAAGATCCTCAAGGCAGGGACTTGTCTCTTCATGTTATTCTCTAGAGCACCATGTACACTATTGGTGCTATTCAGAGGTTGATCAACTCATTGTCTAATAAAGCAGTAGCTTTAGCCCACCTAATGGTGCAGCGGGGAAATGACTTGACTAGCAAGCCAGAGATTGCCGGTTCGAATCCACGCTGGTATGTTTCCCAAAATAATGGAAACTCTTATATTAGGCAGTGGGCGCTGTGGCTGGGCCGGGCCGCTTTTCTCTGGACGGACAGCGTGCCTCTTTCTTTCTCGCTTGCCAGCCGGCTGAACTGCGCATGTGCACAGTTTGACTATTGACGTGTGATTTCCATGGTTGGAACTGTGCAGGTGTACAGTTTGGCCAGCTGGCGAGAGAGAGAGAGGCACGCCGGCCAGCTGGAGAGGAGAGGCCCGCCCAGCCAGAGCGCCCGCTGCTGCCGCCACATGGGGGCAAAGATGAAAAGCGGTGGCAGGGCCAGGGCGGTGGCAAGGGGCCAGGGTGATCCGGTCTGCTTCAGAGCCCATTGCGGGGGGCCTTGACCCTCTGGGCCCAGGGACATTTGTCCCTGTTTGTCTAATGGGCACTACACCCATGTTGGTGGGTTTGGGGATCGCACCAATCCAAACATGTAGGGAGAGGGAATGTTTGAATGTTTTTGTTTGGTGCATAAGCTCCAGCTGTCCCTGTTTTCTGGAATCTGTCCCTGGACATCAGTGCAATCCATGGCACAAGGCAGCCCCAATGCTGTTGAAAAGGAGTGGTCACAAGGATTGTCCGCACAGCCTGTACAGCCGCTCACTCTTAATGGCATCGGGGATCATTCTGTTATCAGCCAAAGTCCTTCCCCCCCCCCCCCGAGGTGCTGTAAAGGAGACCTCACTGGAGTTTAGGGAGTTTCACTCACTCACCCCTGCTCCAGTGCGGGTCCGGTAGTCACTGCCACCACTCTTTCCTTCCAGACAGAACTCAAGTCTGGGCTGAATCAACCATTGGTGGGTCCACTCCATCCTTGCAGAGTGGGAACCAGGCTTGATTCCCCCTTTTTAGGTCAGTGTCTCCTTTTAAGTAGCTCAACCAAGCGGTCAGCTTGCAGGGAGCGGCAACTCCAGAGTCTCTGAGCATGCACACACCAGAGGCGAGATCGTTCTCTCGAAACGATGACTTTATTAAGCTACCGGAACCAAGGTGAGTAGGGGAATGGGTAGGCATCCGTAAAATAAAACTCCAGTCATTTCCTGCTCCTAACACATTCTACAGTCTAAGCAAAGCACTTGCATATCGTGGTGACGGGTGGTCCAGCCGATAGATGGGAAGTAGCTGACAACATCACACAGACAAAAAGACACTTTTTAAAGAGTTTGTAAGTAAAGCACCTGGAGGGGCGCTGTGCACATTTGACCAATCAGAGGTAGGCCATGGGTTCTGCCACCGTAGCCCCCTAGGCCCACCCTCTGCCTCTGATGGCAGACGCAGGGAGTGTTTAGCCACCCCCCCCGTGATTGATGTCAGATGTTGGGGTGTGGTTTAGCTTCCAAATGGGGCCATGCGGCGCTAAATCAGCCAGCACTGCATTCGCAGCGTGGCCAGGAGTGGCTCTCCCTGCATTTAAGAAGCAGTGAGAGTCACTCCGGCCGTCCTGCGAACACAGCGCTGGCCAGTTTAACTCCCAAACAGAGCCACACAGCCCCATTTGGGAGCTAAATCACACACCCAGCTTCTGACGTCAGATGTGGGGGCATGTCTAGGGCTCGAGGCATGGTCCTTGAAGGGTGGTGGCCCACGTTCTTTGAACCCGTTAGCTCAATGGTGGCTCCACCCCAGTTGATCATTCCTCAGCTAATGAGAGGATGAGATGCCCTGGTGGGCAGAGGCGACTTTGAGGCTGCCCCCTATCCGTAGTCCAAAGGGTTTTCTGTTTACCATCCCCACAATGAATTGGGGTGCCAAATGTTCATTTCTCTTGTGCTAGACAGGATTAGGGAATAGGTGAAGGGCAGGTCTGGGGGATGCTATAGATGTGGTGCTCTCACTTTCAGGATGATGGAGGCGAACTCCCAGCATGCACAGGGTTCCTTCACTGTTTTCAGGTGAGTTATTAGAATTGTTATTCTTCAGATTCAGTTCCTGTATTTGTAGTACTGTACTAGTTGTAGAGTCTCTTCAATCTCTAAGTGGAGGCATCATACACCTTCATGTCAATGGGTGTGCAATGGAATGGAATAACAACAACAACAACAAAACAACAACAACAACCTGTATTTGTTAGTCATCACATAACAAATTGTTCTCTGGAGCAGCTCGGAGTAACACAACAATAAAAGAAATCCAATAAAAATACCTAAAACAAGACAAACAAATTACAACAGAAAACACAATACAGGAGGGCCTCGCTATCCATAGATTCACATATCCACGGTAGGGTAAAAGACACCAGAACTCGGCATACATGAAAAGAAAAAAATAGACATTGATCTCATGTATCTGCGGGTCAGAGGAGGCTGAAAATTACCGCAGAGGTTTCTTTCTGGCCACCATATTGTGTTTTAGAGCCACAAAATGGCTCAATTGTTTGTTTTTTAATGGGGAAAAAAATCAGTGATTTTCGGCCAATTTGGGGGCATTCTGGGGCACAGAAAGGAGCTTCCCCCTTTGAACTTCCCTCTCCAAATTTGGCCTTTTGGGGGGGCAATTTGTGACAATTTCCCCAATGACCAGAAACCTAACCCCTGCGACCCCATAGCCCCTAATGCCTAGTCCGTGGTTTCTGTTGCAGCCGAGAATGCAACCTCTGCAATGATCGAGGTTCTGCTGTACAAACCTTTTTAAAAAAATAATCAGTTTTTAAAAGCCTGAGGGAACAGAAAGACCAAGCAAACTTCACTGGGGAGATGACCCCATGGATGGGAACTTGTGCAGTCATCCTTGGTATGAGACCTGGTTGTTCCAAGGGGCTTTTTTTATTTTCACCCGAGATATACAGGAAGGTCTGGGCTTGACTCATCTGCTGTGGTCATCTAGAATCCTGTGCTCTAGCATGCCCTTTAGGATCTGTTTTCCATTTGTGACACACTTGCCGAATGGTATGCCATGCCTCCCACGTTGCTTGGCGGTGCCCTGCAAACGTTGTACATCATCTGACATCCCAAAAGGCAGAAATCAGGCCCAAACAGGGACAGGGTTATACCAACGGAGGGGCCAGAAAATGGGAACTGTCCCCGGTACGCTGGAACAGTTGGAGCCTTTGTTCCCTGGCAGCCAAACAGAAAACACAGCTGACTTATACGTCACATCCATGCCTGTGGGCCAAGCTAAATGAGAGACTGAAGATCTGGAATCTGAGCTTTCATTTCTTTAAAAACCAGCCATGTCTGTGGATTACTTTGGGACACATGCGCTCGTGGGGCATTTCCCCATCCTGCTTTCCTGTGCCTGCTGAAGCTATCATATATTATTATATTAGATTTATTTGATTTCTATATTATATTAGATTTATTTGATTTCTATATATTCTGTTTATTTGATTTCTATATATATTTCTATATATTCTTATATATATTTGATTTCGGTGCCCTTCAAAAAATGGCTCAGGGTGGTTTACACAGAGAAATGACAAAAAAATAAAATAGATCCCTGTCCCCGAAGGGCTCACTATCTAAAAAGAAACATAAGACAGACACCAGCAACAGTCACTGGAGGGATGCTTGCTGGGGGTGGAGAGGGCCAGTTGCTCTCCCCCTGCTAAATAAAGAGAATCACCATGTTAAAAGTTGCCTCTTTGCCAAGCTAGCAGGGGTTCTGTTCATGAAAACATGGGTGAGCAGAATCCATTGAAAATGATGCAATGAATTCCCCTTTGTCCAGCACCAAGATCCCCTCATTTCCTCACGCCTATAGGAACATAGGAACATAGGAAACTGCCATATACTGAGTCAGACCATTGGTCCATCTCGCTCAGTATTGTCAACACAGACTGGCAGCGGCTTCTCCAAGGTTGCAGGCAGGAATCTCTCTCAGCCCTATCTTCCAAGGAGGGAACTTGAAACCTTCTGCTCTTCCCAGAGCGGCTCCATCCCCTAAGGAGAATATCTTCCAGTGCTCACACTTCTAGTCTCCCATTCATATGCAACCAGGGCAGACCCTGCTTACCTATGGGGACAAATCATGCTTGCTACCACAAGACCAGCTCTCCTCTTTTTACTTTTAGTTTTTAAAGAACAACCCGTGAGATCCAAGTACAGATCTTCCACATCTCTATTTGTATTAGGCCTGCAAGGAGATAATGGACTGTTATGGGCATCTGTTATGGGCGTCTAACAATTTGGCTCCAAGTCTGTAAATAAATCTCTCTTTGGAGTCTTTATATATTGGGCAATGAACCAGATCAAATGGGTGGACATAGACTGATGTAAAAAAGAAAAAAAGAAAAAGGAAAAGCAGAGATCCCTTTCTAGATGAATCCAGCCCAGCATACCTTCCATGATTCTGATTTTTGAGACAGAAACACTCTCTACAATGCAGCCAGGAGGAAAAAAAACCCCCCAATGGTTTCTCTGCTACACGTAACTGAAAATATTCCTCATCCTGCCCTGATCCTGAAGTGTTTTTGCCAAGAGCACTCTAAGTGGAAGGAGGGCATTTCATCTTCACCTCCTTCTGCTTAATCCCTCCCTTACACTTCACTATATATAACTGTCTCTAGTAGCCTCTAAGACATTCTGTAATTTTAAACCTGAGATATTTTTATGGGTGGCCACGCAGAGTGCAGAAGGTGGGCCTTCTTTGGGGGATCTGTTTGGATACCCAGCCAGCCATCAGTTAAAGTAAAAATGCTGAGTATCTTCTCAGTTACTTTTCTTTCAAGCTAATCTTTGCTTCTCAGCAAGAAAAGTGGCCCGTTCAGCTTCTACGGGGGAAGGGGGATTTTAAAGCAAGCTTTTGCAAAATAAGCCATCACTTGGCAATAACTGGATTGCTTGAGACTGGATTTCCCCCCATCTTTTTAAGAACAATCAAAAATGTTTATTCCAATTCAGCTTCTAGTTTTCCTAACAGGGAGCATGCCTTTGCGGGTGTTTGCTGATGAAGGTAAGGAGAATTCTTCTGTGTATACATATTTCCAGAATCGGATATATCAGATTCTGGTTCATAGTATTTGCCAAGTTGCATGGCTGTTTTGAGTGATTAATGAACTTTTTGTTTTTTTACTTGAGTTTAGAATTTCTAGATGAATGAACCTATTTCTTGAAGGGTTTTTTCAATATATTTTCCAAAAATATTTCACAATATTAAGCTATTAGAATCTCCAGAACTGTTTCCAATACTTGCCTGGGGTCTGCTGCTGATTTCAGGCCAATCTCGGAGAACTGGCAAGCCTCCTTGAATTTCTATAGAATTTAAGCTCAACAGCATGGGAAATTTGGGCGGCTAAACGCACCCAGCTCAGCTCACGGGGATGTGTGTAGGTGTGTGTTTTAAAGGCCAGTATATCAGATAGCAAATTGAAATGACAATGCAAGCAAATAAACACAATATAGCAATAGCAATAGCAATAGCACTTACATTTATATACCGCTTTTTTATATTTTTTTTTATATAGAATAGGACACATTTGGTGGGGGGAGTACGAGATGCCATTTTTATTTACAAATAATATTTAATAATAGCATTTTATAAATCAGTCTGGAGAGAAATGAAAAGGTTTTTTTTTTTTTTTTTTGCAGAATTCAAGACAGCATAAAAGCTGTGCTTATGGTGTCCACACACATTTCATTTTTGCCCTTGGAACACCTGTTTCTCAGGTTTTTGGATTGTTTCCCCAAACCTATTTATTATTATTTATTTATTATTACATTTATATCCCGCTCCTCCTCCAAGGAGCCCAGAGCGGTGTACTATATAGTTGAGTTTCTCCTCACAACAACCCTGTGAAGTAGGTTAGGCTGAGAGAGAAGTGACTGGCCCAGAGTCATCCAGCTAGTTTCATGGCTGAATGGGGATTTGAACTCAGGTCTCCCCGGTCCTAGTCCAGCACTCTAACCACTACACCAAGCTGGCTCAGAGATTTAAACAGAGAGGATTCCTAATTCTGCGCCCTGGACATGTTCATACAGAAGATAGCAGTCCTTGAAATCCAAGAGCACCATCTCCTCTCTGCTTGCAGGACACAAATATAAAGTTAGCTCTGCCATAGCTTTCCTCCAGCCTGGATAGCCACAATTGTTCTATACTTTAAGACGAAATGGTTACCAATCTTGCTTTCTTTATGTTGTGGCTGGTTACTACGATTTTTGGAAAGAAGACATTCTTCTTTCTTTATGCAGGCTTTTAAACATTGTTTTCTTTCTTTTTTTAAAAGAAAAAATGTTTTAAAAACATTTTGCCTTGTATTTTGTATTTCTTGTTTGGTGTTGTGATTGTTTTGTTGTGTTTTATGTGTTTTTATTGGATGTTTTTTAATGTTGTGTTGCTATGGGGCCGCGAACAAATAAAGTTGTTGTTGTTATTAAAACCCCTCCCCAAACCCCTCACTCGTGGCCCAGAAAAGGTAATGGCCCCACCTACACCTCCCACAGAAATCCGTTGACAGTATTTATATGCGACAATGTAATACGCACAAAAACGCCTCCCATATTCAACACAGCAGGAAAAAGGTGCTTTTTTCATTTTACCTTTTCCACAGGTTTGAAGGCTATGTAAACCTCCCTGAGCCAGTTCTGGAAGGGTGGTATATAAATCAAATAAATTACTAAATAAAATAATAAATATCATTTCTCATTTATATGGGCAGCAACATTCTCCATGCAAATAAATACGGAGGCGGGTTCAAATGGCCGTTTCGAGACCCTCCTAGATATGGGTTACTTTGTTACTTTTGGCTTTGCACTGCCAAAATCTGACACATCAGATTTCAGTTCAACAGGTCAAGCGGCAACCTGTTAGATATCATGAGTGACTTCATTTTAAATAAAGCTCTTCAGCAAGAACAAAGTTCAATGCAGATTACATTGGAAAAAGATGAAGAAGATGGATCCCTGCCCCAAAAGGGCTTGCAATCTAAAGAGGAGACGAGAGAGAGAGAGAGAAAGAGAGATCTGAGGCTCAGGGATCAGTGTGGGGAGTTGCAGGGGAGAGAAGGGGATTTCCCCAAACTGGGGCAAGCCTTCTGTCCAGTTGGGGAAAATTCCCTTCCTCCCCCTGCAGCTCATAAGAGGAGCTTTGCTGCTTCTGAGGCCACTTCTGAAGTTTTGGGTTTTACTGTATATTGTTATGGAAGGAGAAGGGAGAAATTCAAACTATCGTAGCATCTAGTTTGCTCCCAGTCATTGCTTCACAGGAAGCTGCCTTATACTGAGTCAGACCACTGGTCTATCTAGCTCCATATCATAGACCCCGACTGGCAGCAGCTCTCTAAGGTTTTAGAGCTCGTCCTGGGGCTACCAGGATTTGAACCTGGGATTTCCTACACACAAAGTTGGTGCTCGGACACTCAGCTTAATTTGGCTGCACTAAACACTGAGTTTAGAGACCCATCCTTTGCCATTCTTTACGTTATGTGTGAATAAAATAAATTTTTTAAAAATAGCCAAATGTAAAACTGGAGGCTGATTCACCCAACCGACAACTCACAGTTTATTGTGATTATAAGCATGACTTCTGTCTCTCCCAAATGCAACCCCGTTTCCTTTACCTCTCTTACCCTAACCCAAACCAAGGGCTATTTTTTAAACTGTGGTTAACAAACCGCAATTCAACTATGATATGAAACAAGAATCAAATCTCCAGCTCACCTCCGGGTGTAATTGTGGTTTGTAAAGCACCGTCAAACCACAGTTCGGGGTTCAGACATGCCATGGAGCTGTGGTTAAAGAAACCATAACTCCCCAGTGCAAGAGCAAAAGGGAGGGAGAGGGAGAGAATGTGGTTCGCAGGCTTTTATAGCCTGTTCTGGGCTGAGCTGGGGTCTCTGCTGATGCAGGGATTCAGGACAGCTCCAAGGACCAGGAAGTTTTTCACACCCAGCTTTTAGTTTGCATCTCGTCCAGAATGGAGGGGGTCCGTTCATATATTGGCCAAATTTATCCTGAAGTCCCTGCAAGCTATTGGGGAGTACTTCACACACAATTCGGGTTTTTAATTACGTGTTAGAGTGTAGCCTGGTTTATATCTGGGGTAAAAAAAACAACAACCCACTTTTTGCATCGGTTTTTTGGGGCAACTTTGAACGCGCAGTAAAACCTCTCAGTAAATTTGCTGTCTGGAAAAGCTCCTGGGTGTTTTCCAGATTACACGCTGCCACATGCCCCATACGCGCCCCTCATATTGCGCTCGCTGTGCTGTCAGTAGGGTGCCTTCCATCTTTCCGATGCCTTGTTTCGAATTTTAATGATGCGTTATGGCCTTATAACGTGGTAATAGCGTTGCAGGAAAGTAGCTGTATTTTTCCATGGTAGAGAGGCTTGCCACAGAGTTTATGCATTGCAGCATGGTGCTGCAGTATGGATAGTTCTCTCCTCCCCCCATGCTTGCTTCCTCCGCCCCCTCGCCATGGGGAGAAAAACAGGCAGGGAGAAATCTCAGCTTTCCCCTCCTTCCCTCCCCACAGATCTCAAACCCCACACCTCCCTCCTCTTCTGCTTGCTTCCAATATAACTTGAGCTTGTCAGCTCAGAAGGGGAGGGGATACAGAGGGGGAAGGAGGAGATCGGAGAGGTTTTATTATTGTTATTTTTCCACTGGGGTTCTTTTGTGCATTCCCCCTTTTAATTTGCTACTGTGGCCAGAGACTCATACTAGTGCAGCTGAGCAGATTTCTGAACCCAACCCTTTCTCATGCACTTTTTACTGAAGAGGAATCCCATTGAACTAAATAATTTACCTCTGTGCAACCCCACTTGCTGACTACAAGGCAAAGGGCAGGGAGACTCCACGCCGTGGTTCCATGCACATCCCTATTACCCAGGTCTGAGCCATAGGTTATTTTAACCCCGTCTCATGTCCAGAGATGTATGCCTCATTTCCCCGGGCGGCAGGGATGGGGGGTCATGGATCCGGGGTTATGACATCATGAGGGTTGGGAACTGTGTTAATAACTGAACAAACCACAGTGGAGGCAATTGGTCCAGTCCTGTGTTCACTGCATCAGGATGGCAGTCATTAAACCAATAATGACTTCTCACCATGGACCTGGAGATGGGAGATTCAATGCATTTCCCCCCTTCGTAGCCAGACATCCTCGTCAGTGGCTGGGTTTAGTTCTTAAATAATTGATGCTCAGTGCTTTTTTATTAAATATTTGATGCTGTACCACCACTCCAGAGGAATCCGTGTTGGGCATCATTAGAAGAACCTCCACCCCCAAACCTCCCCCCCCTTCTTTTAAGCGAAGGAAAATTATAGCAACACAACATTCTGTCCTTAATAATATTAACAACTCTTTAACTGCCAAATAAATGTACACATAATACAGTATTCCTTGGTAGTTTTATGTTGCAAAGGATTGTATCTCATTTTTTATTCTTTTTATACTGTTGCATACCTGTGTAGGCCTTTGACAGAAAAGCAGCTTATATAAATTGAGAATGAATTAGGAAAATAAAGATGGAATACATCTGAGGGTTTGAAATACTGGAGGCAAAGACATAGCGATAAGTGAACAAGGACAGACCTAGGTTCGTGTTTTCCCCTCTGTGAGATACAAAGCCATTCCTGGAAATTTGTCACACAGGGCTTTTAAAGCCCTTTAGATTGCATCTCCTGGAATGGAGGGGGAGCAGAGTGATCACATATCGGGCAGATTTACCCCAAAGTCCCTGCGATCAGGAAGCAGTTCACACACAATTTGGGTTTTTCACTGCACATTAGAGTACAACCCGATTTATACCTGGGGTACAAAAATCCACTTTTTGCTGAGGGTTTTGGGGGAGGAGGCAATGGTCAACCCCTCCTGTATTCTACCAAAGAAAACTACATGGTTCTGTGGTCACCAGGAGTTGACACTGATTCAAGGGTACAACTTTACTTTATTTATTTATTCATTTATTTCATTTATATCCCGCTCTTCCTCCAAGGAGCCCAGAGCGGTGTACTACATACTTAAGTTTCTCCTCACAACCACCCTGTGAAGTAAGTTAGGCTGAAAGAGAAGTGACTGGCCAAGAGTCACCCAGCAAGTCTCATGGCTGGATGGGGATTTGAACTCAGGTCTCCCCTGTCTTAGTCCAGCATTCTAGCCATGAGACTTGCTGGGTGACTCTGGGCCAGTCACTTCTCTCTGGGCTCCTTGGAGGAAGAGTGGGATATAAAATGTAAATAGTAATAATAATAATAATAATAATAATAATAGTATTGATGATAAAATTCAGCCATCCCAGGTCCTTGGGAGGGACTCGATGTCTGGATAAAACAAACCAGTCAATAACACCTGTCTGAGTGTGTAAGTAAGAAATAATAAAGAATAATAAAACACTCCACACACATCTTGCTATAAACAAGATTCTTTGTACATATGCTTCAAGAGTCGACATACGTAGAATGCATACCAAGTTTGTTTCTGTGTGTTTTATCAATGCACACACATGCACATCTCAGGAAACCCCTATGCAAAAGATATTGCTACAATAATTTCTTCACAAGTTTACAATATTTCTTGCCCACTTTTCTGTTAAGAATAATATCCCATCAATATTATTAATTTGGGGGCAGGAGGGGGCGGGGCTGAGGCAAACATGCAGAAGGTCCCAGGTTCTGTTCCTGGCATCTCCCGGCGGGACTGAGAAATATTCCAGCCTGAAATCATGAAAAGCCATTGCCAGTCAGAGTAGATAATACAAACTAGATGAGCCAATGGGGTTTCCCATACTCCCATACAGGGGCTTCCTATTCTCCCCGAATGTGGTCTGATAGGTATCTCAGCCCCAAGCCGTGTATGGCTTTAAAGGTCAAGACCAGCACCTTGAATCTAGCCCGGAAGTGGACTGGTAGCCAATGAAGCTGACGCAGGATGGGTGGGGTGATACTCATGAAGCGACTCGCACCCACGAGCATCCTTGCAGCAGCATTCTGAACCAGCCGACGCTTCCGAAAAGTCTTCGAGGGCCGCCCCACGTAGAGCGCATTGCAGTAGTCCAATCTGGATGTTACCAACGCATGAGCGACTGACGTCAGGTCCGACTTCTCCAAGTCGGACCAAGTCCTACCTGCATGGACTAGAATGTTCACTACACCTTTTGTATTCCATTCAGCAAAGACAGTTGTATTGGAAGATGAAACAGCAACTGAGGATATCGGAGACAGCAACGGTCCAGAATTTACAGAAGCACCAACTCCAGTGAGTATGATTCTGAGCTGATTTGGACACAGCATTTGGACACAGCAAAGGCCTGCCCATCTGGCTCCAAGGGCACCCTTGATGACAAAAGGCCTTTGGGGAGGGCGGGGAGAATAACCACCCAAAAAACCTGAAACCCCCACACACACACCATAGTTTGTTATCACACGGGCTGATACACAAACACTGTTCCCTCTAAGGCATGTGCATGTGTGCACGCTGACAAGTTTTCTGATGTCTGCTCAGAGGGACCACTGGTCACAAAGTAAGGATGCACCCTGGGGTGTAACTATCATTGAGCAGAAGGTTCAAAGAAGCCGAGGCCCCCAGCTCCATCACTCCCAATTTTTTCATCTCCCTCACTCCGAGGGGCTAACAGGGAGAGGGATGAACATAGGCCCCCACTCCCCTCGCTACATCCCTGGATGTACCAGTGCAGCAAGACAACATCCTACAAGAAATTCCCAACTAACTGCACCCTCTGTGCCACCCAGAAATATGTCCCCGAGGGTTACACAGGGAGAAAAAGATAGCTGTGTCCACTTGCTACATTTCATGCATAATTTTTAAACCTCTATTAGGCCCCCGCATCCAGTTGTCTTTTTATAAACTAAAACAAAAACCAAAAACCAGTGTGCTACCCTGCTCTGTAAAAATATGTCTGGTGTTCATAGTACTCAGTTTCCTGGGGTTTCTCTCTGTTGGCAGTGTGCACCTTGTTTCCTTGAAAAAGTTCACATAGAACTCACCTCATATTACATCAAGGCTTCTAGTAAAGATTAAACTTCTAAGCTTCTAGTAAACTTGGCAAAGAGGCACCTTTTAACGTGGTGATTCTCTTTTATTTAGCAGGGGGAGAGCAACTGGCCATATCCGTCCCCAGCACAGCATCCCTCCAGTGTCTATCTTAGTGTCTATCTAGCTGGTGTCTATCTTATGTTTCTTTTTAGATTGTGAGCCCTTTGGGGATAGGGGGCCATCTTATTTATTTATAATTTTTCTGTGTAAACCACCCTGAGCCATTTTTGGAAGGGCGGTATAGAAATTGAATAAACAAACAAACAAACAAACAAATAAAATGTGACATGTGCTGTCCAGTCGGTGTCAACTCCTAGCGCCCACAGAGCCCTGTGGGTTTTCTTTGGTAGAATACAGGAGGGGTTTACCATTGCCTCCTCCCTACGCAGTAAAGATGATGCCTTTCAGCATCTTCCTACATCGCTGCTGCCCAATATAGGTGTTTCCCATAGTCTGGGAAACATACCAGCAGGGATTCGAACCGGCCACCTCTGTCTGGCTTGCTAGTCAAGTCATTTCCCCGTTGCGCCTCTTCCCATTTCTAGGTCAGCCCACAGCCCAAAATGATGTCACTTTAGTGTGTAACAGTTCACCACTGAGCCTAGTAAATATCTCAAACTGATGCAATCAAGCAATCCAATCAGGCCTTGGAGAAAATTCTTTCTCAGACTGAAATATGCTAGCCATCCTGCTTGAAACCGGATTTCAAGATCAACATTTTTATTAGAGTCAAGTTGATGGGATTTCCTCAGTTGAATGACTAAATGATCCTTGCATTACATATATTCTTTAAAATGAATGGGTCTTATGTTCATTTTCCTCTTCCCTCCCCAATATGCATTCACACAATACCTGCAGCTGTCAACAATAGCAGAGACCTTTCAATCGCTGATGACCACAGATAGCATCGTGGCAACTGAAGATGGCGGAAACGCAACTGACCCCGGAGATCCTGAAACTTCTGATGGTACAAGGGTTTGGGTGTTATTATCTGCTTTCCATTGACACAACGTCTTTGGTAATTTTTTGTTGAAAAGTGGCGTTTGAAATGTTTTACATATTTTTAAAAGAAATACCTGTTGAGAAATACCTGCAAAAGATAGCTCTCCAAACTCACCCGGCCAATCTGTGTGACTAAAGTCAACCATGGTGACTTTAGTTGCAAGGGGACCGCAAATTAAGAGTTATGTAACTCGTGAGATAGATCAGTTAACACCCTAGATTAGCTCATCAGCCAAAAGGAGAGGGCTGTAAAGTGTCCCTGTCACCTCCTTGGTGCATGCCAATATGACGCTGGCACTTGAGGCCAAAAGTAACTGTGTTCTTTTGACAGGGCCCATGTCTGAAATTAATCTGTGGAGTGGCTCCAAATGATTAAGTTGCTCTCTTAGGTTACCCTAATCCTTATTTGAACCTGTAGGCATGCTAATGAGCACTTCCCCCCCACCTCTGCCCACCCTCATGTAATCAGAACCGGCGGCATCCCATCCCATTTCCTGATGAAGCAGGAACCCTTTTTCCATCTGTGGGGAGACAGCCAAGTTGGGTGTCTCCCGACAAGTCATTGCTGACTGTTTAGCACTGTGACACAGCAAGGTTTGCAAATTTAGCAGTACCAAATGGGTATGGAAACAGTTTGGTACTTATACACTGAACGCAGGGGCGTAACTATCATGGGGCAAGGGGAGACAGTTGTCTGGGGGCCCACTGCCTTGCCCCCCCCGAGGCAAGTCACATGACTGACTCCCCCAGCCGCGCACCCACCTGGGCTTCCTTCAGTTGTATTCATCCTCCGAAATTGACGTGAGTGTTAGGACCTGGAGCTACCAGAACAGCATGTCTTTCTCGAGTACCATTAAATGACTTAAATCGTCCACAATTGACAAACCTTTTAAAAAATAATTTAGGTATTGAGGCAGAATAGTGGTAACAAAAAGCATAGTAAAATCTATCTATCTATCTATCTATCTATCTATCTATCTATCTATCTATCTATCTATCTATCTATCTATCTATCTATCTATCTCTCCTATGTGCTACTTTGGTGGGCCCCCCAAAGGAGGTTTGGGGGGGCTCATGCGGGGGGGGGAGGTTTTGCGGGTGGGCAGTCCGGGCGCCCAAATTACCTTGGTGTGCCCCTCTCCAGAAGTACTCCCAAACTGCGAACCTGTTCCTCCTGGGGGAACAGATCTGAACAGGCAGATCTATCCCATTCCCCGAACTGCGGCTTCCTACCATGAGCACTTGGGTCTTGTTTGGATCCAGACTTGGTTTGTGTGAAAACACTCAGTGATCCTTCCCAAATGGTCCTTAGCACAGTCTGTGGCAGAATGAAGACCAAGAGGCGTAGAGGCTATTCACACGAGTGTGCAAAACCAGGCCAAGGGAGCCCAGCTGGACAGGATGCTGGACTAGATGAGCCTTGGGCTTGATCCAGCAGGGCTGTGCTTATGTCCTTATGGCCGTAGCTCAGTGGAAGAGTATCTGCTTTGCATGCAGAAGGACCCAGGTTCAGTCTTTGACAGCATCTCCAGGTAGGGCTGGGGAGAGACTCCTGTCTCCTGCCTGAAACCTTGGAGAGTTGCTACCAGTCAGAGTAGACAGTACTGAACCAAGGGTCTGACTCCGTACAAGACAGCTTCCTATGTATCTATGCATGGGATAGAAACATTTTCTGACAATTGGGTACAGCTCGGATAAAACCCGCCATTGCCAACAGAGTCACCTTATTATAAGAAGTCAGCAGCTGGTCCAATCTTTTGCAATCTGGACCAGCCGGCTTTCCCCTCCAAAACAGAACCGGAAAATTGCAAATGAACTGCCAATGAAATTGGCAATGGAATGGGCAATCCCTGCTAACTTGGCAAAGAGGCACCTTTTACCGTGGTGATTCTCTTTATTGAGCAGGGGGAGAATAGCTGGCCCTCTCCACCCCCAGCACAGGACCTCCAGAAACATATATCTTATGTTTCTTTTTAGACTGTGAGCCCTTTGGGGACAGGGATCCATCTTATTTATTTGTTATTTCTCTGTGTAAACTTGCCTGAGCCACTTTTGGAAGGGCGGTATAGAAATAAAATAAAATAAAATAAAATAAAATAAAATAAAATAAAATAAAATAAAATAAAATAAAATAAAATAAAAGGCCAGCAGGGGCTTGGAGGATGGGCAGGTAGGAGCTGGCCGCCTCCTCTTAAGAGAACCCCGTGCCCCACGCCAAAACGTTTCGGCACCAGGGAGTCGAAGCGTTTCGGTGCCACTCCAAAGAGGCACCACAACACTTCGGGCTCATCCCTCCTAGAAATAATGTGAATAATGTTCACATTCAGATTGATAGGCAGAGAGCTGGTCTTGTGGTCGCAAGCATGACTTGTCCCCTTAGCTAAGCGGGGTCCACCCTGGTTTGCATTTGAATGGGAGACTAGAAGTGTGAGCACTGGAAGAGATTCCCCTCAGGGGATGGAGCCGCTCTGGGAAGAGCATCTAGGTTCCAAGTTCCCTCCTTGGCAGCATCTCCAAGACAGGGCTGAGAGAGATTCCTGCCTACAGCCTGGGAGAAGCCGCTGCTAGTCTGGGAAGAGCTACTCTGGGAAGAGCAGAAGGTCCCCAGTTCCCTCCCTGGCAGCATTTCCAAGATAGCACTGAGAAAGTGCTATCTTGCCTGCCACCTTGGAGAAGCCGCTGCCAGTCTGTGAAGACAATACTGAGCTAGATGGGTGAATGGTCTGACTCGGTATATGGCAGCTTCCTATGTTCCTATGATATTAGCCCCAATGGGGAAGAAAGGCAGATATCTATATTATAATACCTGATTTTTCTTCCTTCAGTGGCTATCATTCAGTGGCTATCATTCAGTGGTTTCCTTCAGTGGCTATAATTCATTGGCTATCAGCAGCTTGGGAGGGAACTTCCTCACAGCATTGTGGGCTCAGTCCAAAGCAACACACACACACACACACACACACACACACACACACACACACACACACACGCTGCTCCCAAAGCTAAAAGAAGACATTGGGAGATCATACGGTAGATTTCCTGCATCACGCCATCTTCAGCCCCTGGACATGAGGTCCAGCCTTCTCACCGCTACTAAAAGCGCGAATGTCAAAGGTAGTGTGAAATGTTGGCATCATCTTTCCGAATTAGATGACTTGGTTTCACGTTCCATCACATGGTCCGACTTCAAACTATTCTACAGCTCATGAAACTCACTTGTGCTCACTTGTGTGAAATGTAAGGAAACTCATAGTCTGCATTTGCAGTTTCCTTTGAGGATTGGGGGTCTTCATATAAAATTGATCTGGAACTGTATGAACCTAGATTCACTGTGCTTGAAGGTGGAAAGAGTAGTTCCACATAATTCTGCCAAGCACATGTCCACCACATTCCTCATGAATGAACTGACCTCGGCAAGGCACAACATACATGATGAAATAACTGACCACCTCTTGCTCACTTATGATGTTATTTTGGAACTGGTTTTGGTTTCTCTTCCAGATGTTGTCCAGGGAGCTGTGCATACCCTCACCCACCTCTTCTATATATGCTCTTAGATACATCGAAGCTGTAAAAATGCAAAAACTGTTGGATGAAATAAAAGTGAATTGCATTGGCTCAGAATAAACTGAGCATTCTCCAAAATAATGGGAAATCGTTCCACTTATTTCTTAGACTATCTAAATACTTTTCCAGCCCAGTTCTAAAAGAAATGGCCAGGAGCGGGGAGGCTGTTATATTCTTCTTTATCAGTTTGGAATTTAAAGTATGTGAGGTAAGCATATGTCCCCAAGGCTCATGTTTCTGAGTCAGGAAGTCTAAATCTTAGCAAAAAATTTAGTCCAAACGTTACTTTCTTTTTCTACTATGTTCCTTGACAAAAGAGCAAACCTTTACACTTTTAAAGTACGTTCTTCTGTCTCCTTTAACTATGCTGACTGTCTCAAGTCCCTCTTCTGGCTGGTTACCAGCCGGGAATTGTTTTCACCGGGAAGAGGTTCTGTCTTGAGTTCTGGAATACACAGAAGGGATTATCTGTTTCTAGGAACAGAACTTTGGTGCTGGAGAAGATTTTTTAGGAGACCATGGACAGCCAGGAAAACAAACACATGGATCATAGAACAAATCAATCCAGAATTTTCACTCAAGGCACAAATGACCGGACTCAAACTATCCTACTTCAGAGACATTATGCGAAGACCCAGCTCCCTTGAGAAGTCCATAATGCTGGGGATGAGCATTGAAGGAAAGAGAAGAAGAGGACGACCAGCATCAAGGTGGATGGACTCAATGGCAACAGCAACGAATGCACCACTGAGAGGCCTTAAAGGCCAAGTGGAAGACAGATCATCCTGGAGAGAATCTCTCTGTGTGGTCGCTAAGAGTCAACACAGTCTCCAGGAATTAGTATCAATCTCCAGATGACCACCATCAGATCGAGAGCATCTATCCCCTTGAAGACCTCAATTGAAGGAGAGCACTTAGTCATGGTCCTCATGGCCCTTAACAGGGTTGGAAGAGCACCCAGCCAGGGTAAGAGAGCCATACATGCTCTGGATCGGCGGTTGGTTTGCAAAGATCCAGGCAGGAAGAGGGGAGAGTGATGGTGTGGGAGCTGTGAGGGCCAAGCACAGGCAACCCACACTCTGCCCCCTACCTTTGATTAAGGGGGAACGAAAAGCCACCCTACCCAGCTCCTACCCAACACCATCATTCTCCCCTCCTCCTACCTAGATCTTTGCAAACATCACAACTGCCATTTGGGAGCAGGCACAGCTTTCCTGTCCTGATTGGGCACTCTTCTGATCCTGGCTGCAGAGCAGAGTATTGGGTTAGATGGACATAAGAGAAACATAGGAAGCTGCCTTCTACTGAGTCAGACCATTGGTCCATCTAGCTCAGCATTGTCTACCCAGACTGGCAGCAGCTTCTCCAAGATTATTCATTCATTCATTCATTTATTATATTTATAAACCAACCCATCCAAAGGCTCTGGGTGGTGTACAACCTCCCAGATTGCAGGCAGGAGTCTCTCTCAGCCCTGTCTTGGAGATGCTGCCAGGGAGGGAACTTGGAACCTAGATGCTCTTCCCAGAGCGGCTCCATCCCCTGAGGGGAATCTCTTGCAGTGCTCACACATCTAGACTCCCATTCATATGCAACCATGGCGGACCCTACTTAGCTAAAGGGACAAGTCATGCTTCCTGCCACAAGACCAGCTCTCCTCGGTCATAAAGTATAAAGGTTTCACGTGTGTGTCCAAATGTTTAAGCCAAGAGTGATGTTTATAGGGGGTACTAGATGAAAGCAGTTTGCCCTTCTGCATCTAGTACATAACAATGTTATAACATACTCATGTTGAAATATTACCTTTTAGAATTGTAGGGGTTGTTGAAGGTCATCTAGTCTAACCCCATGCTTGATGCAGGCAATCCAGAGCAAGAGCATCCCCACAAGGGGCTGCCCAGCCCCTGCTTGAAAACTTCCATTGAGAGAGCACCTAGATTTAGGGTTACCAACCCTTCAGGGTTCACCTGCAGTCTCCAGGAATTAGCATCAATCTCCGTGTGACCACCATCAGAGCGAGAGCATCTATCCCCTTGAAGATCTCCATTGAAGGAGAGCTGATTAGGTAAGTTGTTGGGTCTTAGTCCTAGGTCGTTGATTCCATAGTCAGGATGCTCTTACCATTAAGTAGTTTCTCCTTGTGTTCAGCTGAGGTCTCTCCTCCTGTAACGTAAGCTGGCCTCATCCTGTTACTTTTTAAAGATGCTACACGAGAAACAGATTAACTTGGCTGCCTTCCTTCTCCCTCAGATGGTCTGGAATCAGCTACACTGGTTGGTATTATCCTTGGCATCATAGTTGCTATTGGAGTTGCCACAGCGATCATCATCATGGTTGTGAAGAAAATGAGCAGGTACTTAAAGTACAATACTAAGTAGGAATGATGAAGGGGGGAAACTCACCGAGACCATTCACACAACCGAAAACTGGGTCGGACATGTCCTACCCATGTTTGGGAGCTGTGTGCGCTCTCAATTGTCGGTTGTGTGGGAGCAAAGAGCTAGGTAGGAGAAGTGAATCAAGGTAGGAAGGAAAGCTTTGCACACCCAGGCCCAATAATGCCAAGACACGTGTAATTGGATGAAATAGGGCCACTTTTATTAATTAATATTACAATAACCTGCAACAAGGAAACAGTTAGAGTGCGGGTAACCCCTCAATGGGTCAGCCTCATAAGGAGGACCGTGCAAAACAGGGTGAAAGATTGGGTGTTAATTCAGCCTGGGCCAAGTCCAGACATCATAATGACGACGAGGTGTTTTACCCCGCGGAGGGGAGGCCAACCAGCCCCACCCACCTAGGCAGCAAAACTCTGAGTGGTGGGTTCCAGCCAGCCTCCGAGTAGGGACAGATCCCCGCCTAAGGATGACAAAACCTGCAAGGACTGTTCCTTGGCTTGCCTACTCACCTGAAATGAGTCCTCCGGTCAGACACCGATCAAGCCAACCTACACTCACTGGCAAAGTCAAGTGGCCAAACATTCGATAATGACAACCCTACAAATAATGTCAGTGAGCAGTAGGTGAAAAAAGGCCACACCAGAGCCAATAAGGTGGGACCCCAAAAATTCCTACTTGGCCCCAAAAGGCAACTGGACAACCCTCAGTGAATTGGGGTGGGAGGGAAGCGTGCTTTGCGTAGAGCAACTGAGTGGGATCCGGCTGCTTATGTAGCGGCTCCTTCACTCCCATTGGACAGCCCAAGTCACGTGTAGCAGGAGCCAAAATGGTGGCCCCCGTGTCTGCCTCAAGGTTCAGGAGCACAACCCTGCCCCCCATATAAGCCGTATACGGCGACAGGGAGCAGCATTTTCTCCTACCTTGTTCAAATGCTGGGTATGAAAGCTGAGCAGGACAGCACTGGAGAATGCTTTTTTCCCTACCTTGATTCCGCACAATCACTTCTCCCTCCTCCTACCTAGTTGTTTGCTCCCACACAACCAAAAATTGGGAGTACACGCAGCTCCCAGTCCTGGGTAGGACACATGTCCTACTCAGTTTTCTGTTGTGTAAATGGCCTCACTATATTGATGTTGGATATATTTCTTATATGCATTCTGAGCCAATACATGTCTGCATCGAAATAAACACAAGGACATGTGCCTAGAATTGGAGCCTTAGAGCCTGTTCTCATGACCACAGATTCCTGGGTAGGACAGGGTTAACCTATGGTTGTCTGGAGAACTAGGAGGCCTCCCGACCCAGCAGCTAAAAACCTGGGCAACCCAGTTCCGTTAAAATGAGGTAGGAGACAAAGCCAGCTGTCCTACCTTACTGTTTGGGTCATCTGCTGCTCCAGCGTGATATAAACTGTTCCTGGGCTGCTGGCAGCCATGTTTATCATAGAGATCTGTGCAAAGCAGGGTCAGGTAGAGGGGAGCTGCTGCAGCACTGAGAGCCGTCTTGCTGCTGCTTGTGCAATGCATTGTGGGATACTGGAGGACTCTGTTTTTTTCTTCCGTCCTGGAGTGCACAGCAGTCTCATCATTCATTCATTCATTCATTCGTTGAATTTATATACCACCTAGTATAACAATCTCTAGGGTTAGGGTTAGGGTACAGAATTAAAACTTGAAATATAACACATTTAAAATTCATAAAAAGATAAAAAATCATGGATAAAAACACATTAAAATTTAAAAATCAAATCTCAGTTGAAGACCTGGGAAAAACAGGTATGTCTTCAGGGTCTTCCTAAAAGCAAACAGAGAAGGAGACGCTCTTATTTCAGCAGGGAGCACGTTCCAAAGCCCTAGGGGTTGGGTAAGCAAACCCAACTGGGAGTTCAGGCCATCTGGGAGGCAAGGGGCGTGGACATTAGAGATGTGCTTGAAGCATTTTGGTGCATTTGTCTGGAGGAGCTGAAACGCTTCGAGCTGCCCCAGCCGAATCGTTTTGGGGGAGGCGAGCAGGGTCTCTTTAACAGGAGGAAGGCAGGTCTTATCTGCTCCTCTGTTGCTCCTCTGTCACCCTCCACTGCCCCAGCATAGCACTGTTACTATTAAGCAGCCGGCTGTCTGTTGTGAAAAGCCACACTGCCCGACTGCATCTTGCTTGGGAACCTGAAGTTCCCTTTCTCAGCAGCCTGTGGGTGGTGTCAGGATGGAAATGGCACCTGAGCATGTGTGGATGCCACACACATGGTGTTGCTGACCACTCAAGATGGCGTCCACACACGCTCAGATGCCATTTCCTTCCCAATGCCACCCACAGGCTGCTGGGAACAGGAAACTTCCTCATCCCATGCAAGACGTAGCAGAGCACGTCTTGTGCAATGCTTCGTGCACATCCCTAATGAACATGCCTCCTATCCAGTCCATGCCCATATGGTTGTGTGGAAGAGCTTTTAGTTTATTTTAAAATGTTTTCATCACTTTTTCCAATAGAATATCAAGGTGATGTGAAGAACATAATTATTTTTTATTATTATTATTATTATTATTATTATTATTATTATTATTATTATTATTAACTATTAATATTATAAATAAATAATAATAATAAAAATTTGATTTCTAAGTCAAATTAACAACAATTTAAAAGTATAAAATGTGTTGGGGCATGGCATTGGTCTGCCAAGGAGCTTTGAGGCTTCCCGAGCACTCTCTGGCCATCAGTGGTTGCTACGTGGCCCCTGTGGACCAATTGGGGTCTGGCTGGTGCCATAACTGTACACAGCTTGGGGGTATTACGGGACCCGGCTCTGCTTTGGAAGCTCAGGTGGAGGCGGGGGCCAGGGGTGCCTTTGCACGGCTTCGGCTAGTGTGCCAGCTGCGTCCCTTTCTCGAGAAGGCAGATCTGGCCACAGTTACCCATGCCTTAGTCATGGCACGGCTGGATTACTGTAACGCGCTCTATGTGGGGCTGCCCTTGAAGAATATTTGGAAACTGCAGCTAGTGCAAAACGCGGCAGCTAGGGTTTTATCTGGAGCTGCCCATTGGGAGCACATCACACCCGTTTTGAAAGAGCTGCTCTGGCTGCCAGTTTGTTTCTGGGTCCAATTCAAGGTTCTGGTTTTGACCTTTAAAGCCGTTAATGGTTTGGACCTGGGATACCTGAGGGACCGCCTGCAACCAAGGGTTGCTGCCCGCTTGACGAGGTCATCTGAGGAGGCTCTGCTCCGGGTGCCGACAATGAGGGAGGCTCAGTTGTTGTGCACTCAGGACAGGGCCTTCTCTGTGGCTGCCCCCAGACTTTGGAATGCTCTCCCAGTGGCCATTCACTCCTCAGATTCCATCACAGTTTTTAGAAAGCTTGTTAAATCTTGGCTTTTTATGCAGGCTTTTACATGATTGTTTTTATTGCTGCTTCTATGTGTTTTTACCCATGTATAGTTTTTATGCTTGTATTTTAAAGATTTTAAATTAGGCTTGGTTTTATATTTTTAGCTTAATATTCTTATTGTCATTTTATTGTATGTTTTTTAACTCTTGTAAACTGCCTGGAGATTTTAACAAAAGATGGTATACAAATTTAACAATAACATAAATACAAATTTAACAATAACATAAATAGATAGATAAGTAAGTAAGTAAGTAAATAAATAAAGATGGTTTTGTGAGGTTTCTGGCAGCACAAGGCATAGCATCTCCAGAGGACCAGCTGGTGTTGGATGGGGCTGGTCACTGTCACTCATGGGTTTGGCTTTCACCCAGCGCTCACCTTCGCTCCTCATGTGTCCCACCACGGTGCTAACCTGGGTTACGTTACTTCCCAGCCCAAAAGGATTGTGTGCCAAGGCTCAATATATGTTTGAGTTCTAGAAGGCATGAATAGAAAGAATAAAAGCCATTCATAGATATGTCTGGTTGCCCCAGTAAAGGTAAAGTGTGCAGTCGAGTCAGTGTCAATTTGTGTTGCCCACAGAGGCCTGTGGTTGTCTTTGGTAGAATATAGGAGGGGTTTGCCATTGCCTCTTCCCACACAGTATGAGATGATGCCTTTCAGCATCTTCCTATATAGCTGCTGCCCAATATAGTACCAGCAGGGATTCGAACCGGCAACCTTCTGCTTGTTAGTCAAGCTTTTCCCCGCTGCACCAGTACATCATCAAAATAATTATCTCCCTGCCATTTCTTTTGACAGGCTCTAAAGATCATCGAAGGGGGAGAAAAACTACATCGGAAAATTGCTTCCTCCATTCCCAGAAACTCTCCTACTGTACTAAAATCGAAGATGATCAGTGAAAATGGTGAATGAGGACTTACCAGCCCATGGAGATCCCATGCAGTTTCCAGCCTATGGAGATCCCATGCCATTTCTGGCAACTTGCCAGAAACTGAATCCTACTTACCAAAAAAATAGATATAGGAAAAGCAGAACACTTTGCACAGTAGAGAAAATATAAACAGAAAAACAAGCAAAGCTCTTTATCTCTACCGTGCTATAATGGTAAAGGTAAAGTGTGCCATCAAGTCGATTTTGTCTGGCGCCCACAGAGCCCCGTGGTTGTCTTTGGTAGAATACAGGAGGGGTTGACCATTGCCTCCTCCCACACAGTCTGAGATGATGCCTTTCAGCATCTTCCTATATCACTGCTGCCCGATATAGTACCAGTGGGGATTCGAACCAGCAACCTTCTGCTTGTTAGTCAAGCATTTCCCTGCTGTGCCACTACAGGTACTTAAAATATGTTGCTAGTGACAATTTCTGAGATTTCTGGAGCAAGACGACTGCTGGATCTTCTAAAAAGAAAAAGTTATGAGAATCCTGCAAAGATTCATGCTGTTTTTGAAGATCTAAAACCAGACTCTGTATATTCTGCACTACAAAATTCTGAATTCAGCTTCTAAGTTCAGATTCTGAAATTATCTTTATCTGAAATCCTCCACAGATATGGGAGTTTCTGAAGTGGAACTAGTGAATTACAAATTCTTTTTTTGAAAAAAAATTTTTTTAAAGGCTGAAAATGCATATACAATTTGCCACAGTTTTCAGTGCCTTCATCAGTTTTCAGTGTCTTCATGTCTTTCCCTGAACGTTACCATCAGTCATACTTTAAAAAAACAAAACAAAACCCTAAATGTGATTGTGCAGTTGAGTCAAGATTGTTTCATATGGTGTTTTACAAGTATGTGCATTAGTAAAACACCACACAGGAAAAAAATCTTGCTACAATCATATGTAGGTTTTTGTGGGTTTGGGGTTTTTATTTTTTGTGGCAGAGTTTTGACAGTGACATACGTACTGCTCAATTGTTCAGTGCTATGCATGTGGTGGAATATAATGTTTGCAATATAATATTTGCAAATATTTCGAATCTGTTGTATAAGTGCAGAAATTGCACAAAGGGAGTTGCATGACAGTGTGTGTGTGTGTGTGCGCGCGCGCATGCGTGCAGAGGCAGAGCCAACATTGTGCGAATGGGTTCAAAGAACCCGGGCCGCCAATGGGAAAGGCCGCCAAAGCCTGCAGGGGGTGTGGCTCAGGCTCCAGAGAGCCCCTATCAAGATCTCCCCCGCCCACACCTGGGCTCCAAAGAGCCCCGAGCAGCTCTCCCCCGTCCATTTAAGGCAGTGTTTGCTGCTTGTCAGCTTTCATTTTTCGTTCTTTCCTTCCAAGCACTGGTTAAGGTTGGATTCACAGCAAGCATTGCCTGAAATGGATGGGGGAGAGCTCACCCAGACTATCCCAAACCCAGCCCACGTCTCCTTTTTACCTGAGGTCATGTGAAAGGGAAATAAAGGCTGTGCTGCCTTAAATGGACGGAGGGAGAGCTCTCTTGGGACTCTCAGGAGCCTGAGCCACCACCCTATGCATGTGATGTCACGCACACGGGGCATCTCTAGTGGGGCCACTGGGTGGGGCTGGACACAAGCTGCCATTCTGTGGCCTGTGTCCAGCCGTGTGTGTGGGTGTATACACACACACACACACACACACACGAGAGAGAAACAGTACACTTGTGCAGCTGCACAAATATTGCATTCTACTACTATATTACACCCCAAGTATTACATTCTAGTATTGCATTCTACGACATGCAGTATTATTAGTATTACATTCGACTACATGCGTAGCGTTGCACAGTATGTCAGCCACTGTGCACATGTGCACAATGTGAGGGCACTGAGACATGGATGAACGGAAAGCAGAAGCCAAATGGATGCTCCAGTTCCAGAATTCATTTTAGAAATGCTTTTCGACAAGTCAGGATTCAGAAGGCGTACTAGAGAAACAATAAAGGAATGATAAAGACAACGTCCTCTCATCTCTAGACTAAACGGTGCCAAGAATGCTTAATTGTGCAAAATGTTTCTTGCCTCCAGGATTCAGTTTTTCAGATGATTTGTAATTTTGGGGAGGAATATGGCTGGCCGGGGGGAAACTTTTATGAACTGAGTTGCTTTCATGGCTCTACTGTCAAGTGAACATGGAACAGACTTCATTGGAGAATGTAGGAAGGTCCTTTTCAGTGTATGATGAGCTTCCTTTGCCTTAAACCAGGCCTGCTCAACTTAGGCCTCCCCAGCTGTTTTTGGACTACAGCTCCCATAATCCTCAGTCACAGTGGCCAATAGCCAGAGTTTATGGAAGTTGTAGGCCAACATCTGCCGGAGGGCTGAAGTAGAGCAGCCCTGAAAAAATGATAGCCCAAGAGCTGACCTTGAAAATAAATAATGCCTCCCGAAGAGTACAATGTTCCAACAACTGGCATTTGTTTCTCTTTTTAAAACACAAAATAAAAACAAATATAACTTCTGCTTTCTGGCATTTCCTCTCTTCTTTACAGGAGACAAGTCCTTCAAGAATTTGACTCAAAGATTGGAGCCTCAGCATTAGAACGAAGGTGGGGGTTTGTGAGCAGTTTCTCAAAATATAGAGGGTTAATTCTGCAGCTCAAAGTCCCCAAGGGACAAACTAGATTATGAATGTGCCATACTTAATGACATGGCCTCAGCCTTGTGTGGCAACAGAATCTGACCATGTGAACTGGGAAGCAGTCAAGCCATTAGGAAGAGGATTGAAAATAAAATGGCTAATATTATAATGCCCTTATACAAAACTATGGTGTGGCCACACCTGGAGTACTGTGTACAATTCTGGTCACCACATCTAAAAAAGGACATTGTAGAACTGGAAAAGGTGCAGAAGAGGGCAACCAAGATGATCAGGGGCCTAGAGCACCTTCCTATGAGGCAAGGCTACAACACCTGGGACTTTTTAGTTTAGAAAAAAGATGACTGCGGGAGACAAGAGAGAGGTCTATAAAATCATGTATGGTGTGGAGAAAGTGGATAGAGAGAAATTCTTCTCCCTCTCACTTCATACTAGAACCAGGGGTAATCCCATGAAATTGATTTCCAGGAAATCTAGGACCAACAAACCGAAGTACTTTTTCACACAACGCATAATCAACTTGTGTGGAATTCTCTGCCACAAGATGTGGTGACAGCCAACAACCAGGATGGCTTTAAGAGGGGTTTGGATAACTTCATGGAGGAGAGGTCTTTTGATGACTACTAATCTGAGGGCTAAAGGCCACCTCCAGCCTCAAAAGTCTATGAATACCAGTTGCAGTGGAGGAACAACAGGAGAGAGGACATGCCCTCACCTCTTGCCTGTAGGCTTCCAGCGGCATCTGGTGGGCCACTGTGTGAAACAGGATGCTGGACTAGATGGGCCTTGGGCCTGATCCAGCAGGACTGTTCTTATGTTCTTACAGTATGTTCTTAAGCCAGAGGAGCCAACTCCAGTCTCAGTCACTGACACCAGGCTAGACCTTGAATCAGCCAGTTGGGCACCCTGGAACTGGAGACCCGGAACTGGCCCTCTCTGAGCCTGAATCCACACCCTCCGATAATCTGAATCCACACCACCCTCTATATCACACCATGTACCTTGTACTCCACCAAGCCTGCACAACAGCACTGGAGCAAAGGGGAAATGCTAGACTCCAGGCCAGAGGACTACGCCTTTAAATTTCTCTGCTCTCGAGGCAAGGAGGCAGAGCGTGGGAGGGGTAGTCTGAGCCTGAAAGTATTCAAGGTCTCATCCCAGCTCTGGTCTTCCTTGGAGTTAAGTTGTTCATTGAGAGCTGTCCAGGGTGCTGAAGCCCAGCCCTGCCAGTTCCCCACTGTGGGACAACGTCCTTAAACCAGAAACCACTCTCGTTTAACCAAAAGCAGCTGCAAAGGCAGGCATCTCAATGCAGATTGGGACCACAATGCATGGGGCAAGGGGGCGGGCGGATAAACCATTTTCCCCTACACTCTGTTCACACCTCTTTAATTCCCCTCTTTAAGCTTGAAGCCTTTAAGCTTGAAGCCACTTTGAGGACAAATAGCCATTTTGGAGGAGCAATTTTTGGCAGGAAAATGGTGTAGGGTGGGGGGAGGATTAATCCTCTCTCCCCATGCACCATGGTCCCTATCTGGACTGGGTGCCCCCCTCAATGTGCTTTCTGTGGCCCACAGGAGACCATTTTTAGAAAAAATCTGGAATGCACTGGGAATGACTCTACATCATGTTGTGATGTTCTGTTATTATATTGTGATTGCTCACAATATGAAGCTGGTCATTGACCATAATAAAGATTTGACTTGACTTTGTAATATCATTTCCAAGAGCATTTGAGATAAAAGAAAAATGGTGGAGTGGAGTGCACAATCTGATCACTTCTTATCACTGAGTGATCAGATTGTGCACTCCCGGCAGCCTGAACCAGCCCAATTTCACTTCCCATGCCAGTTTTCTCCAATATTTGCCTGACATTCTTTGCCCAAATTCAAATGCAGGTGTCAAGTGTTCTGTGGGATTGGGGTTTCCCCCAGCACCAGAGCATCCCAAAGGGAGGAAGACACTGGAGGCCTGATATAATTGGCATTGGCCAGACTCCAAGAATTAGTTTGTGCTTGAGCTTGGTTAGGACAGAGAAGCGTGGTGCATGCACGTCCTCGGTCCAGATGGAGGTTTTTCCGCTTTAGATCTCCCAAAGGGTCTCCTTTATAATCCAAAGGAGTCATCTTCCTGGCATGATCTTCTCCTGATCACCTCACTTCTGGAGGTTGGGATGAAAAGACCTGCTTACTCAGCATGTTGGAAAGTCCCCAAAGGTTTTATCTGGGTCAGGTTTGTCCCACAAGGTCAGGCTTTGGCTGTCTGCCATCTCAGGAGTCTCTTAGGAAATGTCTCTTTCCAGGAGGTGAGTTCCTTGCTTCTTTCACACACACACACACACACACACACACACACACACACACACACACACACACACACACACTTGATCAATAGCAAAAGTAAACATTAGGCTACTATGACATCTAGATTGAACTGTGTCAGGCTTGAACAAACAGTTGATGTGGCATCTGGATTTCAGCAAAATGCATCCCTTTTATTTCGGAGGCCTAAAGCAAATCCTTTCCATGACTATTATTGGGATACAGATTTTCTAACCCCCTCTATGCATAACACAAATTGGGCAGAGAATGTTGGGTAAATGTCAGGGATCCGATGCAGGAACCGGACCTGGGTGGGTTTTTAGATGCCGCCACCTCACTGGGACTGCGTACTCTCACTTTCTGATGTTTTATCAACATTCCCCCCACTTCCAGATCAGTCCTTTGAACCTGTCCTTAGGAACTCAATTCCTAAATTATAATCTAGGTGCCCTCCGTTCCCACCCCGTTTTTATGTCCTCCGTCCCCAATCCCTGTTGTCCTCCGTCCCCACCCCCTGTTTTTAATGGTAAACCCTAACCCTGTTTTTAATGGTCCTCCGTTCCCACCCCCTGTTTTTAATGGTATGTTAGATCCCATTCACCTGGCTTTTTTCTTTCTATAACATGAACTTTATTAAACACATTTCCTCCGCAAAGCAAGACAGAACATTTAAACAGAAAATATGCAATAATATAAAATATATACATTCAATCAAACATAGGAACATTAATTAACACATATAAAAATAATGACTGCATAATGAGGGGAAAGCATTTTTGGATGAAAATAATATCAGACAAAGAATGACCTCAAATTTGAGGAACAAAGAGAAAGGTAAAAGCATAACAATAACTGTAACAAATCAGAAAGATCCACATCTGTACCTAGAAGGTACATATTCACTTGTAGTTCTTTCTTTTTCTTTTTAAAAAATAACTTTATTAGAACAAAATTTACAGTGCAGAACAAATTTGATTTAAACACAAACAGCAAACCATCATACAACAAACCCTGTTTCATCAATCCATCCACACTCTAATGATATCTGGGGCAAGAAAACAACCATAATTCTCCCAATTGGAGTAAAGAATGAACCAGATTACATAAAAAGAGTTATTTGTGGTCTGGTTTGCCGGGACTGACTTTCCCCTGGCTTTTAGCTGCAAGATTTTTGTTTGTTTATTGCTTTTAGTGTGCTATGTTCCTCTGCTTTTTCTCTCTCTCAATGAAAAGTAAAGTGTTTCAATTAATCTGTGTGCAAGTTGCCTTTTTGTTGCCCAACTGAAAGACAGGATGTAAATCTTGCATAAAATAAATGAATGTGTATGTAAATTCCAAATTAATCACAAGAGCTCCTGGAGTTGTTTGCCACTGCAGGGCTATTCAAGGTGGAGGGATAGAGGGTAGTGAATAACAACAGACATCTGATTTGGAAGAAAGCATATTTCAGTAGATACCAAAGAATGAGTAAGTGGCAATACGTCATACCAGGATGCAACACTTTTTTCCACTCCCTTCCCCTTCCCTCTTATTAACTACCAACTAACCATACAGATTGTCCTTTTATAATGGGAAACTTCATAGAAAGCATTCGAGCACCAGCTAGTGGCAAGATTTAACTGAGATCTCTCTTTTCTAAAAAAAGGACAAACATATAGTACACAAAGGGCGGGTTCACACAATTGAGCTCATGTTAGTTTGATGGGAATCTGAGATTCTCAAGGCATGTGCTGTATGGAGCATGTTGTATGAATAACCTTGTATGAATAACCTTAATGTTGTATGAATAGCCTTTACCAGGAATCTCAGATTGGCACCATCCCAAACTGACATGAAGCTGAGACAGTCAAGCTAACTTCCGATCTAAGATTACTGATCATGACTTCATGTCAGTTTGGCACAGGGATCCGCTGAGATGCCTGGTAATGGCTGGGGTTCACACAACACACTCCACAGAAGTGTGCACACCTCAGGAATCTCAGATCAAACTAACAGGAGATCAATTTGTGTGAACCTGCCCGCGAAAACATATCTACCGTGTATCATAATTCAGAAGGGGAGCAGGGATCAGCAGCATCTGAGTTATAACTGACTTCTGATTAGGATGCTACTTCAACTTCATGCCATCCATACATAATCCGTAGACTCCAATTGGCCCTGTCTACCAGGGACAGCCCGTTTTCTGGAATCTGTCGCTTTTAAATCACTATCCCTATTTTGTCCTCTTGGGGATGCCTTCTTCAATTTTGTTCTTGTGAGTTGCTAGAATTGTTATCCTTCAAGATTCAGCTCACCCCCCCCCCCACCATTATCTTGAAATTTAGTCACTAAGTGGGTGGGTGAATGCAATGTGTCTGCAGTCCACCTGCATGTCAGTGGGTAGACAACAAAAGAGGACTATGTAGTGCCCAGCATCTAGCAGGTGTAATCCAGTCTTCAGCAATGTGTAATAGTTGGTGGACAGCCATCTTGGACAGCCATCCTAAGTATGAGAACTGGTTGTTCCAAGTGCATTCTTATTTCCATCTGAGATATATTGGGAGGGTATGGGTTTGGTTTATCTGCTTTGGTAATCTGGAATAATGTGCTCTGCATGCATTTTATTTGCTTCCATTCTGTGGCATGCTTGTAGTCAGAACTGTACACTACACCGTTGTATTGCAACCAAGTTCCAGGATGCCCAAGTTCCAAGAACCAGTGTGGTGTAGTAGTTAGAGTGCTAGACTAGGACTGGGGAGACCCAAGTTCAAATCCCCATTCAGCCATGGTACTTGCTGGGTGACTCTGGGCCAGTCACTTCTCTCTCAGCCTAACCTACTTCAAAGGGTTGTGTGAGGAAAAACCTAAGCATGTAGTACACCGCTCTGGCCTCTTTGGAGGAAGAGCGGGATATAAAATGTAAAAAATAAAAATAAATAAATGTCTCAATTATCATCAGTGAAATGCTGGAAGGTATGTTTATGCATTGTGCAAAGTACTTGCACTTTTCGGTCCTGACATGTGCAATCCGGCAATCAGTTTAATTGAGTGTCCCCAAGTCACTCAAGGAGAAAACAGTATCTCTCTCTACTTTTTTCACACTATGCCTAAGTTTATAAACCTTTATTATAGCCCCACCTTGGATTTGAACAAAACAAAAAATGGTGTCACCATACTGGAGGCAATTGTATTTATTGAATTTCTTCCTGACACACACTGTTAATGGCATCAAGGCCTGGGGCGGGGTGGGGGTGGGCGGATATATTTCTTGCTGAACCTCAGAATGGAAAAGCTGTTACGTGTTTGCTAGATGGCCACTAGATGTCACCTGCTCCTAATCGCTGTAGCTGGATGGAACAATAAGCAAATAAGACTTCCAGTACAGGAGCTCTTTTGCCACTGATACTCAGAGGATGGCAAGCCACAGGAGCACGGTTTGGAAGGCTGCCATGGAAGGCACAAGCAAACCCCTCTCTATCCCAGCCATTCAACAGTGGAGCGTCCTGCCCCTTGCATACCAGTGGGCTTTCCTTTGCTGGAAGTTATGAAAAAGAGATGGGCAGCCATCCATCAGCGGTGCTGTAGCAGATTCCTGAACTGAACAGGGGGCTGGACTATAAGATCTCTACGGTCCATTCCAACTCTTCCATCTTTGTTTCTATGATCCCAGTCTTTCCAAACTTGTGCCATATAGAAGTCTTGCCATATACAAATCCTACTGAGTTGTCTTCTTCCGATTCAGATCCTTGGTCAGTATTGAATACCTTGGCAGCAGCTCTCCAAGGTTTAGGCCAAGGTCTATCCCAGATCTCCTCCCAATGTCCTGTGTTGGGTGGCAGGGCCATATATCAGTGGAACAACCTAGGGGTTATTGCCCTCCAGGGATAAGTGTGTAGAAAAGGAGACTGAAGGAGAAGCTTAGCAGAGAAAGTGTGAACAAGTCAGCACAAACCATGCAGATATAAGCCCTATTCATATTGTATGTTAGACACTCGTACGGATCTGTACGTAGGCACAGTTATTCATGTTATGTTGCATGCAAGTACAGATGTACCCTTCCTAATCTGCCTGTACCTAGGTTCACTTTTAAAATGTACAAAGGTACAATCATTCACACACAAAATTGTACCTTGTACAGCATCTAAACACAGGCACATCATGTCTGATTAGAGATCTGGAGAGAAAAAACCAACTCTGGAGCTGGAAAGAAAAGGGCATGGCTTGGATGTTTGGCCATGCTCAGTCAAGATCCACAGGGTTCATTGGCCCTGGGTGCAGAAACAGTGATTGGTCCTGACACTGTATTTGCCAATGGATAGCTTTAGAATGGCTGGAAGTAAGCAATGGGGTCCCACAGAGATCTGTACAGGGACCAGTGCTCTTTAACTTGTTCATAAATGATCTAGAAGTTGGGGTAAGCAGCGAAATGGCCAAATTTGCAGATGACACTAAATTATTGAGGGCAATGAAATCCAAAACAGTTTGTGAGGAGAACCAAAAGGATGTCACCAGACTGGGTAAATGGGTAACGGAATGGCAAATGCAGTTCAATGTTAGCAACTGTAAAGTGATACACATTGGGGCAAAAAACTCCAACTTCGTATATACACTGATGGGGTCTGAGCTGTCAGTGACGGGCCAGGAGAGAGCTCTTAGGGTTGTGGCGGACAGCTCGCTTATTGAAAATGTCAGCTCAGTGTGTGGCAGCTGTGAAAAAGGCAAATTCCATGCTAGCGATCATTAGGAAGAGGATTAAAAATGAAAATGCTAATATTATAATGCCCTTATACAGATCTATGATGAGTCCACATTTGGAGTACTGTGTACAGTTTGGGTCACTGTATCTTAAGGAGGACATTGTAGAATTGGAAAAGGTGCAGAAGAGGGCAACTAAGATGATCAGGGGCCCAGAACACCTTCCTTTTTTATGAGGCAAGGCTACAGCATCTGGAGGTTTTTATTTTATTTATTTATATTTATGTAAGATTTATATTATTTATATCTATGTAAGATACAAATATCCAGTCTCTTTATTTCGGTCAGCGACCAGCATGAGGTTAAAACAAATGTAAAACTTCTATTGCAAACAATAATACCAAATAAATTTTAAAAAGTCCTCCTCAGGATAGATCAAGGTACTGAAAATACTACTAAAATAATTGGAGATAAAGGAGGCAGCAGTATTTCCTACTTATGAGGCTATTACACACAAATAAAAAATCAACCAGTTGCCTTCTCGACTCCTAAATCTGAGAGGGGTTAAACAATTCAGGAGCTCTGGAAAATATTGTCATTAGATTTACTGCTGATATACAGGTGATACCAGTACCTGCGTGCCCACCTGCAGCTAGCTACATTATGGCTACGAGTTGCTCTGGCCTTAAATCCATCGCCTTTCCCCCCACTATTAAGCTCTTCTGCAAACGGAGAGCTGCACTACAAAATTTAGCTACCTGTCTGGTGGCGCAGGAATTACTTCCTTCCAACAGCCTGTCAGTCATCTGAGGAGAATCAAGACCTGGGCATTTAGCTATCAAAGGGTAAATGAGATCCCTGCGCAGGTCTCTATAGAACAAACATTACAATAGCACATGGGTGACTGTTTCCACTTGACCCTCACCACAAGGGGAGATATGTAAGATACAAATAAATAAATATTTATATCTTTGGGATTTTTTTTTTGAAAGGCAGTATATAAATATTCGTTGTCTTCGTCATATTTTTAGTTTGGAAAAGAGGCAACTACAGGGAGACATGGTAGAGGTCTATAAAATTATGCATGGAGCATTGAGAGTGGACAGTGAGAAATGTTTCTTCCTCTCACACCACTAGAATCAGGGGTCATCCCATGAAACTGATTGCCAGGAAATTTGGGAACAAAAATAAAAGGGGTGGTGCTGCAGCACCAGAAACGTAAACATAAAAGGAGGGAAGAAAACCCAAAGATATATTTTGTGTATACATATATTTTGTAGCCTTTCTAATCATGTAGGTTTTAGTCATTATCATTTACCTATCACGTGTTTACAATTGCCTCTGAAGAAGAGCAATGTTCGAAACACGCCAGGCTGATATTAAACATAATACGCTCAGCACCTTTAGGTTTTGTTCCGTCCTTTTCTGTCAGGAAATTTAGGACCAACAAAAGGAAGTATTTTTTCACATAACACATAATTAATCTATGGAATTCTCTGCCACCAGATATGCTGATGCTTGGATCACACATGCCACATGCTTGGATGGCTTTAAAGGGGGCTTAGACTAATGCAAGGAGGACAGGTCTTTCAATGGCTACTAGTCTGGTGGCTGTGGGCCACCTCCAGCCTCAGAGGCAGGTAAGATGCCTCTGAATACCAGTTGCAGAGGAGCAACAGGCATGCCCCCCACTCTTGCCTGTGGGCTCCCCAGAGACATCTGGTGGGCCACTGTGTGAAAGAGGATGCTGGACTAGATAGGCCTTGGGCCTGATCCAGCAGGGCTGTTCTTATGTTCACGTTGAGGTGGTAGTGTTGCTGCAATGGTGGAGATCTGCCAGGCTGCATCCTCCCAGGACCATTTAAGAATGCTGTAAAACCTCTTTTTCGCCCATGTTCCCTCTAACAGGGATTCCCAGATGTTGCTGACTACAACTCCCAGCATTCCCAGCTGCAATACCCTTTGCTTGGGGATTATGGGAGTTGTAGTCAACAACATCTGGGAATCCCTGTTTGAGGGAACACTGTTCTTCACTAAGATTGTAATTGAACTGTTTTTAATCCTTTTTCAGTGCTGTGTCATTTTAGTCATTTCCTAGTATTTGTACTGCTTTCTGGCTGTTTTTCATGGTTTGTTTTTAACTGAATTTTTTTTAAACTAAACAAATGCATACATACATAAATAAGACGTGCTTTGGAGGGACCATTAGTGTGTGCTGGCAGCACTGGTGTTTTGCCACCAGTGGCACTTTTCTGTGGGGGGAAAGTATTTTGTGTGTTTGGTAAATTTTTTGTGAAAAACATAACGAAGAAAATAATAAAGAAAAAAAATAAGAACAAAAATTAAATACAGTACAATTTAGGTTATCAATAATATAATGACACAATTTTATTTTTATTTAAAAATATTGGTGAGGGCAGATGGTGCTGTTTTTAAAGGGGTGTATTTTCTGAAGGGTGTTTTTTTTTTTTAAAGAGTCCCCCCCCCGGGGGTATATTTATTTATGGTGTGTTTTGAGAAGTGCATTTTTAAAGGGCTATTTATTTTAGGGGTGTATTTTTGAGGGTTTTTAGGGGTGTTTGTTTTGAGGTGTGTGTGGTTTTTTAAAGGGGTAGCAGGATTGCATTTTTTCCCTTTTTTAGGGCTATTTACTTTCAGGAATGTATTTTTTCAGGATTTTTTTTTAAAAATTGTACTTTTTTTGGAGAAGTCTTTTCTGAGGGATCCATCTTTTGGAGTGCTTTTTGGGTGGTTTTTATGCTGGTCTATGGCCATTATAAAGATTAATTTGATCAGGTCTATTTTCTTTCAGGAATATACTTTTTTCAGGCTCTTTTTAAAAAATTCTCTGTTTTTTGTGGAGTTTTCTGAGGGAACCCCCCCCCACCTTTTGAGTCGTGTGCTTTTGAGGAGTCTTTTCTGAGGGATTTTTTAAGTAGGGTGATTTTGAGGGATCCATCTTTTGGGGTTGTTTTTGAGCAGTTCTTTTGGTGGGGGGGGCTATTTTCTTTCAGGAGTGTATTTTTCCAGGATCCTCCCCCCCCCTTTCTTTTTTTAATTCTACTTTTTTGGGAGGCGTCTTTTTTGAGGGATTTCTTTCTTTCTTTCTTTCTTTCAGTCGTGCGCTTTGGAGGGGATCCGTCTTCCATCCGGAGTGGTTTTTGAAGGGTGTTTTCGGGAGGCTTGGCGGGCTGGATCCCTTTTTGGAGAGATTTTTATCTGAAGGGCGGTGTGTGGTTTTTCTTTCCTTTTCCCTTTTCCTCGAGAGCGGGTCTCCGTTGTCGTCGTATCCACGGAGGGATTCTGAAGCGCCCCATCTTCGGAGGGGTGTGTGGTTTCCTGAGGGCTGCTGGTGGGGCTGTTGTTGTGGTCGCTGTTTTCTTTTTCGGGGCGCCGAGGAAGGGGCGGCTGAGGCGTTTCAATCTGGGGGGCTGAGGAAGGGCGGACTTTTCTGAGGGGCGGCCAGGCCTCCGCCGCCGCCCGATGTCTCGGGGGGCCTGCTCGTGCTGCCGCCGCCGGGGCTCCCCGCCCGCAGCCTTCCTCCTTCTCCTCGCTCGCTCGCTCGCTCTCAGCCCCTCGTCGTCGTCGGCCGGAGCCGCTCCCCCGCCGCCTCCGTCCGTCCCCTCCTCGGGCTCCCCGGCCGCGTCGTCACTTCCGAGGCCAGACAAGATGGCGTCTGGAGGGGGCCGCGGGCCGGGCCTGCAGCTGGGCCTTCTTCCCGAGGAGGACTGAGGCGAGCCGGCTGCCGGCGGAGGAGGAGCAGGACGCGCGGGCCGCGCCGCAGGTAAAGGCCGCCGCCGCCGCCCGCGCCCCAGGGAGGAGGAGGCGGAGGCGGGCCAGGCTCGGCTCGGCTCGGCTCCCTCTCTCCACCCTCCCGGTTCCCGCCGCGGGGCTCCGGTCCAAGGGGGCCGCGCCCGGTGCGGGCGAGAAGGAGGATCTCCCCCCCCCGATCCCAAGAGCCTGGGCGGGGGGGGGTGTCCCCAAGAGGAGGGCATGCTAGATCTCGGGGGCTGGCTCTGGTGGAACGGGACCACCCCCCCCCACACCCCCAATAAGGGGAAGGGTCTAGACGTGGGGAGGCCGTGTCGGGGGTGTGTGCAGCATTAGTCCTGGAGGGGCTCTCTGGGGGCGGTTTTGCCCCCTGGGGGGTATATGGCTGTGAAAGCCCCCCCCCCTTTCCCTCAGTGCTTGGAGGGATGTTTGGCTCTGGAGGAGGAGGGGCCCTGGGAGGGGAGCCCCCCCAGGTGGAGGGGGTGCGTCCGTGGAGGGGCTTTCAGGGGCTGTGCTTACTTCTGGAAGGAGACCCCCACACACAAACACCCCTATACACACCCCCAGGCCCCATAGCTGAAGAAGGGGCCCTGCAGTCTTGAAGCATTAGTAATTGAGGGGGGGGACTATGGGGAACCCCTCTATCGGGCAGCAGCGATAGAGGAAGGTGCTGAAAGGCATCATCCTTGCATACTGCGCAGGGAGGAGGTCATGGGAAACCCCTCCTGTATTCTGCAGGACTCTGTGGGCGCCTGGAGGACGACACTGACCGGAGGGCACACTTTGCCTCGAAAGGTGTTGATGGTATTCACACAGCAGCGCCTAGGTAACGTTGGAGCCCGGACCTATAGGCCTTGGGATTCCCCCAAAGTGGTCCCTCTAAGGCCTGCGCATGTGTGCGCGCTCACACGTTTTTGGAGGTCCGCTCTGTTGGTTTTAGACCCTGCTCAGTTTGAACCAGGAAGGCCCCACTCTGAATGCAGGTGCGCGCACAATGCCTTGATCCTGCCGTCCAGAGTAAAACTCATTCCGCACGCAGAGGACATTTTTTAGAAAGAATACTGGTCCCCTCCACACAAGTTAAGCATCGCCCCGCTACACACACTCACACACACTGTTTCTCTCTCTGACGCGCGTGCGCGCACACACGCACACACATGGTATTTTTAACAAGGGTTCTTTGAGGGCACAAACTGCAACAGAATTCACAAGAATGTAAGAGTATAAAACAGGTATACTTGTGCAAATATGCATGAGCAGAAGCATTGCAACATGAAACTTAACACAGATTCCCATCCCACATATTTCTTTCCCTACTCCCCGCTCTGTCTCTACAGCAGAGGCTGGTCAGTGCAGCATGGCAGGGCGACCACACCACCCAGGGTAGGTTAAAGACGATTTGGGGGCCCTCAGGGGGTGTGTAGGCCCTGGACTTTGGCCCCAAAGAACACCTCTGGATATTCCTAATGAAATGGGGAGGGATGCCAGACAGGACTTCAGGTAGTTGGGAAAGCCAGGTAGTTTTGGGGTCTTCTCTTCCCCCTGCCTGCCTGTATTGTTTGCAGAGCTGACAACCTCTGATCCCAAAAAGGCTCTGTAGGACCCCCAAGGAAATGTTAAGCTTTCCCAAGTTGCCCCTGGCTTTTGCAGATTTGGAACTGGTTGTCTTAAGCCATGGGAAGGGATTGGGTGAGAAAGTTGTTGAAAGTGTGTTTGTATATACATGTCAGGGCTGCATGTTTGGGTGGGGAGGGGTCCTCTGGTGACCATTGAGGGGGGTGTAGCTGGAGTATAGGGAAAGTTCAGTCTGAAAGATTTGGTGTATTTTGCACAGGATACTGAAATCTTTCAAAGCTTGATTTTTGTGCGCAGGTGAATCAAATGTACATTCTCAACAGTGGAAATGTACATTCTCAACAATGGAAATGTAAAAAAAAAATAGTGTTATGTGGGAAAACACCATAGATGTGCTATGGCTTTGTATTTTTGTCTTTTAAAAATTCAGAGAAATCCCCAGTGTCTCATGATTGGGGAATTTCTCTGGCTAGAAGTTTTGATGCAGGTGGCTTGCGATCCTGCAGATTGTTTCTTGGAGATAGACATGATCACAACAGAATTAAGAATTGATTCTTAGAATCTGTCTCTTTAAAAACCAGCAGATGTCTAAAAAAAAATTAGAGCGTCCCTGAAACTTTAAATTATGGTCTGTCAAATCCTTTGTAGAATGGCAGTCCTGAAGGTGTTTACTCTCTCAGATCTTAATACTGCCCACCTGCAACAATGTGAATACTATACCAGTGCTACGCTATTTCTTCAGTGGCGGGGAAGGGCAATTTTAACTAATTGCCTTTAACTCTGAAGTTCACCATGCATTATCAAAATATATTCCCGAGTGTTGAGTGACATATGTTAGTGGCACACAGTGGGCTCCAGAGGGAAAGGGAAATTGACAGAAATAGCCCCTTGGTGTATGAAATGCTTGTCAGGATATGAGTCATTGTTTTATAAAATTCATTAGTAACAAAGAATATTTGCCAATGTAATATTAGGCAAGTTTGGTAGCAAGCATGACTTGTCCACTTTGCTAAGCTAGGTCCATCCTGGTTGCATATGGATGGGAGACTAGATGCATGAGCCTGTAAGATATTCCCCTTAGGGGATGGAGCCGTTCTGAGAAGAGCACCTCCATGCTTGCATCTAGGTCCCCTGGCAGCATCTCCAAGACAGGGCTGAGAAATATTCTTGCCTGCAACCTTGGAGAAGCCGCTGCCGGTCTGTGTAGACAATACTGAGCTAGATGGACCAAGGGTCTGACTATATGGCAGCTGCCTATGTTCCTAATTAATGTTTTATCTCTAGGAAGTACGTGAGAGAGTACATATGTGTTTTGTTGAGTATTTCAGCACTGGCTGTTCATGGACTGAAATGAATGAGATGATGATGATATTTCAGTAAAAACAATTTCTATATACGTAAACGTCTGAATTTGATTCAGTATAGCATTTAAACCACTTTAAGTGTTTTTATTGACTCCTCCCTCCCCATATCACATATTTCAGATCAACTACTTGGCTACTAGAAAAATATTTGAGATAGTTTTGAAACTTTTGATGTGTGAAATTAATGTAGTGGGTTTTATTTTTAATTAAATAAATAGGCCAAAGCAGATCACAACCTATTTAGTGTATCAAGAAAAATTCTACCTGATCGTTTAGCTATAAAATTCTACCTAATACTTTTCTGAACTTATGAAAATCAGTTTTCCTTAAATCCAACCTATGTTTGACAATGCTTACTTTTAACTTTCCATAAGATCAAGAATTTCAGCATTACGTGGTCACTTTCTCCTGAAGTTCCTACTGCTTTAACCTCCTTGACTAAATCTTCCCTTTTGTTCAGGATAAACTCAAGGATAGCAAATCCGGGCATTCCTTCCTCCGATATAAGTTTGTTTAGGAAATACCCATTAAAGGCCAGGTTCAAATTGGTGATCAGTTATTTAAGTCAGGCTTTAATTGGGGGAAGGGGGGAGGTTAGGGTGATTTGAAGCTTTGTTCGAATCATCATAATTATTTGTGGCATCACTACATCACCTCATAAATTGTAAGAGGACAGGTCCATGCACCAGTTTCCTTAGGGTGGGGAGCAGACAAAAGAAGGAATACATAAGTAGGTAGAGATAGAAAGGTGAAGGGTCTTTGCTTATTTCAGTTACACATATTTAAGCTTAGTTACATTAGGGTCTGGGGACTAAGGGGTTGTGCTTGTTTATTTATAAGTTCAATTGAACAAAATACAATTGACTACCAAGTAACTGTGTACAGGATTGCAGCCTTAAATGTAAATATTTTTGCTACATCAGTTGTCTAATAATACAATTCTGTTTCTTCCACACAGTGTATTGTGCATCCAGGGTCAACTGTGTTGTAATAGCCTCTTTGTTTTTACCACTAGGAATTCTATGTGACTTGAATGATTGTGTACACTTGCGCAAAAAGAACTTGGTCTAGCGTTATCCACTTCTGTGAGTGCTACTCAAAGTCAGTAAATAATGCATTTGTTATCTCTTGAAATCGTTTTGTTGGATGCGTAATCAATGTACCTAAAACATGGCGGTTTCCCCATGCTATTTTTTGCATGCTTATGGGTGATGATGGGATTCTTACCTATGCTGGAAACTGGAGTTTGTGGAACTAGCAGGTAGTAGTTACTGATGAATATGGCGTATCAGGGTGAGATTGTGTGTATTTTTGGTTGATATTATGTTGTAAATGATGGACCATACTTGTTTGTTTTCTTTGGACCAGGCCAGATGACGTTGGAACTTTGCTGGTCAAATGACCGTAACAATAAAGATTTGATTTGATTTGATGACGTTGGAACAGTGGTTAAAGCCTGGTTCTGCGCAACATCTCCAAGCCTCAGGAGCACATGCTTCTGCCCTCCCACCCACAAAGCCTCGGAAAAAAATCTACTTCCGGTTGCAGTTAAAAAGAAGAAGTTAAAATGACTTCTGAACCAACTGACCGTGGTTTATTCTAACCAATTTGTTTGAAATAAACCTAGAGCAGGCTTAAAAAAAATTGTATCTAAGAGACAGTCTAAAAATTTAGAAACCAGACAATGGACACTTGACAAAATTATTAGACTTTGTGACAGACACTGTGGAGAGAGAGGATAAATGGGCTTCTCTTTATCCCTTTTACAGGTAACATCGGAATATCTTAATCTAGGCGCCACAGTTACAGTTCCACATACCATGACTCCCTGGCGCCTGGGATTTGTCAGACCCTGACCTAAAGGCTTGGGAAGTCAACCCAAAATTGAAGTGGGTTACAAATCTATCCCCCCCCCCCAAGTTGGATAGTAGAAACCAAGATTGGTTGGTTTGAAAGTCACACCCCATCTTGATTTCTTTTTAAACTGAAGTTGGAAGTAGATGCTTGTGTGGGCACAGAAGAGGGGAGCATGGTCTCTCAGCTCTCAAGGCTCAAGGACATTGCATGGAACCAGGCTTATCCATGGCCCCACCTTACGTCTGATACTTTCCAGTCCAATACCTTCCCTGAGGAAAATAGGCTTACTTCAAAAGTACTTTGTGGGACTGGATGGAGTATTGTGGCTGATGATTGTTGCATTTCAGAAAGAATGTGAAATTGCTGGGATATTGACCCCAGAGATTATATCCAAAGGAAAAACTGGCAAAATGTCTCCTCTAGGTGTCTAGTATACTGCAGGGAGAGGTCTTGTATACATCTGGTAGAAGTGGTAGGAGGGCCTAGCACCTTATTATCAGCGATTTATGCAAGTAAATGTTTGTGGATAAACCGCAATATGTTTCAAGATTAGTAACATATATACAAGAAATAAGAATATAAATGAGTATTTTAATAATAAAGGTTAATAATGATGCTTCATAAGAATGCTTTAAAGTCATAATGTATTAGAAGTCTTTAGACATATGCCAGTTAGATAATTAGTCTTAGTATCATAAAAGTCCTCAAGACATATGCTGCCAAAATTGTGTAATCTTGCTGTACCAGGTGAGTTCAAGTCCTTATGAAGTTCTCACGAAGACAATCAAAAGTGAAAAACCTTAAATCATTTTTCCATATATAGTGTCTTAAAATTCAAACATCTCGTTAAACTTGTTAAAACTTAAGTTTTACATGAGATGTTTAAGTTTTAAGCATTCTCATGAAGCACTATTAATCTTTATTATTCAAATACTCATTTATATTCTTGTTTCTTATATATATATTACTAATCTTTGATCAGTTTACAGTTTTTCCTGATCTTTTGCATTGCTTTGGTTTACCTTTTAGATCAGGTTTATTCCCTGTTTTGTTTGTTTGTGTTTGTGGATGCTCCCTTTTTTGTTTTCCTTGGGAATGTATATCATTTCTTCTTCCTATATTCAGTATAGCTAGCTTTACTGCTATATAGTCAATATGGCTGCTTTCAGATGTGGACTTGGACTGAATTGCTCAAAATTAAAATCCCAGACACAGACTTATCTAAAAGTATTATTTATTTAAATAGATGGTTGCACTTAATATGGTGTTCAATATTGCTTACCACTCTTTGATCCAAAATATTGGGGGGCCAGCATGGTGTAGTGGCTAGAGTGCTGGACTAGGACCAGGGAGACGCGAGTTCAAATCCCCATTCAGCCAAATACTTGCTGGGTGACTCTGGGCCAGTCACTTGAGATTATTATTACAATTGAGATTATTTGTTTATTTTGCCCTGCGGTTTTTCAGAAAGATGGCTTAAACACATAGTGGTATAAGATAATAGGGGGAAAGGGCAGAATGAGAGGTCTGGTGAAATTGGATGTATGCTTAAGCAATTAGAGCTTGTTCCAGCCTGGAATACTGGGTCCAGATCACATTCTTAAGAATTCATTATTACTGACTTCAGAACCTGTGGAGCTTGTCCATGGCCTTCATTTGTGTCAGAGGCTGCCTCACACAGTAGTGGGCCCCTCTTTTACTAGAGGTTTTCAAACATCTGTCAGGGAGGCAGCAGGGTGCTGGACCAGAGCTGGTTGGCGGGGGCAGTAAATGGGCTCCTCAGCCCTCTGTCACAAGGATGGAGGATTTCTCAATGCTCGGGCAGAGCATCTGCTTTGCATGCAGCTTCAATCCTTGGCAGCATCTCCAGGTAGGGCTGGGAGAGTCTCCTGCCTGAAACCTTGGAGAGCTGATACCAGTCAGTGTAGACAATTTTGAGCTAGATGGACCAACAGTATTGATTCTGTATAAGGCAGTTCCCTATGTTCCTATGCTGGATTATTTGTAACAAATCATCAAAGGTTCTGTCTCCCAACTGCTCAGCAATGGAAAGGCTTCTCCTCCAACTTAATTAGGTTATTGGAATTGCTCATCTGTACTAACTCAGGTGTAGATTTGTATTTGGGTTTACAGATTGTCCTGGTGTATGATTTATGGGGTGCATAAGCTACTGCCTCTGCTTCCAGATCCTGACCCATCATTTTGCATCTAGATCCAGTTGATGGTCTTTGAGGATCTAGTAAAAAGCAAACAAAACCAAAACCCTGAAGTAGATCTTGCAAGTCTGCCCTATCAAATCAAGCAAGTTTGTAACTTCCTTTATATGATAGGTAGATATTTTAAATATCTACCCATCATACTGTAGAATTTGTAGAAGTTGAACTGCAGTGGCAGGGAGGGACTGTACAAAATCAGCTTTTTCTGAGAGGGTCTTTGCATGGAAATCTTGGCTTAACCCTGATCCATGTTTCTTTGTGCACATCTCTTGATGCCATTGAGACTCCTTGTGTTCTTTGTGCATATACTGGATCTAGAACATCTCATTCCTATGTGAGTGATAAAAGGTCACTCAGTCATTCAAAGGCATCACTTCGGTCTGAGAGTGAGAAAAAGTCACTACACCACGGTACTATTTGGTGCTTGTAGGTACATGTGTGAGAGAGATCTTTTTCTCCCCTCTTCCTTTATAGTAATGGCATAGACAGCTAGTTGATTAGGTGTATTTTTATGGTTCAACATAATTGGTAATCAACAGTTGTTTACTCTTGTTAAAACAGAGCAGATTATAAATAATACAGTGCTCTTAATCTGTTTCAAAATAAAAAGTTATGAGAGCCTAACCACTTAAAAACCTGGTCCTGTCAAGTGTGAAGATGAATCTTACCACGCTTTTGCACTTCTTTTAAAAGATATTTGATAGCTTTTCCCCTTTCAGAGGTCCCCTAAAAATGGCTTGAGAAGACAACCAAAACAAATAAACCCCTAAAACTTGCGTTTTGGGCGGTATAAAAATATGTTAAATAAAATGAACAAAAATAAATAAAACCAGAAACTGAACAGAAGCATCAGTGGTTAATCATATGTTCATATGCTCAAAAGATCCCTCTGAAACAATGTTGCCTTGACATAGCGTAGAGCAGGCCTGCTTAATTTAGCCCCCCCAGCTGTTTTGGACTGCAACTCCCATAATCCCCAGCCTCAGTGGCCAATAGCCAGGGATTATGAGAGTTGTAGGCCAACATCTGCAGGAGAGCCGAAGTTGAGTAGCCTTGGTCTAGAGAATGGGCAAGGTGAGCTTTCATGTGTGATAAGTTTCATAAACTCCATGCATCCTCTGAGTACAGTAGTTCCTGATCTGTCTTGCCACCATTCATACCTCTGGTGGTCATGAAGTAGGGCTTCAGCACATAACCAAAGTGGGCTGCTAGATCCATATGATGTACATATTAGGTGGTATAAAAATATGGTCAATCAATCAATCAATCAATATTTTTGATCAGGAATGCAGGGAAATGGTAAGATAATCTGTACCACTTTGCAGGATGATAGTCAACCAGCAATTTCAGAAAGAGAGCACAAAAACATGTGTGTTAATGTGGTTTTGTTTAATTGTTTTCATTAGACGTATACTTGATGAGTGATTGCCTGTTAACCACTGCTATTTGAGGAAAGAAGCACTTTTTAAGGTGGTGACCCTCTTAAATTTATGCAAGGAGAGAGCAATTGCCCTGACACATCTTTCCAATGGCTGGTGCAGGTGCCTAGCTTGTGATTTCTTTTTAGATTGTGAACCCTTTGGGAACAGGGAACTGTTCTGGCGTTTCCCCCTGATGCAAATTGCTTGAGAACTTTTGTTGAAAAGTGGTATATAAATATGCTTAATAATAATTTATCAGAATGTAGGGTCTACTTTCATGGATTGTTCCCCAAATCCCAGACTGTGTTAGGGCAGAGTTGAAATCCTGTGCTCTAAATTTAGGGGCAGTGGCTGACATCCTGACACACAATGCACTTGTATAACAAGCAAGGTTGCACTAGCATAAGAAGATTGCATCGTTGCACTAAAAAGTAATTCACATGATTGCGCAAAAGTTCAATTTAAAACGAATGAGATATTCTGCAGTTGTGCACAGTTGCATGTGCAACAATAATCTGTAAGGCACACCCCAGACTAGTGAAGGTAGCTAGCTTTGTGCTAGTATAATCTGCTTCCACAAGCACTTCATTATCAGGATGTCAGCTAGTGACTGCTCTGCTCTGGTAAAGACAGAATCCATCTCCTAAGGCTGAGGTGCAATAGATTTTCTTCTGCACTGTGGGCCATGTTGACACTTCTCCATGAGCTGGACAGCAGAAGCTAGTTCATGTTGTTACAAAAGTACATGATGCAGGTATAGTGAGTGCTGCATTATAGGTTATGGTTATCCTCCAATGTTGTTATTTTGAATTCATTGCCTTCAGTTTGAAGGATGATCTTCTCTCAGGTGAGCCTACCTGTACATTAAGGTTTTGCTTGGAGATTCTGCTCTGTATGCTCATTCCATTTGAAATTCATTGGGTAGCTACATGGAGTAGTTCACCACCTTTTTGGTGGTGGGGCCAACCTCATGGAATTTCCTTAAGGAATTTGGTGGGCTTTTTGCTGAACATAAATCACAACAGTCAAATTTCAGATATTAACCTGTTGATATGTTTAGTTTGTTCATTTTTATCTCTATATCTTGCATTTGATTTTACTGTTGGCTGTCTTGTGGATTTTTTTGCCTTTAAAGGAAACTTAGGATATAAATGTTTTAATAAATCTAAGAAACACAGGCTGTCTCTTGAAGAATGTTGCCACCTCAGTTTAGGAAATGTGAAAATTAAAAATGTAATTATTTTTTCAACTATCTTTTCACAGATCTTTTCAATTCTGAAAATTTTCTGTGCAATTATAGATACTAGGAACTCTTACAATTTTTTTTTAAAGTGAAAAGCATACTTTTCAGTTTAGTTTTTATATTAGTGTAATTTGGAGCCAAATTTGCATAAAGTAATCAATTTGCTTTCTGGGGAAAAAATAACCCCCCCACTATTGATTTGAATATAGCTTCAAATCACGTATACACTTGTAGGTAGGTGCATATTACAATTGTCTGTTTTTCTTTTTAGGGTTCATGTAATCAAAGGAGTTTCTTTGTTGTATGTATCTTTTCAGAACACAACAGGATTTCAGAATGAATCAGGTGAGTTTAACTGTAAGCCTTTCTCAAAAGTAATTGCTCAGATGTTGGAAGAATTATCAATTCTTTCTGGTAGAAATAGTAATCCAACCAAAATCCAAAATATGAGTCCTTGTAATTGAAATATTAAACATTTCCCTCTCTCTCTGGCCATGCTGAACATGTTAAATTCCTTTTTTTTTGGTTTTGAGATTATTTATTTATTTATTTATTTATTTATTTATTTATTTTAGGTGACTTTTCCATGTGAACTCATGCTAATCTGATTATTATAGGATAATTTCACTGGCACCACTTAAGAAACAGTACCCTAGCCTAAACTTCTTGCTGTTTTGAGAGGGTGTTCTTTAAGCAAGGCCACTTATATATCACATGAAGTCTGGTCCTATGTGTGTTGGCCATGAAGTATGTTCCGCCGAGTTAAGTAGGCATGATTCCCAAGTAATTATGCATAGAATTGCAGTCTATATTTATTCTGAATATCCCTACAACTTCTTGTTGTTGTTCTAGACATGTTTTCTCTGGACCCCGAACAAAGAAAGTATACCCTCACTTTTAAACTTCTAAACATCCATGCTTCTCTCAGAGGAACTGGGCTGTGGGGGGTGTAGGGTACCTTGGCCTTATGTCATAACAAAGCCCTTTTATCTAATGACCCACATTTCATTTTCTGCTTGCTCGTAATCCACCTGTCTGCTCTCCAGGCTTCACTTCAGGTTTTTTTAAGCATTCCAAACTGCAAGCTTTGCACCTGGGGGGAAACTGAATTCTTACCGCAAGGAGAGAATTCACTGCTGTTGTATGTGCTTTATGGAATGTGTTTACACAAGTGTCACACGATTGTTTGTGATCTGATCAGTGATATGTATCTTTTCCCTGCTCCCCATGTCTGCGCCATTTTGTAAATTTTAATTATTGTGTGTGAGTTCTCTGGAGGCCATGTGTTCCCCTTGTCCTGTTTTGGAGCCCGTACATCTCCTTAAAGAAAAACGGGTGGTGCTGGGAAGCAGCACCGCTGTTTTTCCAGTTCTGTTTCATGCAGATGGGAATGCTGCAGTACTCTAACTGAAAAGAATCTTTCCAGGAAGTTCCACTGCAGCAAACATGTCACTGTGTGCTTTGAGAAATCTCTTCGGGAGGTCGTTCACAGTAGTTGCATCTTTAATATTACTATTTTATATACCACTTTTCTACCAAATGTGTTCAAAGCAATTTACATAAGCAAATGATCCCCTGTCCCCAATGGGTCACAGAATCCTTCCAGCGTCTGCTTCCCTGTGGTTCTGCCCATTTCTCATGAGATGATAGAACTGGGCAGAATTTCCTTGGAGCATGGATGTTGTAATGTTAGCCTGGCATGTGCAGTTAGAGGGTTTTGCTGTTGACTGTGGGACACACTCTATAATACCTGTTTGGCCTAGAGAGTAAAGGTAAGCAGTGATTAAAAGTAGGCACCCTTCTGCCCCATAAATTGAATAGAAGTTGGGGGATGCCTCAGTGGAGCCTCTTGTTTATTACCAAGGAGCTCGGAGCAGAACATTTAGTTTGCTTCTCTTCTCCACCCCTTAGTCTTGTAACACCCCTTAAAGGGAGGTTCAGCTGAGAAATAGTGACTTGCCCTCAGTTTGATCTTGCGTTTAATCTTGGGTCACCCCTGGTTCTGTTCAAGCTCTGTACCCGTTGCTCCACACTGACCGCATACTGCCGTGTGGTGAGGCTTTCAATGCAGGGGAAATATTCCAGGAACGTGATAATTGTCATTGCCCTTTTCTGTACCCAGAAAACAGTGAAGTCTGTAGGAGGAGAGCGGGTATACCTAATCAGCAGTGCCTTTAAATAGGGATGTGCACAGAACTGGTCTGGAGGCCCTTTATGGGCCTCCGAACCGATTGGTTCGATGCTGGGGGGGCGGTCTCTCTTTAAGGGCGGGGGAGGGTACACTCACCCCTCCCGCCTCTTTTCCCCCACTGGCGCTCCGTTTTTTCCAAAACCCATGGGGCGGCAGCGTACCTCCCTGCCGCCCCTTCCCCCATTGTTGCCTGGAAATGGGCAGAAGTATGGGCTGTGCATGTGTTCTCCACCGCGTGCGCACCCGCCTCGCACGTCGTGTGCGCACATCACTCCCATCTCTCAAATACTCTGGGCCCAAGTGGTTAAGGGCTTTCTAGGTAATAACCAGCAGCACTTTGTATTTTGCCCAGAAACCTGTTGGCAGCCAGTGTAGCTCTTTCAGAACAGGAGTAATATGATCTCTTCAGGAAGTCCTGCATACCAAATTGGCAGCAGGATTCTGTACTAATTGCAGTTTTAGGACTACATACAAAGTCAATTTAATTTTTGATTGATTGATTGGCTACATACAAAGGCAGCCCCATGTAGAGCACATTGCAGTAGTCAAGCCTGGAGGCTACCAGCATGTGCACCATTGTTTTAAAGTCATTCTTTTTCAGGAAAGGGTACGGTTGATGTACCAACCGACATTGATAAAAAGCATGCCTGGCCACCTCCTCCACCTGAGATATTGGATCTAGAAGTGCTTCCAAACTGCGTACCTGTTCGTGTAACCCCCTCTAGAACTGGCAGACCTATCCCATCTCCTGGGTTATGGCTCCCTACAGTGAGCACCTCTGTCTTATTTGGATTCAGCCTCAGTTTGTTACCCCCCATCCAGCCCATTCCTACCCCTAGGAGGTATTTAAGGAAGTAATGCCATTTCCTAATGAAATTGACATGGAGAAATAGATTTGGGTGTCTGATAACACCCTGCACCAAATCCCCTGATGATCTCCCCCAGCATGTAGATATTTAAAAATTATTAGAGACAAAATGGAGCCCTGAGTGACACTCACTCTGAGGAGCAAAAGTCTCCAAATGACACTAATTCAGTGTGGCTTCTTGCAGCCATGTGTGTTTGTGCTGGCATTCTTATTCTACCTTTTGACTGAAAAGTCCGCAAGGCAACATAACCTTGCTGAACTAAGGAGGTCTGGGTCATGTCATTGCTTACGTCGGAGGCTGTCTGAGAACCTTGTGTACCTTGCCTTGAATTTCATCATGGAAGGGATGTAAATCTGTCAGTTTTGTTGTTGTTCCATTGTTAAAATTGTTGGCTATTTTTAATCTGATTTGTTAGCTGCCTTGAGCACTTCTGTGAAAATGGAAAGCAGAGATTTCAAAAAATAAATAAAATTTTAAAATAATAATGTACTAACTAAATTAAATATGGGAGGAGGTGGTCCTCCATATATCCAAGCTGTGGAGGGCTTTAAGATTCCTCTGCAAGTTTTTGCTCAGTCATTGTAGAAGCCTGCAGATGAGCCATAAGGCTCAAAACAGCTTGAATATATGGCAGACCACCTGCTCCTGTCTTTACTTTAATTCTTCAGAATGATCCCCACCACACTCTAAGGTTATCAAGAGAGGTCCGTCTGGCTGCCACCTGCTCGCCTGGGGGCGAATCGGGGTCGGGCCTTCTCTGTAGCTGCTCCTGGCTCTGGAATGCACTCCCTATGGATATTAGAGGCTTAAGAGTTTTAGCAGCCTTTTTAAAGAGCCCTAAAAACATATCTTTTTAGCCTGGCTTTTAACGAATACTGAAATGATTTTAAATTGGTTTTGATATTGTTCTTAATGAGTTATTTATTTTTATCTGTGTTTATATTTGGGAACCACCTAGAGCCATCTGTATGAGGCAGTATACAAATCTGATAAATAAATTACATTCTTATTTTTAATTTTTGATTTATAAGGATTTTTTTTAGTGCTTGCTTTACATCTCTCTATTTTTGCCAGAACCTACTGCAATCCACTGACCAGTTTTAAATTAGAGGGCTCTGTGTGTGTGTATTTCACAGAGCAGCTCCACACATAGCAGCAGCAAGTCCAGTTCTATTCCCAGTGTGTTGTGTGAACCCACCAATGTTGGTGGGTTCATCAACTTCCCCTCCGACTTCCCTAACTTCCCTAACCAAGGTTTTAGGTTGGTGGCAGATGTTGGGTGGTGGAAGGAAGTGCTTCTTGACAACTCTGCATTGGCAGTTCATGAGACATGCTGGGAGCAGAACATGGGGCTCACACTGGGAGTGCACACTCACTGGAAACTGGCAGTTAGCAGAACCGGACTTGCCACCATTATGCGTGAAGCCATCTATTATTAAAGCTTCTTTGTTTGTGATATCTAAATTCTTGCTTGAGAGCATAAGCATTGCATTTCTGGATCGATCCAGGATTCTGTGTCCCTTGGAGACCTGCCAGATGCCTTTGGAAAGCCCATAAACAGGGTATGGTGGTAATGATTGTCCCCAGTGTCTGGTAGTTAATTTTTATTTAAAGTATGTGCATCCCGCCCCTCAACTGGAAGGATTCCCAAGATGGCTAACAATAACGCAGTTCAAAGCTGGATGGCTTTAAGAGGGGTTTGGATAACTTCACGGAGGAGAGGTCTGTCATCGGCTACTAATCCAGCCTCCAAAGGGTGCCTCTGAGTACCAGTTGCGGGGGAGTAACAGCAGGAGAGAGGGCATGGCCTCAACTCCTGCCTGTGGCTTCCAGTGGCATCTGGTGGGCCACTGTGTGAAAGAGGGTGCTGGACTGGATGGGCCTCCTCGGGCCTGATCCAGCAGGGCTGCTGTTATGTTCTTATGTTCTTAAAGCATCAATACAAGATTAACAGCTCAACAAAGCATTAGAGAGGGAGCCTGACAAGTGGATAAAGGAGAGGGAGCCTGACGTTCAAGAAATGAGATACTCCCTACTTCTCTCCCATGTGGTAGCAAGTCCTCGGAAGAAGATCTCAAAAGTCAGCCAGGGTCATAGGGGAGCAAGCAAGCCTTCAGGTACCATAGTCCCAAACTGTTTAGCTAATGAGAAGCATACTGCCTAGGAATTCAGAGGTCTCATTTTAACAATTTTTGACCCTTTTCAAATGGACTAAGAGCCAGCCAAAAAACAGAATTACCTGACTTAATGACAGACATTGTGGAGGGAAGGGCAAATGAACTTCTCTTTATCCCCTTTATTGGTAAGAACATTGGAATAAAAACAGGCCTGGGAAAAATAAAGAGTTTATTAAATAGCTACCTCTGAATTTCAGAGTCTAGGGGCCACAGTTAAATTTCTAGACTCCATGGCTCCCTGCTGCCTGGGATTTGTCAAGCCCTGCATTTTAGGCTCTGATGGGTAACAGCCATTGAAGGCTCCCTCCCCTTGAATTTTTAAAAAAGCTGTTGTAGGTGCAGAACACACATTCTGTTCATCATGAGTTTTGTCTGCTTCCTGCCTTCGAAACTGAACTGAGAGTAGGGGTGGGAATTGCTGTTCCTGTGTCCATCTAGGTAAGCATCCTGCATCCTTTCAAAAGCAATGCAGAGTCAGAGCAATGCTACGCTGCTGCAGTCACGGCCACTGGAGGGAGGAGGAGTGAGTGCCTACGGTTTTGCTTTGCAAGTACTTTGCAAGTTCATGATTCCATGAACGGAGGTATCCAAAATAGAGGCAGTTCCATTAACTAGAGGGGTGCTTTCTGGGTCACCCCGAAATAGAGCTGTTCTAGCATCACTGCCACTCATAACGGCAAGATTTCTTGCAGCTGCAATGGAGTCTATTCTGGATCCAGCACTAGCAAGGGAACCAGTTGCAGGAATTCCTATGAAGATGTTTCAATATCAATTTCAAATTGACATGTGATTCTCACCTGTGCAGCTTTTTGTCTGCATGCCCCCCTCCTCTCTGCTTTCGCCTAGTTTCCCTCCATCTCTGCCTCTTCCCTGTTCGTTTGGATTACTCTTCCTTCCTGTTGTCTTGCCTTACGCCTGCTGCCTCTTCTCCTTCCCTGCTTGTGTTGTCCTTCTCTAGCATCAGAGTTGCTCAGCCTCTCCATCTGAGACCCTTCCATCTGCCACATTCCTCTGCGACATTGGGCACGCTAAGCTCAATCACCCAATTGACACCATCATTACCACTGTCCCCACCACACAATCTCTCGGTGCCTTACAGTATCTTTGACAACTTTACTTGTAGGAACACCTTCATATTTTACAAATCATTTTTCTTATCTAGAGCTGGTGTACAGCGTTTGCTACATACGTATGCACACACAAATATAGGCATCGGGGTCAAGAAATGTTGGCTCTGTTCACCAGCCAGACAATTAAAAACAATAAACAACTCGTTGAGGTATGTTGGTACATTACTAATCTGTACTTTTTTTTGCTCGCTGGGCATCATTTTTTACTTGTCACAAACAAGTAGACTAGTGGATTTCCTGAGCCCCGATAGGTATTTTGGCAATATTTCCAAAATCATGTGTATTAGCATCAACTCTGGTGTCTTTTCTTTCTTCTTGCAGTGCCTTTGTTGACAAGTTGTAATTTCAGGTCTGTATTAAAAAACAAACCCTGCCTTTGATGCCTGATGCCAAGTGTCCTTGTGTACATATATTTTCCATTCTGCCTCTCTTTTGCTTTTTAACTGACTACTTATAATAACCTTATTTTAAAAAGGAGGCCTATTAATTTCTTATTCCACAACATAACACCTTACATTCCTAAAGGATTCCTGGAAAATGGCTTCTTTAAATATGGTGACCTTATAGGATTGCAACATTAATTGATTAATCAGATTGATTGGTTTTAAAACATTTTTGACTAAAAAGATGCACTCAAATAATTGATTAGCAGATTAAAAAATTTTTTTTTAGGTAGTTAAAAAATTGCTGCCACCTTAGAGGTGGCAGCAAGCACCCTTTTGTGTGTGAAAGAAGCACCCTTTTGTGTGTGAATGAAGGCAAAACGTCCTGTCTGGGATGGCACCTTATGTGATACACGTTTGCATCATTTAAAAACAAAGTAAGCTGGTTTTCTTTAGAACCATTCTTTTCTCACATGCAAATTAATCCATTATAGCCACATAATCTGATTAATCTATTTATTCGGGTGACAGCTCTCACAATATGGCTTTTCTCTGTGATTTTAAATAATTTCAGAAATTAGTTGAACTGCATTTTGTTCTAGAACATTGTAATATACGGATTTAAATTTGGAAAACTTTTTTCTACAGTTACAATTTCTGTTAGATTTAATGATAAAAGGAATTTTGTGTGTGTGTTATGTACATATTTAGAAGAGCAGTTTCTTTACAATTTAAACATCAAATTCATACCTGCTATGTTTCAGATTACTTTAAGACTGTGGAAGATGTTGCATGTTTTTTAGAGATAATTTGGGGGAAGGGCGGGGAAGTTATTTGCACACAAAGTACCCCAACTTTTAATATCTATGTAACATCATCACATGTGTTCATCTGCTACTAACATTCCTTAAATATTTTGAGAAACTAATATTGCTGGTGCATGTTTTGGAAGTAACTATTTGAAGCTGGTTTGGCATTGCATCTGGACTGACTGTGGTGTTGGGATACTGCTTTACTCTTGGAAGCTCTTGTTTGGAATATCAACCAAAAATGCTCAAGGAAGGTTGTGGAAGAGAGAAACCGCAGAAACCATGGCTTGCTTGTACACTGCGAACATAAGCTATGCATATCAGTGTAAACCTGGCTTAGCACAAAGATCGAGCAGGTTCACACAGAATGCAGAACCTACTTGCAAAGTTAGTAACCAGCTTGTCTGAACCCATGCTGAGGTAGGAACCAGGGATTCACTGAGGGCCTCAAACCAAGATGTGCAACCAAGATCTGAAGTTGGTTTGCCAAACCAAGTGCTGCTTGCCCTGAGGTATGCACTACATCTGAACCCATTCTCTTCATGAACCTCTGGTTAATTCCACAATTTGCGATCAGAACCAATGGCTGTAAGGTGGATGATGTAGGGAAGACTGGCCAATCAAAGGGCAGTGTGAAGCAGACTGGAATAGTATCCAAGGCTTGCTGGGAGGCCCACCTGTCTGTCTGTCTGTCTATCTGTCTATCTGTCTATCTATCTATCTAATTCTCTAAGGCGTACCTGTGGCTAATCCCGTGTGTGGCAGGAAAGAGGGACGAAAGAGCCCCTTCAGGAGAAGGAGGCTGCCACTGTGTGAATTAGATGGGGAAACAAGATTAACAAGACCTGTTAACTCAGGAAGGGGGAGAGAGAGAGAGAGAGATTAAAAAAGAAGGGAGGGGAAGAAAGACAGAAGGGACGAGTGAGCAGAGGAGAGAGAAAGAGAAAGAAAGAATGGATAGGCAAGGAGAGAAATCAAGTACTAGCACACAGATGCTCTGTGTGGGTTAAATTAGTTCTAAAGAATTTCAGAACATAGTTGAACTGCTTTGTTCAAGAATGTTGTAATATTTGTACAGGGGGTTCCATTCTGTGTGTGGGCGGGGGCAGATAGTGATTCTGTGAATAACAGGGCATTAGGGCTATGGGAATTGGGGGGTTAGGTTACCACGCCACCAAAAATCGTGGTTCCTTCATGTTTTCCTCACCAAATCGCCCCCAAAAGAGCCCTGCCGTGCTCCAGAGGTGCCCATGGCATTGAAAATTGACTGAAAATGGAAGTTTCCCTCCCCAAATCACCCCGAAAAGACACCCAAAAGTGCTCGACTGTGCTCTAGAGGTGCCCACGGCACCGAAAATCAGCTGAAAATAGCACACACACCTCATTTGTAACAATTTTAAGATGGAGTTACACGTGTTTAACTTGCAAGCTAGGTGCCAAACAGATTTCAGTTTCCACCAAGGGCTACTGGGAAGAGAAGTATGGATGTTCTCATTTTTAAAACATGAAAGCCAGCAGTAATGTAGAACTGCTTGATTCAAGATTGATTGCTTGATTGCTTGAATGAAGAACTGCCTCTAGTATCAATTGGGATGCATGGATTCCTTGTACAGGAGAAAGCAAAACTCAGGGGAAATATGGTATATTAGCAAGGCTGGAGATTAATTTTAGGTGGTGCACTGGATAGAGTTGATAGCAAATTGGATGTGGTGACCTAGTGACGCTGTTCACACGAGCAGCCCTACCTGGGTAGGGCTACTCATGTGAAGTGTCAGGATTGAGGCTGATCCTGGTGCTGCCTCTCTGGGTAGCCTGGGAATATTACCCCGCCCTTTACCCAGGTGCTGGGTTGTGTGAATGCTTAGCACTCGACTCACGGGGGAATCCCTCAATGCACTGCACTCATTGTGTGGTGCATTGTGGGATATCTTGAGGCATTGTGGGATATCTTGCATTTCCCCAGCCTCCAGAATGCTGTGTGACTCGCGGCAGCGCTGGTCATGTAGGCACATGAGCTGTGTGGCTAGAAGCGCTGCTGGATCATTGGTGGGGGCGGGAAGGTAGATGCTTTCCTGCCCTCCCTGGCCCAGCAGAAGGTGGTGCAAGCAACCTTAGTGATTGGCAACCAGATAAGTGAAGTTCTTTCGTTTGGGGCACTGATGGGCCTAGGAATTTAGAGAAATTGGCCAATAGAAATTTAGGGAAGCAGCAGAATTGCAGGAGTAATGTTACAATGTAGTTCCCGTCAGGAGGTGGGCCACTGTATTCTTCACCAACTGCTCCTGTCACAGAAGAGCCATCTAAGGAACCACTCCTTGTCTCTCTGCATAGCTGTAGGGCGTGTGTTGGGATGTACAGTATTCAACGTTTGCCACAACAGCAGTGCCAGAGCTGCAGTGGTTTTTATTGTGTTCTTCAAAAGAGAAAGCTGTGGTGGCATGTGCAGTGTTAGGCCAGTTGCCTGCATCCAGAAGAACGGCATCCATTGCATCCATAGTAACTTTTACTCTTCAGATCTTCAGAGCATACAAACTGCCCCCGCCTCCCGCACCTCCTGCTGTTTTGGTGGGGTCTCTGATCGACAATTGCTTGGATCCAAAAAGCCATGAACAGAAAGGGGGGAAATGTCCTAGTGCTGTTCTGTGAACTCTCACAGAAGTACTAATGGAAGACTTCTTACAGCACAGCACTGCAGTATATCTGGACTTGAACGGATACAAGTATCTGAGCAGTATGAGAAACATGGTGAATAAAGGAGGCATAAGCTGTTGCATATAAACAACAGGTAAAGGACTTGAAAGGAACTTATGCTGAGTCTTGCACAAGAGCTGGAGTTAAAGAACTTCTTTGGATCTGGGGGTCACTTTTCTTGTGTAGCACTTTTCTTCTATTTTTCAGTTAGTTAGCTTATATACCACCTGACTCCAAAGGCTCTAGGTGGGATTAAGTTCAAAGCAGCCCTTCCATGAGCGGAAGAGGCCTTTCGCTCGTGGAAGGGATATTTGGAGCCAAACCAATGTGTTTGTAAGTGGTATTAAGATACCAATATTTATTTATTGATTTGAGTTATATACTGCCCTTCCAAAAATGGCTGATTTAGAGTGCTGTCTATTGGAAGCTTCACCTGTGCATGCCGCATTGAAATGAATCTATGTTCTTTCACAAGCCTCATTTCACTGCAAGTTGGCTTGTTCAGGAGACATTCCCGGTGGAGACAAAAATCCAGTGCAGTACAAATATCTTTCCGTGGTCCCTTCTATTAAGGATATGGCAGATGGTTGTTCCATTGGATATTTCCATGGTCATTGTAATAACCAGATACGAGGCTGTGTGAAGGATTCGTCCTTGGCAGAAAAGTCATACAGCAGTTGGAGCTCTCCAAAGGTCATTTCCTCCACACACCCATCTCTGGTCTTGAAATTAGTTTCCCCCCCCCCCTTCTTTGAGGCCAGGGTGGATTAAAATCAACGCATTTCGTAAATTAGAATTTGTAAGTCAGATGATGATGATGATGATTTATTTTTAAATATGTAAATAAAATACTAAATTTCTCATTTTAAAAGCATGGTTAAGAGTAAATCTCATAACATTACAACTACACTTATAGAGGCTCTCAACACGAGCAGTATGGAGAGCCGAGGTGGGTTAAGCGGGGAGAGCGAGCTTAGCCCGCTCTCCCTGCACACGAGCAAGCAGGAAGCCCTGGGCGGCTGGATCGGGTGCCCACACGATTGCTGGCTCCATTATGGAGCCGGCAGGGGCTGCGGGGATCGGGGGCCGCCCGGCCCCCTGCAGTCTCAGGATGCCCCGTGCAGGTGCATGGGCATCCTGGGGAGACCCCCGAGACCGGGAGGCTTGTTTCAGCCTCCCGGCGGGGCTCTCATGAGTCACCGCGGCGTGAAGCCACGCTGTGGCATCTTACAGTCGGGTAGATGGGGTTAGTTCTACTAACTTCCATGCTCCACTAACCTCATTTAAGAGGAGGGGTATTCAGGGTGGCTAGTTGCCGGGAGCCACGCGGCTCCCATTGCAGCAGACAGTCGCCCTTAGCCTGCTTTTGGACGATCGTGGGAATAGCCTCGTTGTCTCTTAAAAATGAATTAATGACTCTCTTGCACACTTTGCCTACCAATCAGATGTGGGCATTCCATTTCAGTTCCATCTCATGAAAATGGTTGTAGTCTGCCTGAGACTTCCTAGCTCTTGCTTTTGGAAATTTCTCAAGTCACATGTGCAAAAGACCCAGGAGATTGTTTTTTGTGGTAGGGCTGGGCCAAAGTAGGGGAGTGAGTTAAGACAGAAAGACAGTAAAAGGGGCAAGGGGTGGGTGGGAGTACTCAGTGCACGGCTTCCTATATTCCTCCCACACTCTCCCACAGAGAAACGGTCATGGCTTTAGGTTTAAGAGAAACTCTGTGGGAATATTTTGAGGAAAGCGAACAGCAGAGCGAACAGCGAACAGTAGAAAACATGGCTTTTCAAATGTATTCACATCTTTTCCTTTTAAAGTGGAATTGCACAATTGGTGTTAAATTTGAAATGAATCCATGTGAATATGAATATATAGGCATTTTGGTTTCTCTTGACCACCTTAATATTGGTGGTGTTAAAGGCTCGCAAACCGTAAAGACCAGAAATATTTCTTTGAACTGTGTGAATCACTTACTGTAATGGTCTTTGTATGCTCTGGCCCAGGATTGAAAGCTGTAGCCCAAGGTTGGCCAACTCTCCAGCAGCTAGAAGGACTGGTAGCTGGGGATTATGGGAGCTGTGGATTGCTTCCCTAGATACTGAGGAAACTTGTAGATGTGATCTCAAAACCGCTGCCGGTAAAAACTGGAGAATGGGTGAGGTCCCAGAGGACTGGAGATGAGCAAGTGCTGTCCCTGTCTTCAAGAAGGGGGAAAGGCAGTTGGGCACTGTGGCACTTCATACTGGACAAGATCCTAGAATATGTTGCTAAGTAGTCTGTGTGTGAGCACCTAGAAAAGCATCTGGGGATTAGTAAGAGCCAGTATGGATTTGTCAAGAACAAGTCATGCCAAACTCATCTCATCTCCTTTTTCGGCAGAGTTACTAGTTTCGTAGATCATGGCAGTGCTATAGACATGGTGTATCTTGATTTTAGCAAAGCACTTGGATATCTCCCATGATATCCTTGTTGACAAATTGGTAAAATGTGGGCTAGACGATGCTACTGATAGGTGGATTCACAGCTGGTTGAATGGGTTGGAAGGCTCACTGATGCCAATGACTCCTCCTCGACCTAGTACCCAGGAGAGTGCCACGGGGCTTGTGCTGCTCAACATTTTCATAAATGACTTAGAGGATCATTTATGAGTAAAAAGGATGCTTAACCAGATTTGCAAATGACAAATTTGGAGAATTTTGACACACAGCTGGGAATGGAAATGGTTAGCACTTTAGAACAGTGGTTCCCAACCAGGGTTCCTCAAGATTGCCTCATGGGTTAAGGAGGTCATCTCTCTGGCTTATCAGCTGGCCTCGGAGCCCTTGCTTGCTCTCATTAGAGCACACTCTACATGAGCAATGGCAGCTTCAGTAGGGGCGACTCCTTGACTGATATCTGCTGGGCCGCTACATGGTTCCATCCAGCCACCTTGGTCAGGCATTACACGCTCAACGTCCACTCCAGATCTCAAGTGTCCTTTGGTGCCCCTGTCCTACGTTCTGCTTTTCATTGAGTCTTCTCCTTTTGGCTGCACCCTCCATGCAGGTAAGATGGCTTGCTATTATCTTAATAATGCACAGAGACCACGAAGAAGAAAGGGAGGTTTCTTACCTATAACAGTATACTTTTACCTGCAACTATACTGTAGTTCTTTGAGTGGTCATCTGTGCATTCACACGACCCACTATGGTTCAGGAACGTGGCAGTTGCTCGGACTGAGGGAGTGAGGTGGGCTATCAGCTAAAAGGAGCCATTTTCCCACTCCCGTTTCCTAATATGGTAAAACTCTAGAAGGATCTGGAGATTAGCTCTGCGCAGGCGCAAACCTATGTGTGATGCACAGAAGACCCCTTGAAGAACTACAGTTACAAAGAAGAAACCTGTCTTTCCTGCCTCTAATTGGCTTCCTTCAACTTTTAGAAACTTTCTCAAACATATCCAGCTGTGGCCTCCCCCACAATTGTGATACTTATAAACAGCCTTCCTCTTCCTTGATCTCATCCCACACAGCTATTCCTCAGGAGAAAATATAAGCTTACAAGCTGCAAGTCATTTTTCGGAGAAATCATCTTTCAATAGTAACCCCCTGCCCTTATACAAGGGGGCCTGAGTATTGCTGAAGGCTCTATGCCATCATATCATTTACTCTGTAGAACGTCTGTTGGTTTAAAAGGCAATGAGTTGAATATATTCTAAAAAACCAGAATTATCTGCTTTGATATCCAGGTTCAAATTAAACCTCAGCAGCGGTGGTGTGCAAAATGACCTTTGTGTTAATGTGTGTGCATCTGCTTTCCACTCAGAATTTCTAGAATCACAGCTCTAGAAATTCTCAGTGAAAAAATATTGACATCCCCTCAAAGCCCCAAAAAGTGTCTGTGTGTGTGTGCGCGCGCACGCGCGTGCACACGGGGGGTGGGGGACATACATAGGGATGGGTCCAGAAAATAGGGAGTTAATATGTGCAGTTCTGAGTTTTCTGTACAGGGCTAGTATATGCAGTTCTGGATTTCTTCTTGCTCCTTTTTGGAATTATTTTTACTTCCTTGGGAATAAGAAGGTGGTGTTAAAGCACCTGCACTACAGATTCTAACAGAAGGTAGTGGAAACTCTGAAAACCCATCCTGTGACCCATCCTACACCCAGATAAGCAATTTCATGTCGACTTTACATTTGTCCATTGGTTGTCTGCAGTATTTTGAACTGGAAAATTTTCTGGTGTGCTCAGTCTGTTAGGATCTGATTTAGCATGTTTGACTTTTATTCAGTAAACCAAGCAACACAGATGGCAGCACTAACATACGAAGGCGATGAATATTTATATACTGCTTTTCAACAAAAAGTTCCTAAAGCGGTTTACATAGATATAAATAAATAAGAGGGCTCCCTGTCCCCAAAGGGCTCACAATCTAAAAAGAAACCTAAGATAGACACCAGCAACAGTCACTGGAGGTTCTGTGCTGGGGTGGATAGGGCCAGTTACTCTCCCCCTGCTAAATAAAGAGAATCATACAGGAGAACCTCATTATTTGCGGAACTGCATTTCCTGGGGGCGGGGGGAGGACTTCTCCCCATCATTTTTCAAGGTTTGCGGGGCCATTTCATTCTTGGGGGGGCATGCCTTGGCACATGGGGGACCCGTGGAGCACACCACAGTAAGTATGGGGCCATTTGGGGGCTTTTTCAAATTTCCCCCTCCACCCTGGAACCTAACCCCCCTTTCCCCATTGCCCTAATGGCTAATTACCCGCGGAAGTAGGCAAGGAGCTGAACCCATGCAAGTAACAAGGTTCTCCTGTACACGTTTCCTAGAAATGGTCATCACAAAAAAAGTTGATTCCAACTTTGAAACTGCTCAGTGGACCGGGATTGTATCAATGCATTAACGGCTACCATCCTGGCTAATTGTACCGCTGTTTAAGGGAAAGAGGAATCCATGCTGCAGAGAGCTTCTCGAGCTCCATAGAGTTGACTGTGCTGGATGGTTTGTGTGTGTGTGTGTGTGTGTGTGTGTGTGTGTGTGTGTGTGTGTGTGTTGATGTCTCCTTCCCCTGGGAGTGTCCCAAACCATCCAGAAATATGCCTCTGAGGGTCACACAGCTCTCCAGGAAATATTTCTGAGTGTGCAAGGCACTTCTGGGGGGAGGAGAGAGCAGCGGAAATCACTCCCCTCACCCCATGTGATAACCGCGTTGGAGCTCCAGAAGCTCGCCGCAGTGGAGACGCTTCTTCCCGACACGCAGGTGAACACTGTGTTGGCCAGTATGACTAGTTTTATGAAACAATGCGTTTTTAAAATTCTGCAAAAAGAAGGAAAAGCAACTTGCTTTCTTTGCCGTTTTTATAGCCCATCTACTAAGCCGGAAGTTTCTCAAAGAAGAACAAAAAACCCGCTTCAAATTCTTTATAAAGGTCTGCAGAATGGGAGCGAGGCAAATGGGCAGGTTTAAGGGGATTCCAACGGCAAGTTACCATTGCAGACCCTGCCCCTCTTCTATCCTCCTCACTTCAGGAGTTGTGGGGCACTTGAGTAGGGTCTCTGATGAAGATCATAAAAGTTGGGCAGGTTTCGTGGAAGTCAGTCATCCTTCACATACCCTGGTCTCACGTCATTTAGGGTTTTAAGTATTTAAACATAGAGGAAATATTTCCACACTGCAACACTTATTCAATATGATGAATGAGCTCTTTAGATGAAAAGCAGTGTAGTCCAGTGGGTTGGGCTTTGAGTGATGGTATGGGTTAGCGCAGGGTTTCTTAACCTTGGGCCCCCAGATATTGTTGGACTACAACCCCCATCATCCTCAGACACAAAGGCCATGTCTGGGGATGATGGGAGTTGTAGTCCAACAGCATCTGCTGGCCCAGGGTTAAGAAACCCTGAGTTAGCATTTTTAAAGGGTTATTTTTAAAAGCCTATAGGGCCTACTTCTACAACTCGAGGATAAGTGATAGCAAGCATGAATAGTTTCCTTTGTGAAGCAGGGTCTGCCCTGGTTTGCATTTGAATGGGAGTCTACCTGTGTGAGCACTGTCAGATATTTCCCTTAGCGGATGGGGCTACTCTGGGAAGAGCACCTGCCTGCTTGCAAGCGGAACGTTCCAATTTCCCTCCCTGTCATTTCCAAGGTAGGGTTGAGAGAGACTCCTGCCTGCAGCCTTGGAGAAGCCGCTGCCAGTCTGTGTAAACAATACTGAGCTAGATGGACCAAGGGTCTGACTCAGTATATGGCAGCTTCCTATGTTCCTAGATGCTGTTGCTGGCCAACTGACCAGTGAGGGATCTGGTAATTTATGCTGCAGTGAGGATGAGGAGGTATGTGATCCTACTAATGGATCCTTTAGTCATGGTTAATGAACATGTAAGCCACCTAATGGCGCAGCAAGGAAATGGCTTGACTACCAAGCCAGAGGCTGCCAGTTCGAATCCCCGCTGGTATGTTTCCCAGATGATGGGAAACACCTCTATTGGGCAGCAGCGAAACAGGAAGCTGCTGAAAGGCGTCATCTCATACTGCGCAGGAGGCGGCCATGGGAAACCCTTCCTGGATTCTACCAGAGACAACCACAGGGCTCTGTGGGTGCCAGGAGTCGACACCGACTCGATGGCACACTTTACCTTTAAAGAGCAAGGTTATGCTCACTTTTAAGTTTTGTGACTGTGAACAAGGTGCATTCTGGGACATGGGTGACTCTTAACTGCTCCCTGCCTGACACAACAGCTTACATCTATTTTGAAATGAGCTCTAAATATTACGAACCTTATGGATGCATAACCAGAGCTTCTGCAGGTGAGAGGAAGGTACCAGGAGGACACTCAGAGTAACACACAGATATGACGGAGAGCTGGTCTGGTGGTAGCAAGCATGACTTGTCCCCTTAGCTAAGCAGGGTCCACCCTGGTTGCATATGAATGGGAGACTACATGTACAAGCACTGTAAGGTATTCCTCTCAGGGGATGGAGCCACTCTGGGAAGAGCAGAAGGTTCCAAGTTCCCTCCCTGGCAGCATCTCCAAGATAGGGCTGAGAGAGACTCCCGCCTGCGAGCTTGAAGAAGCTGCTGCCAGTCTGGGTAGACAATACTGAGCTAGATGGACCTATGGCCTGACTCAGTATATGGCAGCTTCCTATGTTCCTATGGGTTCACAAAAATCTGAAGGAGAAAACTTAAGATGGGGGGGAAGCCACCTCAAACTTCTCTGACATAATAGCACAATGGTTAGAGTGTTGGACTAGGACTGGGAAGACCTGAGTTCGAATCCCCATTCAACCATGATACTCACCGTGTGACTTTGGGCCAGTCATATATCTCTCAGCCTAACCTACCTTGCAGGGTTGTTGTGAGCGCCTCGGAGGAAGAGCAGGATAAAAATGTAAAAAATAAAATAAATAAATAATAACTACGTGGAGCGGAATATTTGCAGACTCAGAGACAGGCAGGTAGATAGGTCTAAAGGAACTCAGCGTCGAGGCAGGCGTGAATAAAAAGAGTGGGGAATTTTTCCGCTTGAAGAATACTCCCTCAAGAAAGACACAACCCTTTCTGCTTCCAAGCAGGAAAGGTGCCTAAAACAAACCTCAGGCTTGAGTAACATATGCACACCCAGGATTTATCGCAACCTTTTGTTGCGGGTCCATATTTGTTCATTTCTATTAGTCAAAGACAATAAGTCCCAGTTGTCAAGAATAATCATCCCTGACATTGTGTGGCCTGACTTGCACTGACAGGATCTTGGCAATCTCTAGGTTGCTCCTCCTCCCTGCTATATAATATGGATCCATTAAAATCAAGAGGAGAAAATATTGCAAGAACCATCATGAATTTCCTCAGCTGGAGTCGTCCTTTTGGACGCAGGAATTTAAATCTGCCGTCAGGTAGACTTGGAGTGTTGAACCAGGTGTAGCTTCTGCTTGCCCTGGCTGATATTCAGTTCTTTGTTGCTGGGCATCCCTAAAAGACCTTTAATGGGGAAGAACTTCTAATGGATCAGGTATTGCTGCTGCTTAAATGTGTAGGTCAGTACAAAATCAGCAATCAGCTGCTCAGGCGAGATATCACGTGATGAACTGAATGGGTGAATCTGCTTGATAGCAGTCATATCGGCTTTTGTGTTTTGCGTTTGTATCTACATGGGACACTTTGTTGGGGATTGCCTTTGACACAACCAATACTTAGAACAGGTTTCTGTACGAGGAACACAGGGCAAAGTCAAACACTTACAAAATAGTTGTGATCCATCGCCATCCTAGAACAACACCAAGATGCAAACCTTCACAATCTCTGCTTTGCAGGCTGATTGTTAGAATACAAGTATTGTAGAATGGAAATATTAATTTCCTCTTGTTTGTTTGTTTATTTATCATATTTTTATACTGCCTGATATGTACGTCTCTAGGTGGTGTACATTTAAAACAAGATAAAAATCCACAGATTAAAATCTCCGGAACACAATAAAAACAATGTCATAAAACAGTTATTAAAACAAATTATTAAAATTAATTCTAATTAAAAACCTGTGAGAACAGATGAGTCTTGAGGGTCTTCCTGAAAACAAACAGAGAAGGAGATGCCCTTATTTCAGCCGGGAGCATATTCCAAAAACCCAGGGCAGCCACAGAGAAAGCCTGGTCCCGAATCGCCACCAAATGAACTGGTGGCAACCGTAACTTCCAGAAGATTGTAACAGAGAGCAGGGTTCATGACAAAGAAGGCGCTCTCTTAAATACTCTGGGCCCGAGCTGTCAAGGGCTTTATAGGTAATAACCAACACTTAGTATTTCACCTGGAAACATATTGGCAGCCAGTGTGGTTCTTTTAAAACCGCTGTTGTGTGGTCCCTTCGTGTTGTCCCAGAGACCAATCTGGCTGCCACATTCTGTACCAATTGTAGTTTCCAGACTACGTACAAAGGCAGACCCACGTAGAGTGCATTACAGTAGTCAAGCCTGGAGGTTACCAACAAATGTGCCGCTGTTTTAAGGTCATTTAACTCCAGAAATGGGCGTACCGGATCTATCAGCTGAAAATCATTGAAAGAGCTCTTGGCCACTACCTCAACTTTGAGAGAGCTTTGAGTCCAGAAGCACTCCCAAGCTACGTACCTGATCTTTCAGGTGAAGTGTAGCCCCATCCAGGAGGAGGAGTGTATCCCCATCCCTTGTTCATTATTATGTATCCTATCTCTTAACGATGAAAGGTGCCCTTCAGTTTCTTATAACTAATTGTCACTGTTGGGACCTATTCCCTGGGTAGATTATGCATTGTGTGGTGGAGTTATTTTAATTTTCTCACACTGCGGTGCTTTTTAGAGGTGTGTTAATGAAGATAAAATGCCAATTATTTATGCTTGACACTCTTTTTGCAGGAGGTGGGGTGCGGGGGTTGTATCTTGTTGATCAGTAATATGAATGGGTTGCTGGGTTATAGTGTGTGTTCAGTGTGGACCTTTTTTGTTTGTTTGTAGAACTCGATAGAGCTTGCAGCATCAGTTGAGACTTTGGCCCACGTACCTGAGCACGTGTTTAAAGGACTTCCCGAGGAAGTGAGACTTCTCCCATCTGCTGTTGACAAGACACGGCTCGGTGAGTGAATCTAGAAGCAAGTATAACAGTGGAGAGTCATGGGACTGAAAAAATGCCAGGGTGGGAATAGAGGGGTAATCTGGTTTCGCTTGTGTATCTAAAATATGTCTGCAGCAATTTTCTGAGCTGCTTTCAACATTCATTATAAAACAATAATAAATCACAATAAAACAGTTTTATAAACCCTCAGCAGCAACAACCACTACCACAACAAAGACCATCTAAAATCAGATAAGAGCAGAAATCATCCTTTAAAAGTCTTGGAAGGGAAGAAGAAGGTCTTAATCTGCCTTCTGAACCTGTGGATTGCCACCTCCTGAAAAGCTGCTCTCTGGTCATCACCCTCCTACCCAAAGATTGATTGGTTCAGATGATCTAAATCTCAAGAAGTAGAGTTCTTCCAACTTGTCTGTGGGTAGGAGAAGTTGGAGTGTGTGCTCTTAAGGCTAGGAGATGACATAGAGTACCACGATTGACCTTGGTTCCATGTGATGTCTGAACCCACCCCTAGGTAAAAGGAAGAACTTGTGGAATTGGAAATTTTAAAGACCCATTTGAGCCAAGTCTATCTCAGCTGCACTACTGTCAAAAGCTGTCCTTGGGCATGTTTTATTGAGGCTTGGACAGAGACATTGTGAATTACCTGCTGAGCGGTTGTGCTTTTACAACCATCCCCTACCCAAAAACATAAAATCTGAATTGTGAACTCGGTGGGCATTATAAGAACGTTAGGCACGATATCTCTGAAACCCTGGCCACTAAATACTTGCCACCTGAAAAGTGAGCATGGGAGGCAAAAGCGGGGAAGAACACAGCTGCTGAGATGGCCTATCTAGGTGACTTTGTCATTGGACTTGATTCTGTGAAGATCTGGATGAGATGTAATGCAGCAAGTTTTGTTTTCTGAGGTGAGTCAGAAGCATGTCACTTTGAAGCCTTCAAGGCCTTTCAGCAGCAATTTAAAGCGATTCTTCTTCCCTGCCTCGTTAGCTAGCTGCTGATGTTCTTAGGCACTGCTTACATGGCTCTTTCTGGAGTTTCTGTTTTATGTGCTCTGATGTTAGTGGCAGGTGTGCTCATTTGAATTTATTATTATTTTTTTATTCATGGTATGTTACACTTCCTGTTTAAAACATATGTACATAACACACAGTCCAGACGTTTTTCTCTTAGAAAAGATTCCCCAGAGATATCAAAAGTGGAAAATAAGTTTCAAGTGAGTATATTTGTTCCTACTCTCCTCTTGCAGAATAAATTGTTTTTTCTTTCCCTGCTGGTTTTCTTTATAGCCACAGTGGATAGGGGAGTGTTTCTGGCACCTCCAGACATCAGTATTCCTCCTCTGGTGGTTTTTCATACTTCAGAATTAATTATAGTTTCTGCTTTGATCTTTAGGTGTCTGGGCAACAAAGCCAATTTTCAAAGGCAAAAAGTTTGGACCGTTTGTTGGCGACAAGAAGAAACGATCTCAAGTGAAAAGCAATGTTTACATGTGGGAGGTAAGCAATATCCAGTGAAATGGGGTTTGCAGCGGGGAAGTTACATATTGACTGTCTTCTATCATATTCATTCTGCCTGAATGCTGTATTTACTTTACATTACAGGAGACCCTAGTTTTTCAAGGGTTCTCCTATAATGGTTTCTGTTATTCGCGGGTGAGTCCTAGGGACCCGGTGTCTTTATCTGTGGGCCAAAAATAGCCCTATTTTCAGCTATTTGCAGTATAGAGATCTGGTTTCTTTGTTCGTGTGCCTGAACTAGGGCTATTTTCGGTTATTTGTGGTATAGAGAGCTAGTTTTTTTGTTTGCACACTAAGACTAGTGTGCAATAGTTTCAACTATTTGTGGCTAAGTGCCACCCGGAAATGACTTCTGGTGTCATTTTCAGTAGCCATTTTGTGACACACACACACACACACACACACACACACACACACACACACACACACAGCCTGAAAATCGGAGGATGTGGTGAGGGCTCTCATTATATGTGGACTCCATATCCGTGCTTGGGTCTTAGAGACCCAGTTTCCTTATCTGCGAGTGGAAAAATAGGCTGCATAGTCTTGAGTGGCCAGAAATGACTTCTGATGTCATTTCCCGCCGCCATTTTCCAGCAGAGAGCCATTTTGTGGCTCTTCTAAAAAAGATTTCCCCCCTTTTGGCAAATATTTGACTGTTTTGTGGATTTGTGGGCGGCAGAGCTGGAGAATAAGGTACTGTCCTTTTCTTCTCTTATTTCTGGCTCCCCTTGCTTTTTTTTGGCCCCTTTTAAAAATTTTGGTTAGGGACCTAATCCCCCCACCCCAACCCCAATCCCATTGACTCATGGTTTTGTTATTTGTCGTGTCTGTATTCACACCTATTGGCAAGAACGAATCCCCGCGAATAACAAGGGCCAGGCCACCTGTACCCAAAAGATCTTACAAAGGTTTTCAGAAGAACCCTTCTAAAATACCAAATGTATCCTAAAGAATGTGAGGATCAGGATAAATTAAAAGCAGCTTTAAATAGACACCTCTTTAGAAGACAGTGGAAGCAGAGTACAGAGGGGGCAAGATAGCTCTCACAAGGGAGGGAGTTGCGATTCCTGTGTTCTGCACACAAAGCATCTCTCTCTGATCCTGCTCACCAGCTGTCTCTCTGGTAAAGGTGGAACGCACAGGAGGACTGCAAAGAGGTTGCAGGTTTACATGTGCAAAGGCGTTCTTTCCATTCCTTTGGCCCAAGTCCTTTACAACTTTAAAGTAATAACCAGTGTCCTGAATTGAGCCCATAAACCAGTCAGGTGCCAATGTGGCCACAGCAGCACTTGGCGTTGTCCAGGACTGTATGATCATAATTCTAGAACTCTGGCCTGCCTGATAGGCAGACAATTCTGTGCAGACAAAAGGAAATACTCCTTCATACAACACGAAATGTGCTTATAGCGCTTGTTGCCACAAGAGGACTGTGGGTACTGTCCACTCCACATACAGCTTCTCCCTAACAGCATCATCACAGGAACAGAGAAATAAATAAATACATACATAATAGAGCATTTTTAAACCTCCCAAAAGTCAGCCCATGACAAGCCCCCTTCCCTTCCTTCAAGCCCATATGAACCCAGCTATGCAAATAACCCACATTTTAAAGCCGATATGATGGTGTCTGCTCTTTCAGTTAATCAATGTTCCTTTTCTCTGCCTCCCTGCAACCTTTCAAGGTCTATTACCCCAACTTGGGATGGATGTGTGTTGATGCCACAGATCCAGAAAAGGGGAACTGGCTGCGGTATGTGAACTGGGCTCGTTCAGGAAAGGAGCAGAATCTCTTCCCTTTGGAAATCAACAGAACCATTTACTACAAAACCTTGAAGGTAGCCGTCGCCTCCTTAATTGTCTTTTAATTGTCTTTTAATTCCTCTGTATCCATCTGTGGCTCTCCCCGCTTTGCTGTGGCTGTTATATAAAGGTGCCTTGGAGCAAGAGTGGCCACCCGGAGACTCTCCAGCTATTGTCAGACTAGTTGTTGTCCAACAGCAGCTGGAAAGATGCTCAAGGTGGCCCCCACTGCGTCAGAGCTAGGCTCTAGGAGTAAAAGAAGCTGTCTTATACCAATTCAGAGCCATTGGCCCGCCCAACCCAGTATTGTCTACACCAGGTCTGCTCAACTTTGGCCCCCCATCTGATTTTGGACTACAGCTCCCATAATCCCTGGCCACAGTGGCCAGTAGCCAGGGATTATGGGATTTGTAGTCCAGCGTCTGCAAGAGGGCCAAAGTTGAGCAGCCCTGACTAGACTGACTGGCAGCAGCTTTCCAGGATTTCAGGCAGGAATCTTTCCCAGCCCTTCCTGGAGTTGCCGGGGATTGAATCTGGGTCCTCCTGCATGCAGAGGATTGAAACTGTTGGAAACAAGACATCCCATGAAGGATTTTTTTGTCCATCTATCCGACGTGGTTTGGCCAATCCTTTGAACATGATGCTTTGCCAGATGCTTTACCACTGAACGACAGCCCCATCCCCAGCCAGGAGAAGAGTAGATAAAGTGGGGAAGAATATGCTGTTATTTCATGTTCACAAACTTAGGCTTAGTTGCAACATGGTTTTAAGACTATCTGGATCGTCACTTCTCCTCCGAGGGGCTTGCCTGTCCTCTTCCCTTGGTGATAATCACAGTGGCTTTGGCTGCTTTTGCCATACCAGTCTTCCTAGATCCATCTTCCTTTTTGCAAAAATATAGAGAACTAGTATGCTAAGCCCCTTTAACTTTCTGCTGCCAATAAAAGTTCACTTTGATTTCCCTTATTCTCTTGCTGTAATTTCATCAAAGTCCAGTTAACAGCATGATAACTGATGAACATCTTCACAGTCACATTGCAGTATGCCAATATTGGATCCACACTTACTATGCTATATTGGTGAGCAAAACAGCCACATACCATCCATTGAGGATACGTCACCTGAAATATTTGTCGTCGTGTAGGTTTTGTGTTGCTCACATTGTTAGTTACGAGGGCTTCTGTCCTGGAAAGACCTGCATGTTCACTCCTTTTACTCAGTGGCTGGCTTCACACATGTCAGGGAACCTGAGGTTCTACCAGCCAAGATAATAGAGGGAACCTGAAGTTGGCGCTGCAGACAGTTACATCTCTCAGTTTGTTGAGCCTCCTGGCCATACCTCCCAGCACGGCCCTAGCATCCTGCTAAGAACCCCAGCCTGCCTTGTACCACCTCACGGTCCCAATGGCAAAGGGGGCGAGCCTAGAATGAACCAGAGGTTCATGAAGAGTGTGGGTTCAGACATAACACACATCTCAATGGGTGCAGCACTTGGTTCGGCAAGACAGCTTCAAATCTTGGTTATGTTGGAGATACAGTTCCTGATGGCCTCGTCTCTTAGCACCAGCAACCCAATTGACCACCAGACAGTGAGCAAGGGAATCTCCTCTCTGACTACACCTTCTCTACTCTCACTTGGTTAGACTGATAGTCTCAGGTTTCATGCTCTCACCTGAGAGACAGACTTCCTTCTTCTCCCTCCCCTCTTCCTGTATGTAGCTAGCAACGAGGCATGTAGGTCTCCATCTATCTCCCTGATGGATTTCCTAAACCAACTACTTTATTTGGAACTTTATTTAGCAGGGGGAGAGTAACTGGCCCTCTCCACCCTCAGCACAGTTCCTCCAGTGACTGTTGCTGGTGTCTATCTTAAGTTTCTTTTTAGATTGTGAGCCCTCTGGGGACAGGGAGCCATCTTATTTGTTTGTTATTTCTCTGTGTAAACCGCCCTGAGCCATTGTTGGACGGGTGGTATAGAAATCGAATGAATGAATGAATGGTGAAAGAGGCGACCCAGCTAACTATTGCCTAATCAGTCTTTTGAGCATTATTAATAAATTGTATGCTAAACGTCTCTGTTAGAGGCTCTCAGACTGCATAGAACAAGAAAATATTATAGCAGAAAAACAGGCCTGTTTCAGGGCGGGGCGGTCCACTCTGGATGAAGCATTAGTTTTGCAGCATTTACAGTAGTTGAAAAGTATACCAACAAATTTAAGACATCCCTTTATGTAGCATTTGTTGGTGTTAAGTCTGCATTTGATCTCATTTCTAGAGAAAATCTATGGAAGAAACTAATGGCATCTTCTACTGATAGATGTTTGCTCCTCCTCATCTGTAAACTTTGTGCAAATATTTATTTTTTATTTATTTAAAATATTTATACCCACCCCTCCAGTGCAATACTGCTCGGGGCGGCTTACAGCAATAAGACAGAGACAGATACAAGTAATATTTTTTTTTTAAAGTCAGGTTAAAAATAATTATTAGGTTCAAATTAAAACTGAAAATTATAAAAAGCTAAAGAACCTACCAGATATAACAAAATAATAATAATAATAGAAAGCCTCCTTTAAAAGGTGTGTTTTAAGAGGTTTTTAATAAACACTGTATTTTTAAAAAATACCAGGATGTGAGTTATATGCATTCCCCAAGGGTATGTTTCAGGCCTGATTCCAACTTGGAAGGGTTGCATACTTGCACCTACCCTGTTTAGCATTTGTATTAACTTCCTGGTTAAGTATTTGGACAATTTGGATTTATACCCGCCCCTTCCCCCCGCAAACTAGTGGACAAACAATTGTCTGTGCAGATGATGCAGTTATTCTCTCACAGATGCTTATTTGGGCTCAGAAGAGCTTTCCCCTGTATTGTAAAGAAGAACGCCTACAGATTAATGATAATAAAACAAAGAGGATGTTTTTTGCCAAAAGACCAGCCAGTAAAGCATAATTGGCAAATAAATGGATTTAAAATTGGAGCAGATAACTTGTTTCAAATACTGAGGGGTCATTTCTCATGCTACTAGTAGCTGGCGTGCTCAGAGTAAGCATGCAGCAGAAAGTGCTCAGAGGAGTGTTAACTGCCATTTTAAGATTTTTTTCATTCCAGGGGTGACCAGTATGTCCCTGAGGCCATTAAATTGTTTGAGACAAAACCGTGGTCCCAGATGTTGTATGGAGTGCAGCTTGGTCCTTACTCAGACTTTGCCCCCTTGGAATTAGGGCAATTGAAATTCCTGAGAGCACTTCACCAGATGGCCAGATATGTGCCCAGTGCAGCCCTGCAGAAGGTAGAAACCAGAATATGACTTTCAACCTTTGACTTTGGGTTAAAATTAGTTTTCTGTCATAGGAACATCGGAAGCTGCCATATACTGAGTCAGACCATAGGTCCATCTTGCTCTGTATTGTCTACACAGACTGCGGCTTCTCCAAGGTTGCAGGCAGGAATCTCTCTCAGCCCTGTCTTGGAGATTCCAAGGAAAGAACTTCAAACCTTCTGTTCTTCCCAGAGCAGCTCCATTCCCTAAGGGGAATATCTTAAGGTGTTCACACTTCTAGTCTCCCTTTCATATGCAGCCAGGGCAGATCCTGCTTAGCAAAGGGGACAAGTCATGCTTGCTACCACAAGACCAGCTCCCTTCCTGTCCTGTAGACCTAGCCCAGGGTTTTTTAACCTTGGGCCCCCAGATGTTGGACTACAACTCCCATCATCCCCAGATATGGCCTTTGTGGCTGAGGATGATGGAGTTGTAGTCCAAAAACATCTAGGGGCCCAAGGTTGAAACCCTGGGCTAGCCCATTAATGCAAGTTGATTATTTCCAAAAAGGACGGGGGGAAGTCCTAAGTGGATAAACTCATGTTATATGGGTTCTCCTCGCCAGCCCTAATATCTCTAGGGCATAAACGAGCTAAAACAACCCTCAAACAATGCATCCTGGATGTCTAACTGCAAAATCTAAGCTTGGTTCCCAAATACATTAGGCCTAAGAGGTCAGAATATCTTTATGCCCCTGGATTATCTCACTAAATTTACAGTTCCAAGGCATCAGAGGGCCTTTCCAATGGCCACATTTGATGCTCCACTGTGTTGGAGGGTAGATTTAAGAAAATTGTCTTTGTAGAATGAACCTCTCCTTACGAATCAGGTGCAACTGAGTCAGTGCAGCATATTCTTTTACATGGTATCTTTTATCGTGAGTTTCACAATTTTTTTATTGCTTCGTGTTTAATCTGTTTGCTAGGGCGATCTGGCGCGTTTTATGTTGCCTATCTCCTCTTGATCAAAATTCATTGACTTCCTTTAATGTTGCCACATCCTGTGCCGTGGCATGCAGAGTTCAGCAGGAGGTAGTACTCAATTTCATCTAACCTGCTTGCACCATTTTAGATTGATTATGCTTTGAGTATTCTGGTGGGAGTGGTGATTAGTTTTTGTTACTTTGCTGGTTTATGACCGAAATAAAGTATCTATCTACCTAGCTGTTTTGCCACTTAGTTACAATAGCTTACTTTACGAGGACCATGTTGCTGTTGTTTTTTTTGGTGGGGGAAGGTTACATTTATATCCCGCTCTTTCTCCAAGGAGCCCAGAGAAAGGTGTACATGGTTGCTTATCCTCACAACAACCCTGTGCAGTAGGTTAGGCTGAGAAATATGTGACTGGTCCAGAGTCACCCAGTGAGTTTAATGGATGGATGGAAGGGAAAATCTCCACCATCAGATGATCAAGTCTTAAGGTGATCAAGTAAGACTTATCAAAAATTATCAAGTCTCGTGGCAAGTAAGGAATGAAACTGACACCGATTTTTATTTAGCCTTGATAGTAGTCTGTTTCAGCTCCCCTAATAACCACCTGCCTTTTATTTTGTCCTCAGGGACTTCACAAACCTTATCTAATAGGTGTCTGTGGCACACACGCAGACGTTTTGCAAAAAGTCCTTCAAATCGCAATGGTCATGTTAGAGAATTTTATTTTCTGTTTTGTAAGGGTCAATAAGGATCCAAAAAAATTAACTGGAAATTTAATTCTGGATCCCCTCCCCTTTTTTTGGCGGGGGGGAAGTCTGTCTATTGGTGAAGCTTATATAATAATACTTGTCATCTACATTTTAGTACATGCATCTAAAGTGTTTCATGCATTATTTCAATAATCCGTATGACAGCATTATAAAATAGATTAGTATTATTATATTAGGATGGATATATGCAGAGGAGCAAGAGTGTACATTATAAACATCAAAGGTATGTATTATATAATCATTGGTTATCAATGTGTAATTATACATAAATAGTAAACTTAAAGTAAATAAGGATCCAAGAAATAACTGCCCAGATAAATGACCTTAAGTATTCTTATAGTTTAACACATTTAAAACATAAGCATTAAATCAAGCGCTCTTAACTCATTAGTATATAAAACGATGTTGCAGGCTTATGATAATAAAAGGGCTGGTTCTCACAATCAAGATCTGGGTATACCCATGTGCATTCCTGACAAATGGATTGGTGTGTTCGCAAGCAACGGTCTCGGAGGCGGGGGAGATGATCCTCCCGGCCTGGGGAGGGCAGCAGTGGCCACTCCACCTGAGAAATCAAAATCGAAAAAATAATGATGCACCTAGCCCTGTAGTGAGAGTAGAGCTACTTCATCAGAGGCAGGATTTGGGCACACATGGTAAATCGCTGTCAGGCAATGGACACACTGGTCAGGATGTGAAATGCTGTTGTGTAGAGCAGGGATTCTCAACGTTGGGTCGCCAGATGTTATTGGACTTCAGCTCCCATAATCCCCAGTCCCAGTGGCCTTTGGTTGGGGATTATGGGAGTTGAAGTCCAATATCATCTGAGGACCCAACATTGAGAAACCCTAGTGCAGAGAAGTGGAAGACTCTAGAAATAACCCCCATAGAAAAATGACAGCAAAGGAAGGTATGTTGAGTGTACTAGTTGCAAACATTTTAGGGTTTAAACATTTGAATAATTAACTGTTTGATTTTGGGGCATTTTAAACATTCATTTAAGCCTTATGGTTTAAATTGGAGGGCATATTTATATATTAATATGTATAATGGCTTTATTGTATGCCCATCCTTGATTTGGCAGCATGTATAATGGCGCAGCAGGGAAGTAAGTTGCCTAGGGAGCTAGAGGTTGCTGGTTCGAATCCCCGCTGGTCTGTTTCCCAGACTATGGGAAACACCTCTATCAAGCAGCAGCCATATAGGAAGATGCTGAAAGGCATCATCTCACACTGCGTGTGTGATGGCAATGGTCAACCCCTCCTGTATTCTACCAAAGACAACCACAGGGCTCTGTGGTTGCCAGGAGTCGACACCGACTCCACACCACAACTTTACCTTTATTTTATGCTGTATCCTTTTTGTAGCTGATTGGATTGTTTGAATTGTATATATTTTTAACATTTACGTTATGTTATAGATTTTATGTTATGGAGTTATGGATTGAATCTTTCTTGATATTACAACCTTTGCACATAATATAATATAAGTAGCATTTCCTCTAACAGTGGTTAAAGGAACTAGTAAAGTGTGTTGTGGAGTCGGTGTGGACTCCTGGAGCCCACAGAGCCATGTGGTTTTCTTTGGTAGAATGCAGGAAGGGTTTACCATTGCCATCTCCTGCGCAGTCTGAGATGATGCCTTTCAGTCATCTTCCTATATTGCTGCTGCCCAATATAGGTGTTTCCCATAGTCTGGGAAACATACCAGCGGGGATTTGAACTGGCAACCTCTGGCTTGCTAGTCAAGTCATTTCCCCGCTGCGTTTAAGTAATGTTGTTCCCCATTTTGAATCCTGGTTTGTAAATAACAGGACTTCGAGTGTATGTGGGATGCATGGAGCTGGGTCTGACAGACTTACTTAAGAACAGTCCTGCTGGATCAGGCCCAAGGTCTAGCATCCTGTTTCACACAGTGGCCCACCAGATGCCGCTGGGAAGCCTACAAGCAGGAGCTAAGGGCATGGCCTCTCTCTGGCTGTTGCTCCCCTACACCTGGTATTCAGAGGCATCCTGCCTTATGCAGGCTACTATTGCAGTAAGCCTGGTTTTTTATATAGTTATGTGGAAGTAAAGATTTATTTGCAATAGAAATTCAATGGCAAGTTTGTTTCCACAGAAGATACTTTAGTGAGAAGTCCGTAGTTACCAATCATGGGGGATTTTTTTTAATGCTCAAGAGAGGTAAGTCAGTGTTTTTTCCTTTACTCAGTTCAAAATGAATAGTCCAGACTAACTAAACAGGGAGTATGATAGGTTTAAGAGTTTAATTTCCTATTAACTCGGTCATAGAAAATGAATTGGATTCGCACCTTTGTATTTTGTGTGCATGAAAGGGTATTTAGAAAAGTTGCGAAAGAGGACTGTTGGTTGCTCCTGTTGGAAATTCTAGAAGAACGAAAGGTTTATACTACACGCAAGGCAATCTGTGAATATTGGAATACCTTGGATACTATGAGAGATTTATTATCACAAGCCTGCAACATTGCTTTATATATTATATATACTGTATTAGTGTGTTAGATTGTATGCATATGTTTTAAATTTGTTCAACTATAAGAATAATCATTGTCATTTATGTGGGCAGTTATGTTTTTTCTTATTAACCACCTTTTTATCTGGCCTGTAAATATGTATGTATATATTTACGTAAATATAATAACCCACTGATAATGAATTACTACATAATTGATGTTTGTGATTTTCACTCCTGATCCTCTCCATTTATTCAGCTTTATTTGGGTCAGGAATATTTCCTCTTAGTTGTGTATGAATTGGTATTATTATCCTTCTGTTGTGAAGGGTGAGCTGTGTTTGAGAAAGCAGAGGTATACCTAAGGCCAGCTAAAGCCAGTTCATGTTTTGTGAACAACATCAGGGATGTACATGAGCATAAAAAGAGTCAGTAGTTGTATATTGGTTAGAAAACTGGACTGAGACCAAGGAGACTGGAGTTCAAATCCCTGGATGACCTTGGATCTGCCTCTCACCCAGTGTTCCTTCTGACAGGGATTCTCAGAATATTGTTGACTACAATTCCCAGAATCCCCAAGCAAAAGCCATTGCAGCTGAGGATTCTGGGAGTTGTAGTCAACAACATCTGAGATTTGCAGCACAGGCCTTTCACCAGTTAGTTGTGCTTTCCCAACAGGTAAGGGGAGGCACCATAAATACGATAGATACAATGAATATTTATATACCACTTTTCAACAAAAGTTCCCAAAGCAGTTTACATAGAATAGAATAGAATAGAATAGAATGGGGCTCTGTCCCCCAAAGGGCTCACAATCTAAAAAAGAAAGATAAGTTTCTGCTAACTTGGCAAAGAGGCACCTTTTTAATGTGGTGATTCTCTTTATTTAGCAGGGGGAGAGTAACTGGCCCTCTCCACCCCCAGCACAGTATCTCCAATGACTGTTGTTGGTGTCTATCTCATGTTTCTTCTTAGATTTTGAGCCCTTTGGGGACAGGGATCCATCTTATTTGTTTATTATTTCTCTGTGTAAACCACCCTGAGCCATTTTTGGAAGGGCAGTATAGAAATTGAATGAATGAATGAATGAATGAATGAATGAATCAGAAACCAGCAACAGCCACTGGAGGGATGCTGTGCTGGAGATGGATAGGGCCAGTTGCACTCCCCCTGCTAAATAAAGAGAATCACCTCTTTAAAAAGGTGTTTCTTTGCTCTGTTAGCCCCAACACTGAGCAGGCTAGTTAAGACTTTTCTGTTCACCAAGATTTTTGTGGCTTTTTAAAGCCTTTATTGTTGTGGAGTCTTGTATAATTGTACGTAGGTTTTATTGCCTTGAGATCCTCTTTGAAAGCCCTGATCTGTGTGCCTTCACCATATGAAGTGAGGAGGGTGGAGAGGACCTAGGCAGAGAGAAGCCAGAAGAAGCTTGTTAAAAATTCAGCCATGATGGTGGTGGGCAGATTCCAGCCACCATTTGGAGCTTGGAAATGCTCTGATTCCCCCCCTGAATGGGGACGGAGAAGTCCAACTCACACTGCAAGTTCAGATTCTTGCACGTTGAGGTTCGGGTTCTCTCTGAAGCCCTCCAGTTTGGGTAAAGTCGAACCATTTGATCTGAATTGCCACTACACCTGCCTGATTGTCAGTGGCACCCTGTTTATGGAATAGCCTGAGTGAGGCTTGCCTGGTGCCATCATAGTGTTCTTTTAAATAGCAGGTGAAGACCTTTTTGTTCTGCTAGGCTTTTGTAAAAAAAATAATATTTTGTTTTTAGCTGTATTTTGAAAAATACGTTTTTAATGATATGTTTTTATTTTATCGTTTTGTTGTGCGCCAATCCAGAGAACAATCATTATGTTGTGGCCAATAAATAAAGTTGTTATTACTCCCCCTGTTATGTTTAAAAGATCTTTATTCCACTTTTCAATGAAAAAGTTTCCGAAGTGTTTTACATAGAAAAAGAATCATGGGCTTCCCTTTCCCCAAATGGCTCATAACTGAAAGTGTTCATTGTTTGTTTGTTTGTTTGTTTGTTTTGTTTAACTTATATACCACCCAAACTTTCGTCTCTGGGCAGTTAACAATGATGAAACAAATATAAAAGGTTAAAACAGTTTAACAATTTAAAAACACTATAAAATTAAGACCTACAAATTTTAAAAGCTGAAAAGCAGCATTGCTGCTGCTTGTTTGGGTGTGTGTGTGTGTGTGTGTGTGTATATATATATATATATATATATATATATATATATATATATGAGAATGAGAGAGAGAGAGTGTTTTATTTTTTGTAATAGACCAGCAACTTGTGGTGTTTGATTTTAAAAAGGCAAAGTAGAATTCCCCGCCAGATGACAATAAACAAACTAAGCAAGGTTCTATTTCATATCTAAGGAGTTGCCATAGAAGGTATTGCTGGTGTTCCCTTTTCCTCCCTGGCATTGCCTTTTAAAAGGCAATTTGTCAAAAGGAGTTAATGTTCATCTAGGAGTAAAAACAACCGATATGTTCCATGTGCAGTTTGCTTAAAGTTCCTGTGGCCAATAAAGTCAGCAAATGGTTGAGTGCGTTAAATCTGCAAGTCATACTAATGCCCTGGGCCACTTCAGTCCTCCTTCCAGCAGAGGGGTTGGCTTCGGTTTCTCTCCCTTCCTCTCTGCCTCCCTCTGACGCTGCAGTCGGGAGTGGATCTGCCAGCACAAGCCTCGAAGGGTTAAAGAGTCCTTCCTGTCTAGCCAGGCAGGCAGTTAGGAAATCTGTTCTTAGTGCAGAGTACAGCTGTTTGTAATCCGCACAGCAAGCTCCACGCCCTCTGGCCCTGAGCCTGTTTCTCTCTCTCTCTCTCTCTCTCTCTGTCTTATTAACAACCTTCTGTTTGATTGGTGTCCTGTTGTTTCCTTTTCCTCCAGCCAATTGAGCCTGGCGAAGAGCTCCTGGTGTGGTACAATGGGGAAGACAACCCGGAGATAGCAGCTGCCATCGAAGAAGAGCGAGCCAGCAACCGGAGCCGGAGGAACTCTCCCAAAGCCAAGAAAGGTAAGAACTTTGCTGCGCTCTCTTCATCCATGAAGCAAAGCAGGCCGGGCGGGAGGAGATGTCTTGGAGAGTGGTCTGATGCTACGCACAAACTCCCTCCTCTTCCCTCCCAGTTCCTGCTTGAGATTAAGGAGAGTCACTGTAATACTTTCAGCAAGGAGTGTTGTACCAACAAGTATGTCTGTGTGACCTTTTCCAGACTCCGCTGCCTGCTCAGGTCCCCCCCCCCCAGTTAAAGGAATTCTTCTCACTGCCTCCCATCGCTCCCAGCTGTCACACACACATACACCCCCCTCCTTTAAATCACACAGTAGGGCATCCACTTTCTAGGTTTGGAGGGGGGACAGGTTGGATGCTTCTCTGGCCCTTTCTTTGTTGTGTTGGTAATTCTTGAAACTATACATCAGACAAACTTGGGAAGGAGGATATATGCTGATGTCTCAAAGAGGATTTTGAGATTTAATATGCCCTTAAGATAGAATAGTTCTGGTGTGGGTTTTTTGTATCTTTCTTTCTTTTTTTTTTAAAGCTACATGAAGTATTTTTAGCTGCTCTTGATGTTTCTGGCACTGTGTGTTAGTGAACATGCCCTGCAAATGTTAAAATTAAAAGAAAAGATTAAAGGCAATGCACTTTTTAAAATAGTCTGTCTTTTATAATATATTACATTGGTTCTTGATAGTATTAATTGTTGTGAGTTTAGCAGCAAATTACGTCTTGCGGTATGGAGAATTTTATAAATGCTGAACTGAGGCAGGTTGTGGCTTAGATTTTATTTTTGTACGGTGTTGAAATTTGGGGGATGAGTCATCAGACACAGCATTTGTATTTATTCCTTCATTGCAGCAGTATTTTTTGCAACACTGCACTTGGAAGTCAGACCTGTGTTTTTAAATTTTATATTCCTTGTTGTGGGTGTGGTTACTTTTTAAATTAACAGCTAAGAAGCTGGACGTCAAGATTGTTTACTGCATCATGTTTTGTGAAGGGAAAGATCAGTCAGAGTGTGAAAAAGATGTCCTCATGTTCAGGGGTAGGCAGACTTCAGATTTGTGGGATCTACTTTAACCCCAAGGCTCCCTGTCTGGAGTCGGGTGCTAATTATTTGGTGGAGCGGGGGCACAGGGGGCAAGGCCAGAACCAATTACCCTAACCCATACACTGGAATAACTTTGCATATACAACTACAAGTCTACACCTTAGTTACTACAGATCAGGAATTTTAACACACTATTCCAAAGCTAGTCAGCAGAGCTGCAAAAAGATCTGGTCAAAGGGAACTAATTCAAACTCACATTTTGCAGGTGAGGAACACCTGCTTAAAGCCAGTCATGGTGACATGTTTTTGGTGTCCCCCGCCCCCCCCCTCCCCAACTGGTAACTTAATGGTGTTTATAAAACCATAAATAATTCAAAAACTTGCTGTTCTTCTGGAAATAATCCAATAGTCTATTTTGCTCGCCCCCCCCCCTTTTTTTTTTGTTCATGGGTGGCACTCCTCGGTTAAAAAAAGTAATTGCAATTGAAATAAAATCAGGGCAGGCAAAGAAGAAAAGAAAACATTTTTGAAACTGAAACCAAAGAAAGTTTAATTTGTTTATGGAGTTTGTTGCCACCAGCTTGGATGGTTTTAACACAATTCGTGGAGAACCTATCTGTCATCAGTGACTAAAGTAATGGTCTTGTTAGCTATATGCTACCCCAAGGTTCAGAGGCAAAATGACTCTGAATTCCAGTTGCAGGGAAGTAATAGCAGAAGCAAGGGCATGCCTTCATCTCATTCTTGTGGGCTCTCCAGAGGTGGGACATTGCAGGAATCAGGATGCTGGATTAGATAGGCCCTGGCCTGATCTAACAGGACTCTTCTTACGTTCTAATGGACTCTGTTGTTGTTTTTTAAACAAACATACATATTTTAATATAGTGCTTTAAAATATGAGCTTTCCTTTCTAGAACAACTAAACTTCTCTGGTAACTGGTTAACTGGTTTTTTTTTGGAACTTTGGGGCCTCCAGAAATAATACAATTCCAGGATGTGAATAAAGAAGACCCAACAAGAGAGTTTTTACTTGAACTGCTCATCAGGAGAGGGGCATAACCTCCCCAAATGCCTGCCTGGAGTCGGTGATGGGCTAGATGAGGGATAACAAACTGAGGCTGAATCCAGATAAGACGGAGGTACTCATTGTGTGGGGTTGAAACTCGAGAGACAATTTTGATCTGCCTGTTCTGGATAGGATCACAGTTCCCCAGAAGGAACAGGTATGCAGTCTAGGGGTGCTGCTGGATCCAAGCCTCTCCCTGGTGTCCCAGGCTGAGGCAGTGGCCAGAAGTGCCTTCTTTCAGCTTCGGCTGATACGCCAGCTGCATCCGTTTCTTGAGATGAACGACCTCAAAACAGTGGTACATCTGCTGGTAACCTCCAGACTGGATTACTGCAATGCGTTCTATGTGGGGCTGTCCTTGTATGTAGTCCGGAAACTACAGTGGGTCCAGAATGCGGCATCCAGGTTGGTCTCTGGGTCATCTCAGAAAGACCATATTACTCCCGTATTGAAGGAGCTACACTGGCTGCTGATATGTTTCTGGGCTAAATACAAGGTGTTGGTTACAACCTATAAGACCCTAAATGGCTTGGGCCCTGGGTATTTAAGAGAACGTCGTCTTCGTCAGGAACCTCACTGCCCATTGAAATCATCAGGAGAGGTCCATCTGCAATTGCCACCGGCTCGTCTGGTGGCCACTCAGGGACGGGCCTTCTCCGCTGCTGCCCCAAGCCTTTGGAATGCGCTCCCTAGTGAGATAAGAGCCTCCCCATCTCTGACAGCTTTTTAAAAGTATTTAAAGACACATCTGTTCACCCAGGCTTTAAATTAATATGGTTTTAATGCTGTTTTAAAATATTGTTTTAAAATTTTTAAATTGTTGTAATGTTTTCAACTTTTTGTTCTTGTTTTAACTAATGTTTTACTTTTTCTGTTTTTATTTTGTTGCAAACCGCCCAGAGATGTAAGTTTTGGGCGGTATGAAAATACGTTAAATAAATAAACTGGGTCCTTTTTTCAGGCATAATCATTGTCATTGTCAAGTACCACTAGGGGTACTAGAACCCCTAGTGGTACTTGAGTCCTCAGGGAGTACTAAGAACCCTTCTGCCCCCCCCCCCGCTGCTCATAAGCAGTCTTATTGAAATTAATGAGACAAGAGTACTTCAAATAGGAGTAACTGCAAAAAGTTTATTTTAATAGAAGTGCTCATGAGTAACCCAGTCTGGATATAAATCAATGACTGGAGTAGTCTGTCTTGTAACTGTTAACATTTGAGAGTGTTTGTGTGTGTGTGTGTGTGTGTGTGTGTGCATGTGTACAAACCACAAAATCTCTGTAGGGTACAAGAGCTAAAGGTTTGTGATAGAAGTGATACACTTGTTTAAAAGGTTGGGAACTCCTGTTCTAATGGATACAGTGGTGTTGTGCAAGTCATTTGGGGTATGGGGAATGGACAGACTGAATCCAGCCCAAGAGTGAAGCATAGATAGAGAATGAAACACAGCTCTAGAAAAAATAACGGATCCTGCAATCGTATGTGTATGCGGAAGGAATCCCATTGAATGAAGTCGGACTTGCAGAGTAAACATCAAACTGTGCATCTCCGAACCAAGCAGCTTAAAAATCAGGTTATGTTGATGCAGGCTAGCTGGACTTGCTAAATACCTGCACAGACCTGGAATGTTCAAAGAAATCATTGCAACTCACTTGTCACATGCCACCAAGTTTGCTTTCTCCAGTTGTAGCACATGCTGCTTGTTTGTTTATAAATTCCCTACAACGGTTGGGCATTGTACAGAAATTGGGAATGACACAGATCCTGCTTTCTGGCTTACAAGCTAAAGATTATTTGTTTATTAGTATTCTTCTTCTTTTAAAAACTTAATAATTTAACTTTCTAACAAAAATGTTCTCAAATCAGTTTACGTAGCAATGTTATCTCTAATTGTTTTCATCTGTGTGCAGAATGAGTTTTGGGCGGCAGTATCAAGGCGATGTGTGTGCATGTGCATTCAGAAAGAGGCCTTCCTGATTCAGCCTGAGTGGGATCTAAAATTAACTGAAAAAAACTTGCGCGCACCTTAGAGGGAACACTGGTTCCCTGTCCCAAAAGTACTCACAATCTTTTAGAATAAAATTAAAAATTCACAAAGGGAAACACCAGCAACAGCCCCTGAAGAGATACTGTGCTGGGCTGACCTAACCCTTTGCTAAATATAAGAAAGGCATCACTTGAAGAGGCACCTCTTCGCCCAGTTAATTCCCAGCCATGTGCCACAAAAGGGCCTGAAAATGTTTCCTTGCGCAAAAGAACTTGCAGTGCTCAACACGCACATGACACCAGCAACAGCCACTGGGAGGGCTGCCTCAACTAGAAATATAATTCTTCCGACTCATGAGCTGGCACATGTGCACTCCCAAAGCTTAGGGCCATTGCACGGAACCAAGATGCAGCCATGATTCTGAACTATGTTAGGTGCCTCATACCCAGTTAGCGTTGAAAAGGAGGAGAATTGATTAGAAAAAAGCCTGGGTGAGTAGTGATCCACATTCGAGTGGGTGACCTCCTTCAAGAGCCTGGACCTTTCTGTCCTCAGAACATAAAACATAAGTATGTATAAGGGCTATAGCTTATGAAAAAATCATTAATATGAAGTGGGCTCTAGTTTATGAAAACTTACGCCTATGCTAAAATAAATGTTGGTCTTTAAGGTAGCACAAGATTCTGTTTTTTTAAAATCTCAACTAGCCAATCCCGCACAGAGCATCTGTGCGCTCTTTGGGGCTGGCTACCTCTCCCCCCCCCACCTTCTGCCCCGGTCTCTGTCTGGGCCGGGCCCAGTGCTGCCATGGGGCTGGGCCTGCCACCGCCTCGCCTCAGCCAATCAGGCGCCTCCACAGTCCAGCCAATCAGCTGGGCACCAGGACACACATTCCAAGGCTCACCCAGGAGAATTAAATATATAGATGTTTGTACCTAAGGCAATCAGTAGCCCTATTTAGATACTGTGTTGTACAAGTGCACAGATGTCTGTATACTTGTATATGTGTTTGTGTGAATTATTATACTTAAGTGCATTTTAAAAGGGAACCTGGGTATGGGCGCTCTCAGATGCATAATATAGATAGGAAGTGTACTGCATTCAGCATAATATCATTAACTGTGTACAGTTTTGTACCTGGGCACACTCGTTGTAAAAGTGCTGAACATTCATTCATCATATTTGTATGCTGCCTGATATGTATATATTTGGTGGTGTACATAATAATATAATGCGTGAAATGAGCTTGTATCCCAGCATCAAAAATGGGGAATTGTATTAAACCAAGACTTTTCCAGAAAGTGGATCACATTGTCTACTCAGTCGTCACTGCTTGTATTCGGCATGTACAAATAACATACTTAGAAAAGAAGATACATTGAATAACTTATTTAATAAAATAAGGATTTTCTTAAGTAACTCTAGCTCTGAATCCTAGTCTAGGAGCCTTGGTTAAATTTCTGGACACCATGGCTCTCTGGGATCTAGGTTTTGTCCAGCCCTGAGGTGGTAAACTAGTGTCTGAGCTGTACCCCTTTTGAGCAGGAGCTCATGTGATGCATCTCTGTAAAAAGAAGTCCCTGCAGAAAGGCTCCGGTCAGGCTTTCTCCATGACTTGCTAGTTTTCTAAGTGCAGGGATTTTTATTTATTCCTGTATGGAAAAGCACTCAATCATGTGAGCTCCTCCTACGTTCTCTAGTAAGATATCCCAGACACAGGTTTGCCATCTCTGTGGGAACTAGGCCAGTGTCCTTGTGGAAAGGATTGAGGCAAAAGCATTTCTCACACATTGTGATGGGATAAGCAGGGAATAACACAATGGAAATGCTGTTTCCAACAAGGCAAATGGGTACATGTGGGCATATTCCATCTTCTCCAAGATCCAGGGAGGAACTTGCCTCCATATTGCCACTGTTGGAAAGAACATTATGGTTAGGTTCTCCGTTCGATGTATCCCATTTTTAAAAGAGAGGGAACAGCATGAGGCAGGCAGACAAACAAGAGGTACTAAAAAAAGGGGTGGGGGAGTCAGGAAACTAGTTGGACACTGTTTAAAACAGCATGCCTCATCTGGTCATATCATGGACCCCTGCTAACTTGGCAAAGAGGCACCTTTTAACATGGTGATTCTCTGATATTTAGCAGAGGGAGAGTAACTGGCCCTATCCACCCCCAGCACAGGACCTCCAGTGCCTGTTGCTGGTGTCTGTCTTATGTTTCTTTTTAGAGTGTGAGCCGTTTGGGGACAGGGATCCGTCTTATTTATTTGTTATTTCTCTGTGTAAACCGCCTGGAGCCATTTTGGAAGGGCAGTATAGAAATTGAATTAATAATAATGATGATAATAAATAATAATTAATCATAGCTTGAGTGATCTCCATGACCAAGGAACCTCAATCTTATCGAGAGATTCTCCTAACATGAATCTCCTTGGATGTGCTGAGATTCTCCCAGAGTATTTGACATAATTTGGCACAAGGCATGTTCGTGGGTTGGCACAGACTCTTAAGAAGAAGTCTTCTCCAAATCCAAAGAGAATTTTATATTTTATATTTTTATAAAATATATTTTATATATTCTCTTTGTCCTGAAGCTCATCATCATGGCTGACACAGCTCAAAACAACTGCTCTATTGTATTATAGGGGATGTAGCTGTGGAAAGCCTGAAACAGACCTTACAAAACAGCTCACAAATAGGCATACTTTGGGACTGACAGGTGCGGAGGTAAATTTGCCAGGCTCTGAATATGCTGTTGTTGAATTCAGCAATGTTGAAGGGCTTATGTAATCATCTTAGAATAGTTCCACAAACTTCCCTGCAAGGCCTTTTCAGCTTTGACCACTGTTACTTTTGACACCAGCTTTCACAGTTTGCTTTGGAGAATCATGACTGGGCTCTGAGAAACCGACTTTGGAAATTTAAGAGACACTACATAGAGGAACAAAAGTCAGACATTTCATTTAAAAGATTTATTTCCTCCCTTTCAGTGAAAATATCCAAGATGACTTAACAATAAAAAATGTAAAATTCAACAATTCAACATTGGCTGAAAACAAAGATTAACAGCACATTGAAATCGCAAGGCAATAAAACAGCAGTTAAAAGCAGTGATAAAAGTAGAGAAACAGCAGCAGGCGTTCATTAAAAGCTTAAGACAATAAAATTGTCTTGGTGTCACTTCGTGCATACAAGACTTTCCACACATCTAAAATGATTAGTTTTAACTGAAATTTGCTCCTGGAAATTCCTATGTTATGGAGTAGTTCACAGCCTAATATAATGGGTGCAAATACTTTGAGTTAGAAGTATAATTACATTCCAGTAGTATTAAATCAGTCAACAGTAACACTTTCATGTAGGAGTCTTGATTGGCTCCAGAATCAGAGATGTGGACATGGATCCGATTCATGTTTCTGGCTTCATTCATAACAGCAACTTGGACTATTTATTTTACTCCTACAATCGCTATAGACCAGGGCTGCACAACTTGAGCCTACGAAGGTGCTCAAAACATGATTCAGCGTCTGAATCATGAGCACTTCCCTTTAAAAACGAGGGCTTACACAGCCTCTTAAAAGTGGCGGAGAGCAGGTCCATATCTGCTCCTCCACCTGTTGCCACCATTGCCGTAATCCCGGTGCTCCCCCCTGCTATGCCTGTGCACTGGTGGGGCATCTCCCAGTTGCCCATGTGCGGAGACCTTGTACATGCTGGCATTGTGCACAAGCAGCTTGGAGACACCCCACTGGCATGCAGGCATAGCTGGGGGCAGGGGCACCAGGATTACAGCAATGGTGGCAATTGCAGGAGGAGGAGTGTGTATGGACCTACTCTCCATTTTAAAGGGGATGTGTAAGCCCTCATTTTTAAAGGGATGTGCCCACGATTTGGATGCCGAATCGCATTTGGTACATCCCTACTTCAGCCCTCCTGCGACTCCCATCATCCCTATTGACCATTGTAGCTGAGGACGATGGGAGTTGTCCATAAACAGCTGAAGGGAGGGGGGAAATGTAGAGCCAGGGAGAACTAGGGTCACAGATGCTCTGCACTAGATCAGCTAGTCCCCTATATTCCATGATAAAGAAACTGGATCCCCAAGACCCATCTGCAAATACATGAAACCCTGATCCACGAAACCACAGATAATGAGGGCCTCTTGTATAAACAGCCTTAAATAAAGACAGAGAAGGTTCATAAGGTGATCAGGTTTCCAAATGAGATCAGACACGGAATAGAATTGGGGAAGGATCAAACCTCAATGGAAGAGCTCCTGTTTTGCATACAGAAGACAGCTTCAATCCCTGGCATCTCGAGGCAGGGCTGGGAAATGCCTGTCTGAAAACCTGGAGAGCTGCTGCCAATCAGTGTAGACAATATTGAGCTAAATGGACCTGACACCATATAAGATAGCCTCCCACAGAAGAAGGTTCCAGGTTCCATCTGCAGTACTTAGAGAGAACAATCCTTGGATAAAATTACAGAATTGAGATAATGTGGGACATAGAGTATGTGAGAGGATGAAGAGAAGTCCAGGAAGGAGGATTTTAGCCATCACATTGTACTATTTAGATGTATAAAATATACCTAGTGATAGTTTATTCAGCATTGTTGGGACTGCAGTAGCCTTATTGCAATTAGGGATGTGCGCGAACTGGTTCGGAGGCCCTTTTACGGACCTCCGAACTGGTTCTAAGCCTCAGCCGATTTGGTGATGGGGAGGTTACCTTTAAGGAGCAGGGAGGGTGCTTTTCCAGTGGACCAAAAGTTGGACTTCTGGTCTGTTGCGGCAGGGAGGTATGCTGTCACCCCATTGGACCATTTTTAAGGACGGCACCAGCTGGGAAAACGTGGCGGGCGCGGGGGGGGTAAGAGCACCCGTGCGCATCCCTAAACATAATCGCTGCCATTGCAACCTTTTGAATCTTGAATCTAATAGATTTGTAGCAGTATGAATTGGCTGTAGGAATATTCTTTGAAAAGTGCTTTCTGGAAGATAAATTATTTTATAACGTTTTGTTTTTCCCTGAGTGAATGTTGGATCTTCCCATTTCAAGCTGGAGAATGAGGAAGGAATGTGTTCCTAATTTTTCATATTTTTTTTTCTGGGTCTCGCATCTCTATAGGTTTTGATAACTCTGTTGAAAAATTATCTGATGAGTCACCTATACATTTGACTGTAGGTGAACTGCTACGAGATAGGACGGCATGGAGTGCAGTGATCCATAGAGTGATCGAGAGTCGGACACAACTGAACACATATATATAGAGAGAACTACTTTGAGAGCAGAAGTTACAACTTTGACTTTTCTCTCTCACCTGTCTTGGGAAAGTTGGCGATAGCCTCTCCTCATCTTATTTTTTGTAGGTTAACCATGCTTGGTTCTTTCAGCCTTTCCTCTTTTGATAATCTTCATAGCTCTCCTTTGACTCCTTCCCAGTTTTGTCAGCATCCTTCTTAACTGCAGTGCCCCCAAATGAACCTGATATTCTAGGTGAGGTTTTATTGGTGCTTAGTTCCTGAGTCAGGGATGGGATGTATTCTCTCTGCCTTTGCCATGGTTTCATGCCATTCTCAACTCTATTTATTTATTATATAGGAAGCTGCCTTCTACTGAGTCAGACCATTGATCCATCTATCTCAGCCTAGCAGCGGCATCTCCAAGGTTACAGGGTCTCTCCCAGCCCTATCTGGAGATGCCAGTGAGGGAACTTGGAACCTTCCCAGAGTGGCTCCATCCCCTAAGGGAAATATCTTACGGTTCTCACATGTAGTCTCCCATTCAAATGCAATCCAGCGTGGACCCTGCTTAGCAAAGGAAACCATTCATGCTTGCTGCCACAAGACCAGCGATCCTCCCTATTTATTTATGACTACTATGAATATTTATATAAGCTTTTCAACAAAAGTTCTCAGAGCAGTTTACATAGAAAAATAAATAATACATGGTTGCCTGTCTCCAAAAGGCTCAAAATCTTAATAAATAAATAACTGATATACACACAGCCACTGAAGAGATGCTGTTGGATAGAAATAGTTGCTCTCCCACTGCAAAATGTAAAAGAAACACCACTTTAAAACACCTCTTTGCTCAGTTAGCAGGGGTAACATATTTAGAATATAAAATATTTATATTCTATCTTTTGAACTTTAAAAAAAAACAGGAGCAAAATGCTTATTAAAACAGTAAATAAAACGAAAAACCCTGCAAAAGAGAATCGGGAACAAATTACTCATTCCTTAAGAAGCAGAAAAGCCACCTAATGGCGCAGTGGGGAAATGACCTGACTAGCAAGCCAGAGGTTGCCGGTTCGAATCCCTGCTGGTATGTTTCCCAGACTATGGGAGACGCCCATATCAGGGAGCAGCAATACAGGAAGATGCTGAAAGGCATCATCTCATGCTGTGCGGGAGGAGGCAATGGTCAACCCCTCCTTGATTCTACCAAATACAATCACAGGGCTCTGGGTCGCCAGGAGTCGACACCGACTTGACGGCACACTTTAAGAAGCAGAAAGCAAACTAGCCAAATACAAACAGAGCATTCCCTCAAACCTGCAGGGCCCTAAAGTCCCTTTGGTGGCAGGCGGGGTGGGGGAAAGGTTGCAATTGCCACCGAAACACAAAGAAAAAGATGGTGTATCAGATTTCCCCAGGCAGGCAAATCCTCAGTTTTGGTGCCACTGTCAAAAAGGCCACATCTCCGCCTTCACTCCCATACTGCATATGGTGGAGGGACCCAAGCAGGGTCTCTGAGGATGAGTATAGCCAGGTTCATGTGGGAGCAGGAAATCCTTAAGATATCCTGGCCTAGGCCATTTCAGGCTTTGTTTTGTGATAATATTTTCAAATTTTCCAATACTGTGTGTTTTTGTTTTTTATGAACACAAAAGCACTATTACAGCTTATGATGCTGGGGAAGGGTGGCATTAGCCTTCTAAGAAAAATAGCATATAAAGGCAGTAGACATTTTTTTTTCTTTAGAAATGGCATATTTGTATAAGGGTTTTTGGAAAGTATACAAAATTCAGATGTAGATGGCGTAGACTATCAGTAAATGGAAACTGAAAGGAATCTGGCTGGTCTCTTGTATTTCCAGTTTGATGAGTTCAGCTTTGATCAGGAAGGGCTTTAAAAGTCCATAGCAGCCTTTTGAACTGAGCCCAGGATCCAATTGGGAACCATGGAAATTGTATTAAAATCGATGACTTCATTGTCTCCCAGATGGGTTGCCCTGATCTCACTAGACTCCTAGTCCAGAGGTCACAGTGTGGTATCCCTTTGATTGCCACCAGTAGTTGTGAAATACATGCATTGGCTTGCTGACTTCTCAAAAGTCACGTGACCACTTTAATGGGAGAACTATATCGGCATGATTGTCTGAACTTCATGAGAAGCCTCACCAAGAGGCTTACCATGTAGAGCAGTTCCAAGGGGCTGGTTGAATGTGGATCAGCAGGATTCTAGCTTTTTCCATCCTTACATATGTGGCAGGTGTAGAATTAAACACCAGTATGAAATTTCTAAAACCAGAGTACTGGTGGCCCTTGTTATCCATGGTCCTGGCACCTGCAATTTTGTGTATCAGGCCATATACACCAAACCAGTTTCACGGTCAGGCCATGTACACCCAGCCTCGTTATCCGCAGTTCTAGAAATAGTTACGATTCACCTATCCACCGTTCCTAGGTGGCCGGAAATGAAGTTCCCCATGAATTTTCATGGGAAATTGGGGAGCTTGGGGGCATTGCTGGACAGCTGGAGACCTGCAGAGTATGGTACATTATTGCTCTTATTTTTGCCTCCTTCCCATTTTCTTAGCCTTTTTTTTGACCTCCAGGAACCAAACCCCCCAATTCCTATTCACTCAAGGTCTCGTTATTCTCAGTTGTAGGTGAGAACAGAACCCCTGCGGATAACGAGGGCCATCTGTAATAGAGAGTTTTGAAACAACTAAATAATCCCAGTCACCAAAAGCCTGACAGTCACATCAGGGAGAAGGCTAGGCAAGAGCACTTCCCTTGACACCTAGTTTTCTCTGTGCGAGGAGAAAATATTGCATGCAGTCCCTACCTACATTCTTGAGTCGTACACTCCAACAACAGTTACGTCTATTCACCCCCACTGTGTTTGTGTTTTGGGTTTCAGTCTCCATAAGGAGATTTAAGGAGATTCTCCCAGCCATTTTCAACAGCAGTCTGGTTGTGATATGCCTGGAAGAGCTATTCACAGATAACACCCTAAGTGTGTGTAGTCATCCAGGTCATAGGATGCCACAAACCTGGAGTAGGAACAAACAAGGTGTTTGCTGCCTTTATCTGATTATTTCTTCATTTCAAATGTTTGTATGCGGCTTTTTCATTAAAATAAAGTTTAGAAACAGTTCACAAAAAGAACATTAAAACTAAAATGATGAAACCTGTATTCTGTTTTTTTTTTTTTAAAAAAACCACGTAAATAGCACAAGCCACAGATAAGGTCAATAAAGCAATAATAAAATAAACAGATAAACAGGGATAAATTTAAATTAATAGCCTCAATCAGTCTTTATTAATACAGTCACAGACCAGCAAACTGCCTTACAGGTCAAACGGGAGAAGAAAAAATATATTGGTCACAGTGTAAAACATAACTAGCAATATCCAGTGATACTATGCAAAATACATTTAACCCCCTATGTGCATCCTGAACAATCTATAAGGCAACTACTAACTGATGTTGACCTTTATTAACAATCGGACAAAACTTGGCAACATTTAAGGAGATCTCGACGTTCTGGTCGGAGAGCAAAAACTTTACATAAAATAAATCCATATGGCCTGGGAAATTGATTAAAAGAGGAAATATGTAATACAGACGAGAATCCCTTTAAAACTTGCAGTATATAATAAAACCTGAGAGATGGTTTTGATGCACAAGGACAAAGTAATTGAGCATATAAGATTTTTCTAAACTTCCCTTCCCAAACAGCTGAAGTTAATAAAACGGGCTAATTTCTATCCTCCTACGATATTTAGGAACTATAATTTGTGTTAAATATCTAGCAGGATTACAATTAATAGGTTGGCTTCCAAGGAATACTCCCTTGGGAGTCAAAGATTGTTCAGTTTGTCCATCTATATCTAAGACACATCATCTAAGGACTGTTTGGGCATGGACATACCCCAGCCTTAGTAAAACCACCAGGCTAAATCCATATAGGTTTAGCTTCTGACAAACTGCTCTTATCCAGGATGAATTAAAATAGTCTAATAATACTAGCTGAGCTAAGCCCAAAGGATAGAAATTTAACTATAACCAACCATCAAAATCACTTAAACATATCCTGAACTCAATTTTAGAAACACCCACTTCTAAACAGAGAACTGTATTGGATTATGAGGCACTTGAAAAATATTTCTCAAAAATTTTGTTTGAACTGACTCTAATGCTGTTGAATTACTATATGGCTGGGTCCCATAAAGGAGCTGAGCTTGGGATTTAGCTAAAAATAATTTAATTGCAGCGGGGACAATTTAATGGCCTTCAACATCAAAAAGATAGCAGCATATGCCCTAGAAATGTTCAGAATGTTTTGATATTGGAGCGTTCTGCCTTGAAACGGGGCATTTTTAGTGTTTTCAGCTCGGAACATAATGCCCTAAAAAGGGTGGGGCCTGTTCAGAGCTCAAAACAGAATGACTCCATTTAGATCAGAATGTTCCTTTGTTCCAACTGCATTTTGGAATCCATACGTGGTGGCCAGAAAGAGTGCCATTTTTAAATCCAAAATGGTGGCTGGAATGGCCTGGTGGAATGGGGTCATTCTATCTGAACAACCATCTCGACCAGTTATTCTGACAGAACATTTCACATGTTTTGCATTCCATTCCAGATTCGGAATGGAACACAAGATGCGTTTCATGCACACCCCTGATGTGCACCTCACAGAGTGGTCTAGGGAGGGAATTCTGAACTCAGAGTAACACCACTGAAAAGACCATTTTCCTGATTACCAACTGCCTCATCTCCGATAGGCGAGGCATCTGAAAAAGGGCCTCCAAGGCAGATCTTGAGGACCAGGCAGGTTTATGTGGGGCATACTTTGAAAATGCACCACCGTGAAAAGTGTGAAAGAGCAAAGAGTATTGTGTAGATCATAACTTGTAATGAGCAGAGTTCTACAATTTGCATTTATTTCCCTAATTCCTGAGGTAGACTACTATTAATCCCATTTTACAAAGGAGGGGAATAAAACTGCCTAAGAGTAGACTGATTCAAGCTGCCTAGAGAATCCTAATGGCGCAGTGGGGAAGTAACTGGCCTAGCGAGCAAGAGGTTACCAGTTCGAATCCCTGCTGGTATGTTTCCCAGACTATGGGAAATACCTTTATTGGGCAGCAACGATATAGGAAGATGCTGAAAAGGCATCATCTCAGACTGCGCGGGAGATGGCAATGGCAAACCCTTCCTGTATTCTACCAAAGACAACCACAGGGCTCTGTGGTCGCCAGGAGTCAACACAGACTCGACAGCGCAACTTTACATTACCTAGACCAGGGTTTCTCAACGTGTGGGTCCCCAGATGTAATTGGACTTCAACTCCCATAATTCCCAACCAAAGGCCACTGGGGCTGGGGATTATGGGAGTTGAAGTCCAATAACATCTGGGGACCCACACGTTGAGAAACCCTGACCTAGACAATCCTTGGCTAAATTCATATTTGACTGGCTAAGGTCAATGGTCTGTCCATTGGGCCTTTCTAGCTCTATACAATCAAAGTTAAGATTTTATTTTTATTTTTAAAATCATGTAAAGGCTTTTTTGGTCAAAGTTTTTTCCACTGCGCCCCCTGAAAAAGACATCTGTCAACAGAGCCCACTTGGCGACTGTTCTCTGTTCCTTTCCCTCAATGATCTTCTGATCTGTCAACATGTAATCATACTTTCGGTTCTGCCTTTTTCGTTTTTATTCTTTTTGCCACTGTTCTCATTCCACTTCCCTTGTGTTTCATTCCTGTATCTTTCTTATTTAGACCAACTGGAGGATCCAGCTGCAGTAGCAGTCATGTAGGAACCTTCAGTAACCTGATGGTAAGTGCACTTGTGTGCTTATATCAGGCTTCAACCAGGTTTTAGGCGTGGCCTTGCCAACCATGGCCTTCCAGTAGATGGGAATGGCTTGCCAGTCGTATAAAGGAAGAGCTGGCTTTAGTTATAACGCAGAACCTGACCTGTAACCCATTATATAGTCGTTGATTGAGAATGCAATGGATCTGAACTTTCATTTTGGACAGATTCGCAGAACCGCTTGTAAGTACTTAACAAAAAGGTACAAGAAAAACGGGAGCATGCATTCCTCTCAAGGTGTGTCATATGAAGCTGCTGACCCACCCAGTTACCAACATCTGCCTTAGATTCTCTGCCCAACTTCAAACCAGGAATTGTAGGCAGCTTCATTCAACACGCCTGACACTCCCCACGATCTCCAGTTCCTCTCGTTCTTGCTCGGTAATTACTTACAGGCAGTTGTGTGAACTCTCCCTTTAACAGAGAGCAAAATTAGGAGCCTTTTATAAGTAGAGGAGAACCTGGGTTGTTTTATGCTCTAAATATTAAAAATCCACATTCCAGAATTGCTATTTCTGGCTACTTAGGTTCCTCTGGATGGAGATTGCCGAGTTGGGAAAGGATGTTGGGTTACTGTCCCAGGATGAGCTGCCATGACCCCTCGCTGTAATTGGTTACTAGATAGCTGGTGACCTTGAGGGTTTTGTGCCGTTTCCTGCCGCATGAGACTTAGCTCAGTTGTTTGGGTCATCTGGAGTAACTTGATTTTTGAGTGTGTAGTGTGAGTTGCTAGGTTCACATGTCTGGGACTGGTGGGCAGTTTAGACGTTGGGCAAAAAAATGTGGGCTTTTTATTTATTATTGATTCATTCGATTTCTATACCGCCCTTCCAAAAATGGCTCAGGGCGGTTTACACATAGAAATAATAAACAAATAAGATGGATCCCTGTCCCCAAAGGGCTTACAATCTAAAAAGAAACTTCTGCAACTTCTGGTTGCAGGTTGATTTATGAGTGGATACATGCAGCTTCTTTCCATGCTGTAATAATAATAATAATAATAATAATAATAATAATAATAATAATAATAATAATAAAAAATTTAATATTTGTATCCCGCTCTTCCTCCAAGGAGCCCAGAACTGTTTATCCTCATAACAATCCTGTGAGGTAAGTTAGGCTGAGAAAGTAGGTTAGGCTGAGAGAAGTGACAGGCCCAGATTCACCCAGTGAGTGTCATGGCTGAATGGGGAGTTGAACCCGGTCCAAGTTGAACACTCTAACCACTAGGGGTATGCACGGAACTGCGGTCCGACACTGGGGTGGGGAGTTCCTTTAAGAGCGGAGGGAGGGTTTACTTACCCCTCCCGCCACTTTCCCCCTCTGGCGCCCGTAGTTCTGTTAATAATTGGGGTGGCAGGATACACACACACGTCACGGAGACATGAAGCGCGCACGCAAAAGGCTTATTGAAGCCTTTTGCAGCGTAGCGCAGCAGCTGCCAAACGGGAGAAGGGGCGTCAGGTAATTATTAACAGAACTACAGGCGCCGGAGGGGGAAAGCGGCGGGAGGGGTAAGTAAACCCTCCCCCACTCTTAAAGGAACCCCCCGCCCCAAATCACCCAAACCGCCCATGTCCGGAATGGTCCGGGCTCATCACTACTAACCACTACACCACACTGGCTCATTACTCTTATTCGTTATCAATTGCTCTTTAATTGGCAGAGTTTTCCCTGACTGGAAGAGAGCGATAAAACGTCCAGTCCCTTCTTTACTTTGCTAGCAGGTAATTATAAAACACTAGCTGATCCGGCACAGAACATCTGCACCCCTAGTTCTCCCTGTCATCCCCCCCCTTCAGCCCATCCATTCTCCATCCTTCCTTCCCCCTCCCTTCAGCCCTAGTCCGTTCTGCGCTTGGCTTTCCTTTCCCTGCCTGCCTGCCTTCCAGCGGCGGTTTCCCTGGCCGGCCGGCATGGCCAACGCTTTCCCTCCCCACGACCGGCCTGGGCTTTGGGAGCTCTCCCTCCCCGCCAGCTGGCTGCTGCTGCCATTTTCTCCCTGTCGCTGTCCCCCAGGCAGCTGCTCGCAAACGCTCGCAAGAGCTGCCACACGTGGAAGTAGCAACGGGTACGTTTAGGAGAATGATATATAAAGGGAAGGTGGTTCCCCCTCATGTACGTTTACGTGGGGAGATAGCAGGCTTTGCACTTCTTTTGGGGGGCAGGAGAACTAGAGGCTTCCCCACCTCTCCCAGAGTCAGTCAAACACTCTGAGAGGGCTTGTAAACAAAGAAAACAATTTTTTATTATTATTCATTGCAGAGAAACCTCATTATCCATGGATTCTCTGTGGATCTGCGATCAGGGGAAAAGACAAAAACCAAAAAAAAGTTATTTTTGGCTCATTTGGGGGCACAGCACGACTGGGGGGAGCAGCAAAACATGGTAAGGGGGTCTCCCCCCCAAATTTGGCTGATTTGAGCAATTTCTGGCCGACTGGGAACCTAACCCCTGCAACCCCATTGACTTTAATGCCTCAATATTTGCAGTTTCCTTCCATATCCATGACTGCAGCCGGGAATGGAACCCCCATGAGTACTGAGGTCCTCCTGTACACTTACAGGAAGTAGGAGAGGTCTTAGCACAGCTTTCGAAAGGCCTGGATTGGGATTCATTCAGCATAGCTTATTATCCCTCTTCTATCGTTCTTGGCCTTGGACCTAGCCTCCTTTTCCAGTATCCTGCAAGCCCCAACACACTTCCTCTCATCTTTCCCAAAAAGTAACATGAAAGTAATCCACGATTTAAATATAAGCCAAATAATGTAGGGTTTTTGTTTTTTTGTGTGTGTGTCCTGGCTTGCATAATTGAACCTGGTTGCCAGCTTGGCGCTTTCAGAGTGCAGCATTTGGAGACCTGTGGTGGCATTTCAGAGTCTCCAGCCATGCAGTGTGCAAAAGGGCAAAATACCAATCTTCTCGGCAAATTCTGCCTGGGGAAAAAGGGTGTTTGGCAGGCTTCAAAGTTGCTTCTGCATGAGCAAGAATGTTTGTTGGCACAAGCCGTATGGGAGAGTGGCGGAAAACACTAAAGCGAAGGACACAAGAAAGCTTCAGACTCGCTTCTGGACACTGATCCAGTGGATCTAAAATTACATTCACACTCAACTTGTCATCCTGGCTGTTTTTAGTAAGCGTGAGCAGCTGCCAGCCGAATTGCCTCTTCCCGAGTAATTCCATGCTAAGGTCATGAAGGCCTCATTCCAGATGGAGTGTCTGAAATTCGGAGCTCTTTCAGTGAGTCTGTCATCCCAGGTGTTCTTACACCGATGCTCATGAGGCTAATAAGGATGAAAGAAAAATACTAGAAAAGCAGTTCAGAGGCACAAGTTGGGGAGAAGGCTACTCTGCCTGCAGGAGTGTTCCTGGGGCCAATACAATAAAACAGACTAGGGGAGTAGCCTGGTGACCCTCCCCTGTGCTGAGAAGCAATAATGTAGTCTTGCATTAATGGGAAATAGAGAAGGAACCAGTATGGACCGACAACAATATCCCTGATGTATACATGTTACCTTGAGCCTGTACCTGAGCGTGGTGGAAGTTTCACTCTGAGGCTCGCCTTTAATTTCTGGGACAGCTCCGAGTCCTTACTGTGCAGTTGAAGATTCTTAACTCTTAAGGTGGGAGTGATTTCTCAAATGAAACAAACCCCATGATCTCCAAATGTGCCTTTTGGTTAATCCCTGCAATGCAGTTATATAGATTTGCCTAGTCTACCTAATTTATCTCCGTGTTCCAACTTCCATAGGGATAATTATAAGGGGGGGGACCTCATCAAAATGTTACAGTGTCGTATCTCCGGTCCTGAAGAGGAGTTCTGCTGTCCAGGTCTGAAGCCAGCTGGCCTGGAACAGGAACCTTTTGGTGGTGTTCAGGCCTGGGGGAGAGGGGAAAGGACATGCTTTTTCTTCCCTGCTCCCGTAAGGCCTTCTCTTCTGCACTATACAGTGCCAGAGAGTTAAGTTTTTTGCTGGCTGCCAGACCAGTATAATAGTAACGTATTCTAAAAGTCTTAACTTTATTTATTTATTTTTTAAAAAAGATACTTGAATCATCAATATGTTACTTACAAAAATAAATTGATTGTTGTGAAACCATGAAATTAGCTTTATAAAGTTTGTAATTTGTAACCACTTGACAGCGGGGAGATACATGGGGGAATGGTTTTTTCTGGGACCTCCCCCCACCCCACTTTGTTACCAAAAAATTGGGTGGGGGTGGATTATGAAATATTTTCTTTTGGAATGATGAATAAGATGTTTAGAAAAGGGTGTTCTGGCCTTTTACTCTCCCTGGCATTTTGCTTGCTTCAGATTCCTCCATTTTCTGTAGTATGTGAAAGAAATTTTGTGTGTGTTTGGAAATACTCAAAGCCAGATCAAGACTTATAAACTAACTTGTGAAAAGGTAAAGAAGCTTGTCTCAGGCAACCAGTGTATTCTCTCTAACTTTTTTCATCTGTGTGCGGAATGAGTTTTGTTCTGGGCGGCAGGATCAAGGCAATGTATCCGCACATGCATTCAGAAGGGGGCCTTCCTGATTCAACCTGAGCGGGATCTAAAATTAACTGAGTGGACATTAAAAAACCTTGTGAGCGCATGCACGTGCACACACCTTAGAGCAGGCATCCCCAAACTGCGGCCCTCCAGATGTTGCTGAACTACAGTTTCCAGCATACCCAGCCACAAAAAATTGTGTCTAGGGATGCTGGGAGTTGTAGCAACATCTGGATGGCCGCAGTTTGGGGATGCCTGCCTTAGAGGGAACACTGCAGGCAACCCCCTTCAGTTTTCAGAAGTCCATGAAGATGATAGAAATGAAGGATCAGAAGATGCAGAAACTATTGATAGTGATAGCTCAGAAAATGATTAGACAAAGTTTTGCATGGCAAAAAATAATATTCAATAAATATTGGGGTGGGGTGGGGTTTCCTCTTTTTCTGAAAATAAGAATTTTCTATATTTGCCTGACACAGGGGGAGACTAAATCCAAAATATATAATACCTTTCTTTGTTTTACTGTAATGTTGATAGTGTATTCTATTGCCAACTTTAACTTTTTGCCTTCTTCTGGCAAAAACTAAGAGATGATGGAATTTAGCAGCTTGTAGTCTATTTGTTACAAAACAAAAATAAAAAGTAATTTCAGTTAGTAATTTTTTTACTTATTGTCTGAATGAACTCTACTTCTAAATGTAATATTACAAGCATGACCAATATCATGAGCAACACACATTATTGTATACATACATTTATTCCTAAAGAAACAGTAACTTTAGATCTGTAAAGCTTGCTTTTAACACGTTGTATATATTTCCATTTTTGCCAAAAATTTCCATATATATATATTCTGAAAGGGGTGTGCATATTTTTCTATGGCTTTAAATTTTCCAGAATTTTAACTTCTCTAGTCATAGGCAGTTCTAGGCAATGACCTTTGCCACTGACGTTTGCATTTTCTGTTTGGTGATGCCTGCAGTTGTAGCAGATGACAAGGAGGAGGAGGAGGAGGAGGAGATCTCCCTATTCTAGGGGCCAAGCTGCCCTCACTAGCACTAATCTGTGGCACGATAATGAAATGAAAAAAGGAAGTGGTGACATTCACAGTGGGATATTTAGTCTGCAGTCAAGTACTAATGGGCAAGATTTGACAGGTCAGTTGTCCTGCATGCCAGCTCAAAGTTAGGAGGCTAAAAAGCTTGTTCGTTTTTAAATTTGTATTATTGTTTTAGATCTGATTTTAAAATTTGTTGTGGGTTTTTTTTTTCAACTGCCCTGGCCCCTGAGGGCATTCGTCAGTTGGGAAGTATACGAAACAAAAATACAGGAGAACCTCGTTACTCACAGGGGTTTGGGGTTCTATTCCTCGCTTACTACTGCGAGTAAATAGCAATAGCAATAGCACTTACATTTATATATCGCTCTATAGCTGGAAGCTCTCTAAGCGGTTTACAATGATTTAGCATATTGCCCCCCAACATTCTGGGTACTCATTTTACCGACCTCGGAAGGATGGAAGGCTGAGTCAACCTAAAGGAACCACGAGTAATGAGGCATTAGGGCTCTATGGAAAGCGGGGTTAGGTTCCAGAGTGGAGGGGGAAATTGGAAAAAGCCCCAAACTGCCCCACACTTACTGTGGTATTTGCTGTGGGTCCCTCATATGCCCAGACATGCACCCCAAAGGGTAAAATGGCCCCCCAAATTGCAGGGGAAAGTCTGGGTGTTTCTTCTTCTTCAGGAAATGAGCCACAAAATGGCTCCTCCTCTCTCCTCAGGACAAAATGGCAGCCAGAAGTGACCTCCATGGTCACATCTGGCCCTCTAGGAACCGTGGATATGTGGGTTTTAACTTGTGTAAACCGCCTTGAGATTGTTTTTAATGAAAGGCGGTATATAAATGTAACAATACAATAAAATAAAATTAGTAACCACGGATACTGGAAGAAGGTGTCTGTTAACCCGCGGATACGCAGAACCGCAAATAGCAGTTACATGAATAGCGAGGTTCTCCTGTGTGTACACACGCACACACCCTAAAAACAATAAAACAGCCAGTAAAACCAAGATAAGCAGCAGAATTACAGACCAAATGCCCAACGGAACAAGAAATTTTAGTCTGGTGCCTAAAGATATCTAAGGAGGTTGCCAGGTGGGCCTCTCCTGGGAGGACATTCCACAGGAGAGAGGCCCCTACTGAAAATACTCCCTCCCTTGTGCTGCCTGTCGTACCCTTGTAGGCAGCAGCACCTAGATCAGAGCCCCTCAAGATGACCTGCAAAGTTGCCATTTTAATCAGTGGTCAGTGTGCAGATCGAACCCTTCAGGTCCTCCCTTGTCTGAGTGAAGTGGCCACCAGCCTCTTCCGAACATCCTTGTTCTGGGGATGGCAGCGAACTTCAGCAGGAGGAGGAGGAGGAAAGAAGGACCTGGACTTGCTGCTGCGGAACCGAACAGGCTGTAGTGGCAGCAGGGGGGCGGAAAGGTAGCATCTCATGTGGGTTGTGTGTTTTGTGTGTGTGTTTGTGTGTGTGTATGGGAAGTACTATTGGTTGTTTGTGTTATGTGAGAGGGAGGGTGGTCTGCTCTCCCACTCAACCAGGGAAAGAGGCTTGCACTTTCCCCTCCGCCCCCTTAAGCTGTGGCCTGGAGATTGCTTCCTTGAAAAGGAGAACAGGCACTTTAAGAGGTGATCCACAAGCCTGATGATCCTTTCCTGTTCTCTCTGAGGTGAGATGAGCGCTCACAGCCCAGCTGTGCCTGTGAAGTACTGTCAGAGCAGTGTTTCCCATCCTTTTTCATCCGGGGGCACATTTACCTTTAAGAGGGGAGGGGACTCTGTCCCCTTCTCTCTCTCTTTTTTCTTTAGGCAGCAGCAAAGCTGCCGCCACCAGAATTTTTTATGTTTGCTTGCTTGCTCCTCCACAAATAGTGCAGGCCCACACACACACACACCCCACTTAACAGGCAGCTCAGTATCTGGCAGCTCTTAACTGCTTGACTTCCCCTTGTGGGACCATCCCTTCTGCCACCGGGAAGGGATGGTCCCAACAGATGCAGAAGGAAACGACGCCTGCTCCAAGTGCTGGGGGAGAGTTTAAACTCCCCGGGTTCAGAGCCATCTCCTCTCCCTTCTGTACTGGGCAGGACCACCCTTCTTCATATAGGGCAAGGAAGGGGCAATCCCACCAGATGCATCACTGTGCACAGCTGGTGGCCCCTGGTGGCAGCACACCAGACAGGGTTCTGCAGCACACTAGTAAACTGCAGGACACTCGGGGAAACTGGAGTTAGAGCGCTAACTGTGGTGCACCTAGGTAATTTTGGAACCTTTGACAATGGTTCAAAACCCCACATCATCAAAAACTCGCTTTCACAAATTATTAAAGGTTTGTTTGAGGATTGCTCTTGGCAGCAATCAAAGGTGTCACTGGAAAGATAGAAGCACTTGTGTCATGGTTCAATAAAACATGGACAATTTTTGTGCAAGACGACATTTCCCTGTGAATTAGATCAGTGTTACACAAGTCATACAAAAAATATTTCTTAGGAAGATAGTTGCCCTATATGAATTATGTAGATCAGAAGAAAAAAAACACTTGGACAAGCCAGAAAGATTGAAACACGTTTTTATTTGGTGATGAATACTCTGTAAAGTGCATACAGGCAAACCTCTTCATCCGCAGGTTCCACATTTCTGGTTTCGCATGTCCACGGTTGGGGGATAGGCACCCGACCTCGGTATACGTGGGAGGCGGGACCCGTGGAACTTGTGTATCTGCGGGACAGGAATGGCTGTGGAGGCGACCATTGTGGTGGACCATCTCCACAGTTTTAAAAGGGACTGGCGCTGTCATTTGGGAAGCAGGTAGGGAGAGAGAAGGAGCGGTGGTTTCCAAAGGTGCTGCTGCCACCTCTGGGAACCTAACTCCCCATCCCCATGGCCCCAGTGGATCGATATTTGTGGATTGCGTTTTCGTGGTTGTAGAGCAAAACAGGACCCCCGCGACTTTCAAGGTTTTCCTGTATACATAAAGTTGGAAACAGTTGTTGGGCAGGAGGGAGGGTGTGGGGTTTATTTTGTATTAGGTTATCAGATACATGCATCTATTACTTTTTATAAGATCTAGGAAAAGAGTGTACCAAAGAAAAGCTGAAGGCACTCACGGCGGCGTGGGCAGTTCAGAACCACCTGCACAATATTTGTGGGAGCTCCCAGAAAATGGACAATATCTGTTTGCAGCCAGGTTCCTTGTACATTGCATGTGTGTTTGTCAGCTTCATCAGAAATCCAGAACAGCCTGTTCTGTTCGTTCTTTCTCTACAGTTTCCTGCATTCTCTTTCTCTCCTGTTTTATTGTGTAAAGCGTTTTTATTTTCTTCTAATGGGGGTTGGGTGTGCTCACAATTCTAAATTTTGCAAAACAAACAGCAGGTGGAAGGGGGATGTGTTAGGATATTGAGGATTACATGTAGCCCTCATTATCTACGGTTTTGGCACTCGCGGTTCCGCATATCTGAGGTTGGGCAATGTTTACCTGACTTTGTTATCTGCGGTACGCGGTTTCGGCAGCACAGTTATGCCGAAGCTCTTGTATGTGCTCATGGGTTGTGAGAGGCGTCTGGAGGAGAACAGTCTGCTCTGGTCTGCATGTTTAGAGTTTTTGGTGCTCCTAAAAGCCATTTTTGGTAGCATTTGACAGCCTTTGGTATCTTTACGGGGAACCATTGCTCCTGGAGCTTTTGGAGGCTTCTTGGAGTCCTTTTCTGGAGCCTCTTGCAGCCTTGTGCTGCCTTCGTAAGATGCAAACTATCATTTTTATAAATTTAATTTTAATGAAATTTTATTGTCAGTGCATTGAAAAACACAGTACTATGCTTAATTTAAATTGCAATTAAAATTCAATTTAAACGTTGACTTTAATTAGCCATTGAAAATTGATTCTCCTGTTACTCTTTGATTCTCACACACTTGTCTGTGTGTGTTTACTTGAATTGGATTTAATTTTGTGTTGCCTCTTTGGCCAACCTACCAACCAATCAGGCAAGGGGCTTGTGTTGCTAAGTGTTGGGCTTCCACAGTGGGGTGAGAAAACGTCATGATTACACATTACTGGAGAAGCTGGGGGTCATTGCTGGAGAGTGGGAGAGCTGAGGCGGCCAGTGTACCACGCTGTGTTCTATCCGTATTTCGGCTTTTACCCTGTCTTATCGGTGATTTTTGTGGTCATTTTCCTGGGATCTGACACCTAACTCCCCAATTCCCATTGACATAAGGTTTTGTTATCCACGGTTGTAGGCCAGAATGGAATCCCTGTGAATAACAAGGGCCACCGGCTCAGGTCAGAGAGAAGTGGTGCATGGTACAAGATCTCATTGTGCCCATTGACTGCAGTGGAGAAATGGAGAACATTTGAGTGCCCTAGCTTTAAATAGGCCCAATATTACAGATATTTCAAAAAGAACACAAAACAATGGTAGAAAAACACCAATACCTAAGAGGAAAGTGGTGCATTTCTCTATCTCCTTGCATGATTCTTGGTTGAATCTTGGTCATACAAGAAAAGTCTATTGGATGACCCATTTGCTAATCTGGACATTTGGGACTTCAGAAGGACTCTTGTGAAAGACTGGATGGCAAGTGTGGGACTCCTTTCCCATTGCTCTTTGCTTTGAAGACCCAAGTCAGGAAGGACATTTTTAGTTCATACCACATAGGAATCACTTGTGCTCTGGTTTTGATTGACGTGATTATTTATTGTTTTCTATGTATGTTTCCCAGACTATGGGAAACGCCTTATATTGGGCAGCAGCAATATAGGAAGATGCTGAAAGGCATCATCTCATACTGCGCGGGAGATTATTTATTATTTATTTATTTATTACGTGTTTAAACTGCCCCATCCATAGGCTCTGGGCGATGTACAACAACTTTTTAAAAAGACATAAAACCCACAATTCAAACACAACTATGGTGATTACAACTATTTGGTGATTACAACTAAAACCAGTTAAAATACTTTTAAAAACAACAACAAGATGGCAGTGGCCAACCCTTCCTGTATGCCACCAAAGACAACCACGGGGCTCTGTGGTCACCAGGAGTCGGCACCGACTCGACGGCACATTTTACCTTTTATGTTTGCTGTTACATCTCTATCTTAGCTAAGTATTCTGTTAAATTGTGTTAATATACAGGTGGACCTTGTTATCCATGCAGGTTAGGTTCTTGGCCCGCCCCAGAGGATAATGAAACCACAGATGTCAGGAGGTTTTAAGTCAATGCAAATCTGGTGGTGAGGTTCCAGCACTGGCCTCTCTCCCCGCAGTGGGGGTTTCTCCTTTAGCCCTGGCTTTTCTCCCTGTCAGGGGATGCTCATGCGACATCTCCTGTAGAGTGGGGGCCGCTGGAGCACCGTTCCCTCTAAGGTGCGCGGCTGCGCACGCACGCACACACACTCTCTAAGGCCCCCCGCGCAGAGCTCTCTCAGAGCTGCTCACATTCCCTGGGCCTCCCAGAAAGTGCCACTTCCTCTGGCTGTTGCTCTGGTCCTTGCCTGGCTCCAGTTGCTTTTCCCACCCCACCCCTCTGCCTCTGCATTTCCCAGCCGCCATTGCACGTGGCGGTCTGTCTTCTTCGTAGGGACAGAAAAAGTCTAGAGTCAAATTATCTGCAGGCATGAAGGACACCTCCTGGGCGCCATTACCCCTGCTAACTTGGCACAGAGGCACCTTTTAACGTGGTGACTCTCTTTATTTAGCAGGGGGGAGTAACTGGCCCCATCCATCCCCAGCACAGGACCTCCAGTGACCATTGCTGGTGTCTATTTTATGTTGCTTTTTAGATTGTGAGCCCTTTGGGGACAGGGAGCCATCTTATTTGTTTGTTATTTCTACGTGTAAACCTCCTTGAGCCATTTTTGGAAGGGCAGTATAGAAATCTGTTGTTGTTGTTGTTATTGTTGTTGTTATTATTAATAATATTATTGTTGTTGTTATTATTAATATTATTATTATTATTATTATTAATGCCTGCAGATAATTTGAGTCTAGAGTTTTTCTGTTTCTACAAGGAAGACAGAATGCCGGGTGCAGTGGTGGGCACCATTCCCCTTCTGACGCCCCACTCCCCATAATAAATGCGCGTGCACTGGGGCTAGTGATCAGTGACTATGCCTCTTTCCACCCTTGCATCTCGTTTTGCAGAGCTGTGGGGCTAAGGGGATGGTGCATGCTCAGGTGAGGACTCTGCCCTTGGCTTGGCTGGTCGGAGGAGTGGGGAGATCGCAGGTGGCTGCTGTGACCTTGGGTGTTAGGGGAAGGAGGAAGGCTCAAAAGAGCCCCTCCCCTGAATTTTTCCTTCGGTGTCAGAGTTTCTCCCCCAAGAAATACAGAGTACAGATTCTGCTCCCTCTTCCTGTGTTTTGAGTCTGTCACCTTAAAAATAACCTTGGGGGGAGAGTGCTTTTGAGCATGTGCAGAGCTAACTGGAGAAAGCCTTCTAAAAAAATGATGGAAGAGCAGTGGCCTTCAGCATATGCAAGCAGTCGGTTATCAACAAAATGAGCTGTTTCCCAGCCATTTGTAACATCACAGTACATTGTAAATAAAGAAGCATGCTTAAAAAAACCTAGTGCTAACTAAGCTGATGGGCTTATTCCCACATATGTGTTCTTTCTCTCTCCCTCCATCTCCTTTCCCCGTCTCCCTTTTGCTTAGCTTAAGGGAGAGCTTAAGGGTAGCAAGTCATGCTTGCTACCACAAGACCAGCTCTCCTCTCTAGGAGAAACCCCAGCTGCGAGGAGGAAGTCCAGTGCTTCTTTTCTTCTTTATTTACTTTTTCGATTTATATACTGTCCTTCCAAAAATGGCTCTTTCTTCCCTCTCCACCAAAAACCATGGATGTGTGAACCCCCACAGTTTGCCCTCTATTTTTAAACCACAGATACACGAAATCGCGATTGATGGAACCACGAATAAGGACATTGTACTATACCAGGGATTCCCAAACTTGGGTCCTCGGATGTTATTGGACTTCAACTCCCATAATCCCCAGCCTCAGTGGCCTTTGGTTAGGGATTATGGGAGTTGAAGTCCAATAACACCTGAGGAGCCAAGTTTGAGAATCACTGTACTATACTATCTACAGGTCATAGCATTACATAGGAAGCTGCCATATACTGAGTCAGACCCTTGGTCTATCTAGCTCAGTATTATCTTCACAGACTGGCAGCGGCTTCTCCAAGGTGGCAGGCAGGAATCTCTCTCAACCCTATCTTGGAGATGCTGCCAGGGAGGGAACTTGAAACCTTTTGCTCTTCCCAGAGCCGCTCCATCCCGTAAGGAGGGGAATATCTTGCAGTGCTCACACTTCTAGTCATGTACTTCTTTTAGGTATTGCTGTTTTTCTATTGGATGAGAACATTGTTTTGGGTTCCTTTTGAAATATTTGTTGTATTGGGGAAACTCATTTCGGTCCTTTTAAAGTATTGTGGCTTGTATGTTAACTTGGCCCTACACATCTGTTGGGCTAGGAAGTTGGCATTTTGTGTCACGCCAGCATTTCCCAAATGACAATAAGGGGATATGTTTGTCACTCAGGGTTCAAAATTTCCCAGGCTCGCCCTGGCACCTGGAAGTGTGGAGCCTGCGCCAGGTGATAGACACCACTCAGCTGCCCTGAGCCACTTGAGGAAGGGCAGTATATAAATGGAAGGAACAAATAAAATAAATAAAAACTAGAAGGAAGAGTAAGCAAGCAAGGCGGCGGGAACGGTTCCCCCCCCCCCCGATCACATCAGTCAGTTGCCTGCCTGAGCCAGACAGTGCAACCAGGACGAGGGGGGATCAAGCAGGGTGGGGAGGCCACTCCCTCTCCCCACCTGTGGAGTGGAGAAAAAGGCAGTCTGGCTTTTAGGAACACAGGAAGCTGCCATATGCTGAGTCAGACCAAGGTCTATCTAGCTCAGTATTGTCTTCACAGGCTGGCAGTGGCTTCTCCAAGGTTGCAGGCAGGAGTCTCTCTCCCAGCCCTATCTTGGAGATGCTACCAGGGAGGGAACTTGGAACCTAGATGCTCTTCCCAGAGCAGCATTGTCCGCTAAGGGGAAGATCTTCCAGTGCTCACACATGTAGTCTCCCATTCATATGCAATCAGGGTGGACCCTGCTTAGCTAAGGGGACAAGTCATGCGTGCTCCCACAAGACCAGCTCTCCTCTCCTATTACTATTGCATATTGTGGTGGGAACTCGGGGACTAAACTCCAACTGGATATGACATTAAAAATGAAGGGTGAAGGAAAGATTTTGGGGCTGACTCCTAGTGAAGAGAATTTGTCCAGGCCTCTTGTAAACTCCCAGTTCTCACTCCAGGGATTGCTGCCCTTTCCCACTCACACTGTCTCCGTACACAATGACGCTGGGACACATTACTGAAGGATCTGCTCCACCTGCTGTTTGCTTTATTGGTTTGCTGCCGCTTCTGCTGCTGTTGTTTAACGAATATTTATATACTGCTCTTGAACAAAATTCTCAAAGCAGTTTACATAGAAAAATAAACAAGACATAAATAAGTCAACTGCAGGAGAAGCTAGCAGCTGTTGGATCTCAGGGATGCTGATTTCCCCAGTTTCCTTGGGGCTGGGCTGGGTGGGTCCTAGCAGTTCATTAGAACGGTCAGATTTCCACTGGGCGACCTACATGCCCTGCCCATGGCAGTGTTGTGCCCTAAATGTATAGTTTAAAAATGTATCCTTCCTTTCCCACCAGGATGTACTGCTTGAAGCTGTGATTTTGAAGACAATGGTGACTATTAAAAACAAATTCTGTCCCCCCCCCTTTTTTTTTCAGGGAAGAAAAAATACCAGGAGGCGAAGAACAAAGGAAAGAAAGCAATAGACAAAACTCAGAAGACTGTTTTAGATTTCACTCCTGCCGATATGAGGGATCCTAAGGAAGGTATGCACGTGTTTGTGTTTAAATCCTACTCAAAGGTCCCAACAAGCCCTGTTTTAGAACCAGAGTTGAAATTGACTGCTGCCACAGGAGAGGGGCGTTTTCCCAAAATGAAATGTTTTCCCTGTCAGCATTTCATTTTAACATTACAAAGTAACCATAATGCTATGGCTTGCAAATGCACCTTTTAAAGTGTTGGCTCTCTCATATTTAGCAGAGAAGTAGCAACCTAGCATAGCGTCTCTCCCAGTGGCCGTTTGCTGGTGTCTGGCTATTTGCAGACCCAAGCCCCTTTGGGATGAGGAAGCATCTTCTCATTCCTTTTGCTGTGTTAGCCGCTTTGAGAACAGCTTTTGCTTGAAAAGTGATATATAAATATTCTTAATAGTAGCCGTCTCTAAGGTGGGAAAGAAGATGTTTGGACTGTTTAATTTGTTCTCTTCCTCTCTTTATCAGACCAGAAGCAGGAGGAAGAAGCTCCCTCCGCTTCAGCCGTGCTGTCATTGGAACAGACAGCTGTTATCCAAGAGATGGTAAATCAAGACACACTTCCAAACCTGGTAGTCTCCAGTCCTGTCAGTGAGCCACATACAATATCTGGAGACAAATCAGAAGCAATAATGTATGAATCAAAAGCATTGGAGGAGGAGGAGGAGGAGGAAGAAGAAGAAGAAGAGGAAGAGGAAGAGATTGAGGAGGATGGGGAAGATCCTGAGGAGGATGTGGTGGAGGAGGAGGAGGAAGAGGAGGAAGATCTTAGCTTGCCTAAAGGAAGCCCTGAGATGGAGCCCATGTCCGTGTGTGAAGCCAAGCTGGAGTATGTGGAGGAGCAGAGCAGTGTATCTGAAGACTCTCCAGAAAGCTCCCCCAAGAAAAAGCCTGTGGCAAAATTCCCTAAAGTAAGAGAGGATGGCAGTATCCAGGATGGCAGTATCCGGGATGCGTTCATGTTTCCCTGTCAACACTGTGAAAGGAAGTTTACCACGAAACAGGGACTCGAGCGCCACATGCATATACACATTTCAGCCGTCAGTCATGCTTTTAAATGCCGCTACTGTGGCAAAGCCTTTGGCACACAGATCAACCGGCGAAGGCATGAGCGGCGGCATGAGGCTGGGCCAAAGCGGAAACCGTTCTTGATGTTAGCTTCTGCCCAGCTGTCCCACAGTGGCTCCAATAACCAAGCAGGTGTCGAGGAGGGTGTTAGAGATGAAACCAACACCAAGCAAGAGTTGACAGCCACGGAGACTGAGAAAGTTTCTCCAGACATGTCGGATCCTGTTCTTGTGGAAGATAGCAAGGAACCCAAGGAATTGCATCCATGCAAGTACTGCAAGAAGGTCTTTGGCACCCATACCAATATGCGCAGGCACCAGCGAAGGGTTCATGAACGTCATCTCATCCCCAAAGGGGTTAGAAGAAAACCTGAGGAGCCCCAACTTCAGGCAGAGCAAACCCCACAAGCCCCCAATGACTATGTAGCAAGCACAGACCTAGAGGAGGAGGGTGAAGCTGATGACGTGTACATTATGGATGTTTCCAGTAACATATCTGAAAACCTCAACTACTACATTGATGGCAAGATTCAATCCAACAGTACCACGAGCAATTGCGAGGTGATTGAGGTAGAATCCAACTCAGCAGAACTCTATGGAATAAACTGTTTAATTAGTCCTGTGACGGTGGAAATATCCCAAAACTTAAAGGCGACACAACCACACCTGTTAGATGTATCTAAAGATTCTCCAGCCAATGGAAATAGTGAATCTAAAAAGAGGAGGACAGCAAGTCCTCCTCTTCTACCTAAGATAAAAACTGAAATAGATCCAGAACCAATAACATCATTGTGCTCCTTGACTATTCCGCTTACCATATCAACAGCAGAGAGTTTGCCTTTCCCCAAAGAGAAAAATGTTTACCTATCATCAAAGCTGAAGCAACTTCTCCAGACACAGGACAGTAACAAAGTCATCCCACCGTCCCCATCATCATCAACTGAAATCCCCAAACTGGGACCTCCAGGTGCATCTTCACCACTTCTGCCTGCAGCCTCCAGCAGGTTCAAAAGGAGAACCAGCTCTCCTCCAAGTTCGCCGCAGCACAGTCCAGCTCTTCGAGATTTTGGTAAAGTGGGTGAAGGGAAACCCATTTGGAACGATTCAGTTCTAGGCTCAAAAATTCCCAAACTAGAAAGTCATAGCAATTCACCTGTATGGAGTTTGTCTGGGAGAGAAGAAAAAGAGACCACGAGCACTCTTTGCTTAGAAGAGTATAAAGTATCAAAGGACTGGACCCCAACTCCTCCATTTGGTAACGTATGCAACCAGCAGCCTTTGGACTTATCCAGTAGTGTGAAACAAAGGTCAAATTACAAAAATAGGACCCAGGTTCCTTGGGAATCAGTGTTGGATCTAAGCATACATAAAAAACCTAGCAGTGATGCTGAAACCAAGGAAACTAACTTGGCACAAGCAACATGCAGTAGTGTCAAGAAGAAGCCAACCACATCCATGTTACAAAAAGTTCTGCTGAATGAATATAATGGGACTGATTCAACAGCAGAAGACTCGGCAGGTGAAACAAATCAAAGCCTGAGTGTGTGCAAATTAGCAGAAGCACATCCAGAGTCTGAACCAGATGCTGGTCTTCCTGTGCCAGCTGTCAAGTCAGATCCCCCGAGCCCTTCTGCTGAGACAGCTTTACCTACATCATCTACTGTATCTTCATGTCCGCTTCCTCCTCTCCTGACTCCGACAAACTCTCCTTCCCCACCCCACTGTCCTCCAATGTTAAAGGTCCCCACACCACCACCACCTCTCCTTCCTACTGTTCCTTTGCCACTTCCAGAAGAACCTGTCAGTGTCACTCACAGTTCATGCCCCTCTCCCCTGTCAAATACTACTGCTCAATCCCCTCTCCCCATTCTCTCCCCTACAGTTTCAGCATCTCCAGTTCCTTCCATAGAACCTCTTAATTGTTCTTCACCTGGTCCTCCCAACCTATCATCATCATCCTCTTCATCCTCTTCGTCATCTTTTTCTTCCTCCTCCTCTTCATCGTCATCTTCATCTCCTTCCCCTCCTCCTCTCTCAGTAGTTTCTTCTGTTCTTTCCCCTGGCGATAACCTAGAAAACTCTGTCCCCATAATGTCTTTTAAACAGGAAGAACTGGAAAATGAGCATCAAAAGTTAAGGGAAGACCCACACAGTTCAAGTGAAGCAGATATTGTTAAGGAGACTTTTAACAAGAACTTTGTGTGCAATGTCTGTGAGTCACCTTTTCTTTCAATTAAAGATCTAACCAAACATTCATCTATTCATGCTGAAGAGTGGCCCTTCAAATGTGAATTTTGTGTACAACTCTTTAGAGAAAAAACAGACTTGTCAGAACATCGGTTTTTGCTCCATGGAGTTGGAAACATCTTTGTGTGTTCCATCTGCAAGAAAGAATTTGCCTTCTTATGCAACTTGCAGCAACATCAGCGAGATCTCCACCCCAACAAAGAGTGCTCGCACCATGAGTTTGAAAGTGGAACACTGCGACCACAGAACTTCACAGATCCCAGTAAGGCCAACACTGAGCACATGCAAATCCTACCGGAAGATTCCTCAGAACCATCTAAGGAAGAAGAGGAAGATGAAGAGCTCAATGACTCTTCTGAAGAACTTTATACAACCATCAAAATAATGGCTTCTGGAGTCAAGTCAAAAGATCCAGATGTCCGTATGGGCCTCAATCAGCACTACCCAAGTTTTAAACCCCCTCCATTCCAGTATCACCACCGTAATCCTAATGGCATTGGAGTTACTGCCACAAATTTCACTACTCACAATATTCCACAAACTTTCACCACTGCCATTCGGTGCACTAAGTGTGGGAAGAGTGTGGACAACATGCCTGAATTGCACAAACACATCCTGGCTTGCGCGTCTGCCAGTGACAAGAAACGGTATACGCCGAAAAAGAATCCGGTGCCATTAAAGCAGACCATCCACCCTAAAAATGGTGTCGTCCTTCCTGGCCCAGCGAGCAATACTTTCAGACGCATGGGCCAGCCCAAGCGACTCAGTTTCAGTGTTGAGATGAGTCGGATGTCCTCGAACAAACTAAAAATCAGCGCCTTGAAGAAGAAAAACCAACTTGTCCAGAAAGCCATCTTGCACAAGAAGAAATCTCAGCAGAAGGCGGAGTTGAGAAATGGCACCATGGAGCCCAGCTCTCACATCTGCCCCTATTGCAACAGAGAATTCACGTATATTGGGAGCTTGAACAAGCATGCTTCCTACAGCTGCCCCAAAAAACCTGTATCCCCTCCCTCTAAAAAAAATGCTAAAAAGAAAAGTGGGACTTCATCGAGCAGTGATAAAACCAGTAACCAGCGCCGGCGAACAGCAGATGCAGAGATCAAGATGCAAAGCATGCAGGCTCATCTGGGCAAGACCCGAGCTCGGAGCTCAGGCCCCATGCCAATCCAGCTGCCGTCAGCATCCTTCAAATTGAAGCAAAATGTCAAGTTTGTCCCACCGATTCGGTCAAAAAAGCCGAGCGTGTCATCAGCAGCCAGGAATGCCAGCCCGGTGCGAGTGGCCAAAATGACTCCAACAGAGGGCAAAAAAGCCAAAGCGGGGGTCAGCAAGAACAATTCCCTCGGACTCTCGAGTAAAGCATCCCGCAAGCTGCATGTCAGGATACAGCGAAACAAAGTCGCTTTGGCCAGCAAATCCACCACGGCAAACAAGAAAAAAGTGGACAGGTTCAGCATGAAGTCGAGAGAGAGGGTGGGAGGCCCGGTCACGCGCAGTCTGCAGCAAACAGCCAGCGTGGACAGCGCAGAGAGTAAGAGGGAAGAAACCAGTGCAAGGCAAGAGCTAAAAGACTTCAGGTAAGTTTTGGATATTGTTATAAAAGAATGTAGGAAGCTGCCTCTGTCTCTCTCCTTGTAGACATCCGTCTGTGGGCAGTTTACAATCAGAGTCAGACACTTATTGAGTCTTGCCATGAGCCAGACTGATTGAGTCAGACCATTGGTCCGTCTAGCTCAGTATCATCTACACTGACTGGCAGCAGCTCACCGAGGCTTCAGACAGGAGTCTTTCCCAGCCCTGCCTGGAGATGCTGCCAGTTCTTGAACCTTGGGCATAAAAAGCAAATGTTCTACCGCTGAGTCACTTCAAGCGGCTTGTCTTTAAGTTCGACTCGAATGAAAACCCCAAGTGACTTATTAAACTTTAACTCTAATAAAAGCCCGAGCAAAGTGATAGAGACATTCCTGATTAGCAGACCAATTGTCTGAAGAACAAAGCTCAGCTTCAGATCTGGTTTGCAGCTTTGTGTCAGTATTTTGGACACGCTTTTAAAAAAATTTAATCCTCATCCAGATTTTGGGGTAACCCTAGCTACATAAACAGGCACACCACTGATCTCCCGCCTATGTTGTCAAACTCTTCTTGCATTCTGGTACGCAATATATCCACAAGTATGGCCCCTCATCATATTTATGATATTTATTTTTAAAAAATGATCCAAGATAGAAAACCACCCCAAAATGAATGGACTCCCTATCATGGGGTGGTTTCTATCCCATTTCTATGTTCAGCCATTTGGGATAGGAGATTAACATTGTTTCTCTTTGGAAACTTTAGTTTTGTTTCTTTGCAGGGTTAAAAAATGATAGCATCTGAAAAATAGTCTGAGGCGTGCTTTAGAGTGCTGTGCTCCTGAGTTAGGATAGATGAAACCAGCTCCTCCCACAATGTCAGACCTTGTGTTTGGAGCACATAAATCATTCAGAAGCATCTGGCCTTTCAGGAGCAACCATTTTAGCCACCAGAACAAAGCCAAAAGGATAGCCACAACATGTCAGCTTCAGATCTGGTCTAGAGAGGAGATCTGGTCTTGTGGTAGCTAGCATGACTTGTCTCCTTAGCTAAGCAGGGTCCGCCCTGGTTGCATTTGAATGGGAGACTAGAAGTGTGAGCACTGCAAGATATTCCTCTCAGGGGATGGAGCCGCTCTGGGAAGAGCATCAAGGTTTCAAGTTCCCTCCCTGGCAGCTTCTCCAAGATAGGGCTGAGAGAGACTCCTGCCTGCAACCTTGGAGAAGCCGCTGCCAGTCTGTGAAGACAATACTGAGCTAAATAGACCAATGGCCTGACTCAGTATATGGCAACTTCCTATGTTCCTACTCATGAGTAAAAAAATCATTTTTCAAGGTGAGTGTTAAAACGGATACATCCCACCTTTTTAAGTTCCCATTTTACAAAAATTCAACAAAAAGAGTAGCAACATAAAACCCACATTAAAAATACGATCCATAAATCCAGCAGCATCAATCGAACCACCCCCGCCCCCAAGAAAGCCCCACCAGGAAGATCTAAAGTGTAGATGACAGTTACGGCAGGTGGACATTCACCACCAGCAAGCCACACTGTCTTCCCCAGCGGCTCTAAGCAGCAACAAGGGTTGCAGTGGGTGTGAAATGACAAGAACCCTCATCTTGGTCTACGAATTCCATCTGCAGCTGCAGGATCTTAAAGCTGTCCCTTCCTCTTGAGTAAACTGCAAACTCATTTCTGGGTAGCGGCTACGAAGAAATAAGTGTTTATCACCTGCTTCTAGTCGATGACGGACTGAATATCGCAAATACACGTACCTGTATGTGCATTGGTTCCCAGCATGACTGTACTCTTATATCTATCATATTTTTACACCACCCAAAACTTACGTCTCTGGGCGGTTTACAAGAAGATTAAACATTAAAAACAAAAAAATTAAACATTAAAAACAAAAAAATTAAAAGCAAGAAATTTAAAACACAATTTAAAAATTTAAAACAGTATTCTAAAAACAACAATTAAACAATCAAAACAATATCAGTTAAAAGTCTGGGTGAAGAAATGTGTCTTTAGAGACTTTCTAAAAGCTATCAGAGATGGGGAGGCTCTTATTTCAGCAGGGAGCGCATTCCAAAGCCCAGAAGGCTGCAACAGAGAAGGCCCGTCCCTGAGTAGCCACCAGACAAGCCAGTGGCAAATGCAGACAGACCTCTCCTGATGATCTCAATGGATGGTGGGGTTCATGACGAAGAAGATGTTCTCTTAAAAACCCAGGGCCCAAGCTGTTTAGGGCCTTATAGGTTATGACCAACACCTTGTATTTTGCCCGGAAACATATTGTCAGCCAGTGTAGCTCCTTCAGTACGGGAGAAGTAGTTACAAGTATGGGCCCACAACAAAATGCTGCACTATATCCGTGGTGCACATGTATGATTTGAGTGGATATTGAACATTTTAGGTAGCGTTCCTCCTCAGGAGCTGAAGGGGTTCCCTTACCACTGTGTCTTCAAGCAAAGAAATGTCCCACTCTTTGTTCAAGCTCTCCTCCCCACCCACCACTGAGCTGCATTAGCTCTGCCCCCCCCCCCGTTGTCTGTTAACTGCCCTCTGGATCCACAAACATTCCGCTGCTATGAGTTACATTGGGGTAGTTGGGGGGCATTGCCCCTTATGTGTGTTTTTTCCCTTCAGATTTTTGTGAAACCAACGATCATCACGCTTACAGTTCTTTCAGAAATAAGTATAAGATATGTCAATGAGCCTACATCCCTCCACCCTTTGGTTTTTAACCCTCCCCCACGTTCTCTTTCTCCCACATATAAACAGAAGATTGTAGCTCAATTCAGACATGTAATGGGTGTACAGATGTCTCCCCTCTGCTAACTGAGCAAAGAGGCACCTTTTAAAAAGTGGTGATTCTCTTTCTTGAGCAAAGGGAGAGCAACTGGCCCTATCCATCCCTAGCACAGCATCCCTCCAGTGGCCGTTGCTGGTGTCTATCTTATGTTTCCTTTTTAGATTGTGAGCCCTTTGGGGACAGGGAGCCTATCTATCGATCTATTTATTCATATCTATGTAAACTACTTTGGAAACGTTGAAGGCAGTATATCAATATTCTTCATCTTTGTCTGTACACTCGTTCATGTGTTTGTGTGAATGACTGTACCTGTGTTCATCTTAAAAGTGAACCTGGATACAGGCTCATCAAACACATGGGATAGATAGGAAGTGTACTTCTATACCCACATTCAGCATACCACACAAATGACTGGACCTGTGTACACTGTGCACCCGTATAAGTGTTGAACATAAACATGTGAATGGGCCTTGTTCATCCATCTGACTGATAATTTGCAGCAGATCCACCTAATTCATAATTAGTGTGATTTTTTGATTTATTTTTTTTTGGTCCTGTTCTGCAAATCTCCCCGTTTTTCTCTTCTTTTCTAGGAATCTCCTGTAACAAACCAAGCATGCAAGAATTGTAGATGGAAGTTCCTAACGGAGACACTCAAGCCGGTGCATGCTCAGCTTGGAGCAGAAAAGCACGGTGGCTGCCGACACTTGAGAGAACCAGCCAGAGCGGACTCCGCCCCGCGAGGGCCGCTTGCCGCTCACTTGACGTGCCAGCAGCAGAGCTCAGACTCAAGAAGTTCTGCCAGACTCAAGAAGTTCTTGGTTGCAAGGAAAGAGGATACATGGATGTCTCCCCCCTATGTTTTTGTTTTGTGTGTGTGTGTGTGTGTGTGTGTGTGTTTTTAAAGGAAGCGTATTGAGCTACGTGGAGCAAGTCCTACCACAGCCTTCATAGCTCATGCTTCTGATTTGCTTTCACCTAACGGAAGAGCTTGGAAAAAGAGAGCGAGAGGGAGAGAGCGAGCGCAATGGACGATGTAACCAAAATATATGCAAAGCAGTTTCCTCCTTTCATCAGAAACTCCCAGTATATTCAGGGATGACAAAACGTTGCTGCACTCGAAATATTTTTGGTCACACATTGAGTCTCTTTAAAATCATTGTGTTAAACCAGCCAGTCAAAGAAGCTCAAGGGGCGTTGGGGCTGGGGGGGGGGCAGGGTTCCTTTCCTCCTGACTCCTGAACTCACTCCCATGCTTGGGTTTGGTGGGGAAGGGCATAGAAGCAGGCTTGGATGTTTGCATCGCTTCCTCCAATCTTCTGTTTATATGTGGGAGAAAGAGAGAGGTTTCCTCCCGTCGTCACTTCTGGCCTCCATTTCTGAAATCTCTCAGAGTGGATGTTGTCCACAGTTCATTGTGAATTAACTGTTCACCATATGATCCTGTACAGCACAAAGGAGTTTACACAAATGAAATTACTGCTAATTGGTTGATGTATCTGTATCAAATAACAGGAGCTGCAGAGTTTTTCCTAATTGTAAAGCAAGATTTCCCCCCACCTCCAGAAATACACTCAGCTGGTAAAAAGCAGCTACTTTCGTTTGTGCACCCCATTTTTAAAATTTTTATCTTATTTTATTTGTTCTTGACTTAAAAAGTAATCTACCTCTTAAAATCTGTAGTTTTAATATTGTTTGGTGAATTCGTGCCACTTTAACACCTTCCCTTTTCACTATCATTCCCTTTTTTGTTACATTTTTTTTCTCGGTTTATGGGGACTTCTACATGGAACTATTGTATAAAGCATTTGTAGCAAGTTTGGAAAAAATAAAATATTTAAAATTATTTAAATTGTTTTTGACACTTCAGTTGTATTATATGTGATTTACATTTTACATTAATTTTGTTGGAGGGAGGAGGGGGGATTGCTCCTGTATTAAAGTTTGCTGTTCAGTAGTGTTTTCTTTTCTTTTCTTTCCTTTTTTTTTTTTGAGAGTGATATAAAGGCTATTCTAATGAAAACATTAAAATTTCCAGTTTGCCATACAAAAAAGGATTGTCGTGCTTTTAAATGTAGCTTCATTGGAGATCTTTAAAATACAGCAGGTAGAGGGAGGGAGAGAGTGACTCTGTGTGTGTGTGTGTGTGTGTGTGTGTGAGAGAGAGAGAGAGAGAGAGAGAGAGAGAGAGAGAGAGAGAGAGTGTAAGTAATTCTTATAGGATGAAATAACCTTTACAAACCCATCATGGGTATTCTATATTCTTTTTGCAAGCACTTAATGACCACCTAGGTTTGGAAGAACAGGAGACATTTTCTTGGAGTGTAACCAATAAAATAATGTTCCTTCAACTGTAGAAGAACTTTTTGTACCTAAAAGTGAACCTCGATGGATCACTAAGAAATCAAGTAAACTCCTGCCCCTGTTTGCAAATCAACTAGAGGGAAAAATCCTATTCTGGCTGATGGGAGACTTGCACTGAAGGCTTCTGGTGCATGGTATTAGGACTGCTTTTTCTGTGAGTGTTTAGGTGTATCCATAATGCAGCAAAGAAGAGACTGAAAACCCAGATAAGAGAACTAGGTTTGGCAACAGCTCCCAGTTGCATGCACATGTAGTTGCAAACAGAATACATTGGTTGCAATGTATGACAAAGGGTGGCTTCACAAAGGTTGAGAACCAGGTGCATGCACTAGGGGTGTGCACCAAACCGGTTCTGTACACACCCAGGAGGCGGGGGGTCGCTTTAAGGCGCTGGGAGGGTGCCCCTACCTCCCCCCACCCGTGCTTCCCCCTCCGACGCGGCTTCAAAAACTGCTGGCATGGGGTGGTTGTAAATCCTCTTACCGTGTAAAACTGGAAGTGGGCGCCTAAAACTGGTTAGGATTAAACTGGTTAGTGTGAAACTGCCCAGCGTAAAACCATAAAAAGCGTAAAGCCGGTCAGCGTAAAAATGGAAGTGGCGGGCGCGCACCATGCATGTGCCCATGCGCGCACCATTTCTGGTTTTGCACTGACCAGAGTGGCAAGTGCCAGAGGATGAAGTGTGGTGGGGGAGGTAAAGGCACCCTCCCCGTGCCTTAAAGCGCTCCCGCCCCCCGTGTTCGAACTGGTTCAAATGCAGGGCTTCTGAACCAGTTCAGCATTTTAGGAATAGACTGCCGAACTGGTTCATGCACATTCCTAGCACGCACTCCTAGCAGGCACATCGTGCAAAATCTGATTCCCCAGCTGTCCATTCGGGATTTGACTGACTTTCTCTGCCTACTTGAAACAAAGTTTTGCAGCTGAACAGAGAATGTTGGTAGAACGTCAGATGGACAGCTCGAGAACCAGGCTTGGATGCATTTTTGGGAGCACATGCTCCTGGTTCCTATCATTTCCTCAGGTGACATATGTCACTGCTGTATATACAACTCCTGTGGCATGGAGATGGTGAATGGTCACTCCAGTACAATGTGTGTGCTCCGAATGCATCAACTTGTTAAAACTTTTTTTGGGGGGGGGGTGTTGGTTTTAAATCGGATGGAACCCAGAAGGAACAAGTACACAGTCTGGGAGTGCTTCTGGGTCCACACCTATCCCTGGTATCTCAGTTCAGAGGTGCCTTCTATCAGCTTCGAAATTAACTGTGTCCATTTCTTGAGATGAACAACCTCAGAACAGTGGTACATATGCAGGTAACCTCTAGGCTTGACTGCTTCAATGAGCTCTACATGGGGCTGCCTTTGTATGTAGACCAGAAACTACAGTTGGTCCAGAATGCAGCAACCAGGTTGGTCTCCGAGTCATCTCAAAGAGGCCATATTACTCCTATACTAAAAGAACTACGCTGGCTGCTGATAAGTTTCTGGGCAGAATATAAAGTGCTGGTTGTAACCTATAAAGCCTGAGACGGCTTAGGCCCTGGGTATTTAAGAGAATGTCTACGTCAGCCCTACCACCCGTTGAGATCATCTGAAGAGGTTTGTCTGCAGTTGCTACCGGCTTGTCTGGTGGCCACACAGGGACAGGTCTTCTCCGTTGCTGCCCCAAGATTCTGGAATGCGCTCCCGGTGGAAATAAGAGCCTCCCCATCTCTGACAACTTTAAAAAGTAAAGACTTCTCTTTTCACCCAAGCTTTTTAAATTGGACTGCAGTTTTGTATTGTATTGTATTTGTTTATTTCGGCCCAAGGCCAGCATAAATACAAGAAAGGGGGGAAAGGGGGGGACGACAACAACAGCAACAAAATAGATAAAATACATAAAACATCCATACCTTCAAATACCGTATGCATAGCTAATTTCATTCAAATAAAAACGGTTAATCTGAAGTGCACAGCCCAGTATCTCGTGCCTCAATCACTCTAAACCGAATCTTGCTTGCTATGAAAAAAAAAATTGCTACCCTCCTGTAAGCGGACTGCAGTTTAAAATTGTTTTAAGGTTTTTATTTTCTGTGTTTTTACTTGTTTTATATTGTTGTAAACCACCCAGAGATGGAAGTTTGGGGCGGTGAACAAATGTGATGAATAAAACTAAACGTGGGCAAGGGACACGTTTTGTGAGAATTTGCTCCCTGGTAATGTACCCCGCCCCGGTCTGTTTTGGCAATGGAGTGAGCGTATTTGTCCTTTTGGAGTGTGGGCGTGAAGCATTGACCTCAGTCTGATTTGATTTCATCATGTTGTCATGTATGAAAATTTGGCTGCAGGGACAGGGTGATGTCGGTAAGGGGAAAGGTAAGGTAAAGTGTGCCGTCGAGTCGGTGTCGACTCCTGGTGACCACAGAGCACTCCTTGCTGCCCCGGTGCCCCCTTTACCAGATGTAACCGGAAGTACTCTATGCGCCTGCCGGGTTACACCTGGTAAAGGTGCACTGCCGCCCCAACGGACTTTTAGGAAATCGAGCACCGGCGGAGGGAATGCGGGGCGGGGGGAGCCAGAAGGTAGCTTTTTAAAAACTCAGCCATGAGTGATGGGGTGGGGGGAGATTCCAGCCGTCATTTAGAGCTTGGAAATGCTGTGGTGTTGTTTTTCCTGAATGGGGTTGGAAATGTCCAACCCAAACTGTGAGTTCAGATTCGTGCAAACTGAGGTTCGGACTCTCTCCGAACCCCTCCGGTTTGGGTAAAATGGGACCATTTGATCTGAATTTGCACAAGCTTATTGGCTACACCCACCTGGTTGTTAACTGTCCTCTGAATCTGTGAACATTCCACTCCATTGGGGTAATTGCGGGGTGGATGCCTCTTAATGGTTTTTTTTGGGGGGGGGGGGTTGCTCCAGACTTCTTAAAATCAGACATCTGTGGGTGACCCTGGTCTGCCTGTACCTCGCTCTCACCTGCAGGTACTCTGGTTATGCATTGGTAAGAATCATAACATCTCCAACTCTTTGGGAACTAAAGATAAGATAATGAAGCAGAAGCTGCAGATTGGGGAAAGCAGCAGATATGCACTGGAGACACCATCAAAAAAGATAAAGGAAGCAGTTATGGCACCATGGTGCTTTACAGAATAAGAACTTTAAAAAATATATTAAATTTTGGCTACCTTGTTCAATGCTGTCTTCTTGTCCCAAGACTATCACCAATCAATATGAGCTGAAGGTTTGTGAGAGAACAGATACACTTCATTTAAAAGGTGGGTACCCTAAGTGGTGCAGCGGGAAAATGACTTGACTATCGAGCAAGAGGTTGCCGGTTCAAATCCCCCCTGGTATGTTTCCCAGATTACGGGAAACACTTATATCGGGCAGCAGCGATCTAGGAAGATGCTGAAAGGCATCATCTCATACTGCGCAGGAGGAGGCAATGGTCAACCCTTCCTGTATTCTACCAAAGAAAACCACAGGGCTCTGTGGTCACCCCGAGTCGACACCGACTCGACGGCACACCTTTACTTTAGCCAGGTGGACCTTTCCAAGCTCCTGTTGTTCAAACATGGGTCTCAGATGCCATGGGGTGGCACACAGAACAAAACTTTAGAAAAGAGATATTTAATTTGCTTGTCACCACTTCTGTGTATTGTATCTCTGCAGCGACCACTTGCAATGGTTGAGAAAGCAGCAAGTGTGATTTAGCACTGAATTCCTTATGGGCAGGTTGTTGTATAGTAACTTTATTAAAGTTATGTGTATTTGGACAAGGGGCTGGTTATCGGAGTTGATAGTTGGATTCGATAGTGCCAGTGTTGGCTGCTTTTGGGGGGTCTTTGTGTGTGTCTGTACTCACAAATGTAAATGTTATGGATATGAGACAGGCTATTCCAGTCACTGGCTTACACTGAGACCTACTCGTGAGTCAAGGTAAAGTGTGCCATCAAGTTGATTTCAACTCCTGGTGCCCACAGAGCCCTGTGGTTTTCTTTTGGTAGGATACAGTAGGGGTTTCCCATTGCCTCCTCCCTCGCAGTCTGAGATGATGCCTTTCAGCATCTTCCTATATCACTGCTGCCCGATATAGTACCAGTGGGGATTCGAACTGGCAAGCCTTTACTTGTTAGTCAAGCATCTCCAAGATAGGGCTGAGAGAGATTCTTGTCTGCAGCCTTGGAGAAGCCACTGCCAGTCTGTTAAGACAATCCTGAGCTAGATAGACCAATGGTCTGACTCAGTATGTAGCAGCTTCCTATGTTCCTAAGTGTCTGATGCTGCTGCTAACAGCCATGCAAGATTGCCACCTTGTGGGGAATTTTCAAAGAGAACACAGATCTCCATTATAGTGGCTTTATGCTTTAGTTGCTGGGCATATGACTTGGATGTCTCTCTCTATGCCAGCTGTGACCCTGCTTGGAAAAAAACCAGAGCTGACCTCTGTTACTCATGCATTGTTCACATCCAGATTAAACTACTGCAATGCACTCTATATGGGGCTTCCTTTTGAAGAGTGGTCAAAAACACAAGCTGGTTCAGAATGCTATCAATTGAAACAAAAAGTCCTCACAATCAACATAAAATCCAAAAGAACCCAGATTTGTGTAATAATTACCAATTTATATTAATCTGAATAAAAAATTACCTAAAAGTGTTTGAGCAGCCAGCAACTTTTTCTTGTGCAGTCATAAAAATTAGTATACCCACACATTTACACAATTAGGATAGCCACAATTACAGCACATTCTATTGACAGAAATGCATTCATATCCAAAAGACATGATAATTCACGAGTCTTAGTATAAATTTATTTTATTTTATGGATCAAATTTGTACACTGCCCCAAAACCTTCATCTCTGGGCGGTTAATAATAGCATAAAACAAGTTAAAAACATATACAAAAAACTTAAAACAATGTAACAGTTTAAAAATAAACCAGAGATTAAAACCTAAAAAATTTAAGAAGCTGAGAAAACTTGGGCGAAAAAATGACACATAGAATAATGTTCACTGTTGATTCCCAAACAAAACCTCCTGATACATTCTGCAGGGTGCTTTCCAGATAAGATCCTACAACAATGTCACTACGGATCTGCTAAGTGTGCTTCTGCACTTCCTGTGTTGTGACATCGCAATCCCTGCGCTGACAGTAAGGTGCCAATTCACATTTCCAATGCTGCCTTTTGGGGTTTTATCTTTGTATTATAGTGCTACAATGTTGCATGTGCATCGCAAAAAAGTAGCTGTATTTTCCCATTGTAGGAGTTTGAGATCCTGGGGGTCATTTTCAATACGACCCTGCCAAGCCAAAGCATTTGACCCTGTTGTACTGTGTAATCTGGAAAGCGCCCAGGAACGAACAGGAAGAAAAGTCTTCCAAGTAGATGCTACGTTCATTGCCGCAGTGCTTGATTGCCATAGTCCTATGTTCCCTGCATCGCCACGGGAGATAAATGCCAGACGTGTTTCAGCCTATTCCAGCCTTCTTCAGGGTCATCAGTCCAGAATAAAAACTGTATTGGGGAGTCGTTCACGTTACTCATCAGGATGCTATCGGAACAAAAGTTCAAAGATAACCGCATAACATGTTCAATATGAAATAAATCAAGTTACTCTTAGCTCAACCTAACCATGGCACCAGCCTCTCTCTGGCATTTTGGAGAGCCAGTGATATCCTAGTGGGAAGAGAGCTGGTCTTGTGGTAGCAAGCATGACTTGTCCCCTTAAGCTAAGCAGGATCTGCCCTGGTGGCATATGAAAGGGAGACTAGAAGTGTGAACACTGTAAGATATTTCCCTTAGAGGATGGAGCTGCTCTGGAAAGAGCATCTAGGCTCCAAGTTCCATCCCTGGCAGCATCTCCAAGATAGGGCTGAGAGAGATTCCTGCCTGCAGCCTTGGAGAAGCTGCTGCCAGTCTGTGTAGACAATACTGAGCTAGATAGACCAATGGTCTGACTCGGTATATGGCAGCTTCCTATGTTCCTAGTGTTAGATGAGGAAGATCCAGATTCCAGTTGCGACTTGACCAGAACATGCTCTCTTGGGATATGCTCTCTCTCCCTGCTCCCCACCAGTTAATAAACCCCCCAGATCTGTTCTAGAGATAAAAATGGGGGAGAACCAGGGGCATAGCTAAGGCAGACAGGGACCGTGTTCACCAATGTCCCGGGTGGCCCCTTGGCGTGAGGGAGATGAAGAATAATTGGGGGTTCCAATTATTACCCCCAATTGGATCCAATTTAATTGCCCCAATTCATAAAAAACAAGGGCGATTCAGCCATTGCCCTATTTATTAAGTGTAGTGAGCAAGTTCTACGCAAGGCATTGAAATCAGAAGCTACGGGACTGGTTGGAGCCTGAAGGTGTACTTGGTGATGAGCAAGCCAGTTGAGCAAGCCAGATTGGGCCACAACCGTGGATCTCATTCTAATCTTCCATCCTCTAATCGACAAGTGTTCCAGTAGGTCCAACTCTGCTCTATAACACTGCGGCTTTTCTGGATTTCAGATTTGCTTTTGACTCGATTTCAAGAGCAATCCTTTGGCATCATCTATTGATCAACGCCTGCTTCTCCTCCTCCAGAAGGTAGATATTAATACCGCTTTTAAGAGTGAGATGCAACCCACAGGGGTTCTTCTTGAAAATGACCCCCACCTATAAAGGAGTGGAGCAGGGATGCATTTTAGCACCCGCTCAATTTAATTTCTACATAGGTATTGATATTCCCATTTAATTAGTAAAGGTATTGGCATTGGCATTGACATTGATATTGGCATTGATATTTGGTATATCAAAATTGGGATGCATTACCAAGTTGCATTATACTGGTATGCAAGTTGCATTGGTTGCATTTTAGCACCCACTCAATTTAATTTTTACATAGGTATTGATATTCCCATTTAATTAGTAAAGGTATTGGTATTGGTATTGGTATTTAATTAGTAAAGGTATTGATATTCTCATAGTTCTGTACGCGGATGATGTGGCAATCATCTTGTGCATGCCAATTGGTCTTGGCATTGGCGAGTCCAAACACAATGTTTACAGTCTATTCTTGCTGCCCCCATATATGTGCCTAATGCAACACTTAGATTAGAGTCTGGGATGCCCAAAATTGAGATCAGGGCTTGGAAGTGTCTAATTAACTATTGGCTTAAAGTGCCTTTTTTTCCGGTTGCTTTAACATGCTTAGAGCTCCTAGTCAACCATCTGTCCAAATCGAAATCGGAAATTACCAAGTTGTCATTGGGGCTTTCACTATAAAAAAAAGGCCCTTATGGTGATAAAGCGGTTGAGTCAATTACTTATATTGTATTATACTGTAAATTGTATAATGACTTTTGGGTTGCTATTATGGATCCATATCTAAGAAAATGCTATGGCCGTTCAGATCAATCTTTATTAGCTATTTACATTCGGGTCGAGATGCTGAGCTTACATATAATGTGGCCAAATTTCTTTTGATTGCTAACAGAATTAGACAAGTTAGGATACCTTTTACAGCCCTTTAACTTCTCTGTATTATAGTGGTTGGATCCTGTTGTTATGCTCTGATGTTTGTTTGTTTGTTGATATTTTTTTATGTTTAGGTGTTTTCTCTCATGTCAGAGTTCTTTTCTACCCCTGCTAACTGGGCAAAGAGGCACCTTTTTAACATGGTGATTCTCTTTATTTAGCAGGGGGAGAGCAACTGGCCCTATCCGTCCCCAGCACAACATTCCTCCAGTGACTGTTACTGGTGTCTATCTTATGTTTCTTTTTAGATTGTGAGCCCTTTGGGGACAGAGATCCATCCTTATTTATTGATTTATTACTTCTCTATGTAAATTGCTTTGGAAACTTTTGTTGGAAAGCGGTATATATACTGTTGAAGTTGATGTTGATGATGTGTCCCCCACCGACCCCTTTTCTGATCAGTGACCAAATAAAGCAGGGTTTCTTAATCTTAGGCCTTCAGATGTTGTTGGACTACAACTCCTAGCATCCTCAGCCACAAAGGCCATGTCTGGGGATGCTGGGAGTTGTAGTCTAACAGCATCTGGAGGCACAAGGTTAAGAAATCCTGAAATAAAGAATTATTGTAAAAATAACAAAATCTAGAACTCCTTACTACTTAGGATATGAGCAAGCTATAGAATATCAAAATGATGTTAATGGTATGCCTCAGCACATGAGGGATTGGGTAGTAAATTTTGTATGGGAATGTGCGAGCTGTTGTTGTTGTCGTTGTTGTTATTATTAATTTATTTACATTTTATATCCCGCTCTTCCTCCAAGGAGCCCAGAGCGGTGTACTACATACTTAGGTTTCTTTCTCGCAACAACCCTGTGAAGTAGGCTAGGCTGAGAGAGAAGTGACTGGCCCAGAGTCACCCAGCAAGTCTCATGGCTGAATGGGGATTTGAACTCGGGTCTCCCTGGTCCTAGTCCAGCATTCTAGCCACTTTCCAGGCTGCAAAGGTTGTTCTTTAGGTGAGACCCTTGGTCCATCTGGCTCAGTATTGTCTACCCAGACTGGCAGCGGCTTCTCCAAGGTTGCAGGCAGGAGTCTGTCTCAGCCCTATCTTGGAGATCCCAGGGTGGGAATTTGGGACCTTTTCCATGCAAGCATGCAGGGTGGTCTTCCTAGAGCGGCCCCCTCCCCTGAGGGGAATAGCTTACAGTGCTCACACATGTAGTTTCCCATTCAAATACAACCAGGGTGAACCCTGCTTAACAAAGGGTACATTTCATGCTTGCTACCACGAGACCAACAATCCTGGCCTTGTGGCAGCAAGATGGAGTGTCCATCAACGTTGGTCAACTTTTAACTGAGGACTGGCTTACGTCTGACTGATTGGGGGGAAACCTAGGAGACATGCTGGTAGTGGGTGTATTTAGATGCCACAGAATGCCATCCATAAGATCAATCCTCTCCAAAAACTAGACTGACTTTGTAATCATCCCAGTGGGGATGACGTATCAGCTCCAGGTCATGGCTGTGAGCTGCAATCAGCCCTTCAAGCAGCTATTGTGGAAGGGAAGGGTGGAGTGGATGTACCCTGGAGTACTTACCTTCCAGTTATCGTCTGGTGGTCCAGAGACGCGTCAGAGGTTCATTATATGGCAGGGGTTCGAGATATGTTGCCTAACAAATGGGATGGGGGACTCGGAAGGTGCTAGTGGTGTCTTAAACCACATTCAGAGACGGGATTTGAGGCTTTTGCTGGAGACGGGAATCCCATCCCACAATTCACACAGACACACACTCCGTCCCACCTCACTGTCAGCTCTGAGCCCCGAGGCTGTACCTCACTCCTCTGAAGACAAGCAGGTTTCTAAATAACGTCACTGATGTTGCCTACTCTGTTTTCTGTCACTACATGCTGTCACAGGAGTCAGAGAAGCATAGCTGGCTGTCTCATGCCCAGGGATGAGATGTGTATGATGCATGCAGGAATTTTAGAATCGGGGAGTGGCGGGGGGGAGACCTTACCTTTTCTCCTTTCTGGCATCTCCTTCTGTTTCCAGAAGACCTTTTTTTTTTTTTTTGCTTTGCCGAGTGGAGGAGAGGGAGAAATACTGCAGCAGCTGGTGAGGGACGTAACTTAATGATGCTTCTAGCTCCTCCTGCATCTCTGCTTCAGTTTGGGCGCTGCGAAGGAGAGAGTGAGAGACAGATTTTGAGTGGAAGGGGCCGGTGCCAAACAAAAGGCAAGTCATTCTGTTTGGTCAGTGGAAGGTTGTATGTTAGAGAGTAGGTTTGCTGCTGAGTTGAAGAGAGAGAACAAGCTGCACCGGACCAAGAGATTACCTTGGTTTGGGGCTGGGGGGTTATTTGTTTTTTGAGGGGTGTGTGTGTCCAAGCCACAATCTAAAAGGAGTGTCAACTCCTTTGCAAACTCATCTTCAGCCAAACTAAGGGGTCACCCAAGAATGACAGCAAGGAATGACAGAATTGACTTACTTGAACATCAGCACTCTCCTTTGAGAGCTTCTGGAATGAGCTGTGACGGAGACGAAAATCTTCCCAGGCTCCAAGAGGCTCGCTGAACAGAAATGGGACCTTGGTTTCCTTCAGACACCTAAGCGCAGGCAAAATCCACACAGCCCCTTTGGAAGCGGCTTCCACCCGCCTGCATTTTGTATCTACGTCTGTGGAGCGGAAATAAACACAACTCCAAGGTTTAGGATTTTTGTGCACACGACTGGGATTCCTGCTAATGCCATGGAGACTTCAGCTGGAGTTTCGACCTCTGCAGCTGCACCTGTGACCTTCTCCCAGGTATTTGGACAGCAGTGTGAACTCCTGGAGGCAGGTAAGAGATGGGGTACAGGTTTTATCTCTGCACAACAAATGCTGTTTCTCCCAGAATCCCTTGGAAGGCTGCAGGAGATGTCCCTTTCAGATCATGTGTGCTGAGGGTTGCGGGGGAAACACGCTTTGAGATGCCCAGTCAGGCCTGAAGTAAAAACGGGCCTTTATTTACATTGGTTGACATACTGAATACAATCTGAAATGGTTGTATAACTTTTCTGTCACTGAAAACTTGAAAATAAACTTGATCCACATTTTTTTTTGTTGTTGTTGTTTACACAGTCAGACAGGTGTTATTGACTGGTTTGTTTTATCCAGACATCGAGTCCTTCCCAAGGAGCTGGGATGGCTGAATTTTATTGTCAATGTTGTTGCTGTTATTATAGATATCATCGCAGAATATAGGCTGTTCCAGTAAAGCTGCTTTTTGTAATTGGCTGATGGTGATTTCTGTGGCCCCTCTGGTGTTGAGGTGCTCTTCAAGGTCTTTTGGAACTGCACCCAAGGCGCCAATAACTACTGGGATTATTTTGGTCTTTTTCTGCCACAGCCCTTCAGTTTCAATTTGTAGATCTTTGTATTTTGTTATTTTTTCTATTTCTTTTTCTTCTATTCTGCTATCCCCTGGTATTGCTATGTCGTTTATTTTGACTTGTTTTTCTTTCTTCTCGACTACAGTTATATCTGGTGTATTGTGTGGCAGATGTTTGTCTGTTTGTAGTCGGAAGTCCCATAATATTTTTGCATCTTCATTTTCTACCACTTTTTCAATTTGATGGTCCCACCAATCTTTGGCTACAGGTAGCTTGTATTTTTTGCAGATGTTCCAGTGTATCATCCCTGCTACCTTGTCATGCCTTTGTTTGTAGTCAGTCTGTGCGATCTTTTTACAACAGCTGATTAGGTGGTCCACGGTTTCATCTGCTTCTTTACAAAGGCAGCACTTGCTGTTTGTTGTGGATTTTTCGACTTTTGCTCTGATTGCATTTGTTCTTAGTGCCTGTTCTTGTGCAGCCAGTATCAAACTCTCTGTTTCTTTCTTCAAGTTGTCATTCTTAAGCCATTGCCAGGTCTTGGTGATGTCTGATTTTCCACTTATATTGTGCAAATATTGACCATGCAGTGGCTTATTTTCCCATTTTTCTGCTCGGTTCTTGACTTGTTCTTTCTTGTAGGCCTGCTTTGTTTCATTGGTGTTGAATAGTTTCTCGTTATTGACCATTTGAAGTGCATCTTCTTCACTGTCCTTGATATATTCTTCAAGGCCTCTTTTCTCCTCCTCTACTGCAGCATTCCTCTTCCACCTGAGCTGCGAGGGAGGTAGAGCCTATCTACATCACTGCGGGGGTGCAGAGCATGACTGATTGTCATGATTTTCCTGGTCTAACGATCTAGCATCTCTAGCTCTGCCTGGGTCCAGTCTATTATTCCTGCAGTGTATCTGATAACAGGTATAGCCCAGGTGTTTATGGCTTGTATGGTGTTCCCGCCATTGAGTTTGGACTTGAGGATTTTTCTGACTCTCCTGATGTATTCACTTCCAATTTTTCTTTTAACTTCAGTGTGTGCAATGTTATCAGCCCGGAGAATGCCCAAGTATTTGTAATGTTCTTTCTCTTCCAGGTTCTTGATGTTGCTTCCATAGGGCAGTTCTATTCCTTCTGTTTTTCTTATTTTCCCTCTGTTCATTATTAATGCAGCACACTTGTCTAGTCCAAACTCCATTGCTATATCGCTACTGAATATACGGACAGTGTTTAGCAGTGATTCGATTTCTGACTGGGACTTTCCATACAACTTCAGATCGTCCATGTACAGCAGATGGTTGATTTTACTTGATGTTTGGTATCCGAGGCCTGTTTTGTTTAGTATTTGTGAAAGTGGGATCATGGCGATCACAAACAACAGAGGGGATAGTGAGTCCCCTTGGAAAATGCCTCTTCTAATGCTAACCTGTGCAATTGTCTCGCCACTGATTGTTAACTGTGTATTCCACATGCTCATTGCTTTTTAAATAAATATTGGAATGTTTTTGCAGACACCAGTTGTTTCTAAACAATTTAGTATCCCTGTGTGAGTCAATCCATGTAACACTTAGATTTGTTTTTCTTCTCTTGCAATTTTCTAAAATCATTTTGTCAATCAGCAGCTGGTCTTTTGTTCCTCTGGTGTTCAGGCAATTTCCTTTCTGTTCAACTGGAAGCTGTTTGTTAGTTAATAAGTGTTGCATCACTTCATCTGCTATTATTCCAGTTAATAATTTGAACATGGTTGGCAGGCAGGTTATCGGTCTATAATTACTTGGAACTGCACCTTTTGCTGGGTCTTTCATGATGAGATGAGTTTTCCCAGTTGTTAGCCATTGTTCAATATCACCTCATTGCAAAATGTGATTGAACTGTTTTGATAGTTGTTTATGAAGGCTTGTTGGGTGTTTAAGCCAAAAGCCATGCAGTTCATCATCACCTGGTGCAGTCCAATTTTTAATTTTCTTTGCTCTTTCACTTATTAATTCTGGTGTTGTTATTAGATCTTGCATTTGTTGGTTACATTTTTCGACCGCTTTCACCCAGCCTGCTTTTTTATTATAGTCTATTGGGTTGTCCCTTAATTTTCCCCAGAATTGCACTGTGAATTGCACATATTACTACTACTACTACTACTACTACTACTACTACTACTACTATTATTATTTCAATTTCTATACCACCCTTCCAAAAATGTCTCAGGGCGGTTTACACAGAGAAATAATAAATAAATAAGATGGCTCCCTGTCCCCAAAGGGCTCACAATCTAAAAGAAACATAAGATAGACACCAGCAACAGTCACTGGAGGTACTGTGCTGGGGGTGGAGAGGGCCAGTTACTCTCCCCCGCTAAATAAAGAGAATCGCCATGTTAAAAGGTGCCTCTTTGCCAAGTTAGCAAGGGTTATATATATCCGGCATTTAAAAAGTTGCTGTTTGGGGGTGGTTGTTAGTTTCCGTGAAACTGCTCCCCTTGTTGTTTATGTTTTGAATGCCATTTGCCTGAACGGAAGCATTTTGCTGCTGTTGAGGAACTAATCTGGATAGCACCCAGATCTACCTGCAGATGGTGGCATGGACTGAACCATGAACCATTATGAACCCCACCGCCCATTGAGATCATCAGGAGAGGTCCGTCTGCATTTGCCACCAGCTCGTTTGGTGGCCACTCAGGGATGGGCCTTCTCTGTTGCTGCCCCAAGGCTTTGGAATGCTCTCCCTAGTGAAATAAGAGCCTCCCCATCTCTGACAGCTTTTAAAAGGTCTTTAAAGACACATCTGTTCATCCAGGCTTTTCACTGATGCTGTTTTGATTGTTTTTAATGTTGTTTTAGAGCATTGTTTAAAAAAAATTAATTGTTGTGTTTTGGGTTTCTTGTTTTTGTTTTTAACTAATGTTTTAATGTTGTTTTTATTTGTTGTAAAGTGCCCAGAGACATAAGTTTTGGGCAGTATAAAAATATGTAAATAAATAAATAAATAAAATAAACCTTCTGCATGCTCAGCAGATACTTTACTACTGAGCTATGACCTTAGTCCCCAAGGTATGCTCTCCATCATATCCCCCAGCAATGGACACATGGAGAATTGTTAAACATAGTTTTGCGCACTTTATTATGGTATAGCTGTTTTTTAAAATTAATAGCTGACAAAAGTATGGATGAAATCAATGCAGCGATTTTAGTTTAAGAGCTCCTGGAGTGCTTTGAGACCCAGATACGTTGCTTCGTGAAAACATCCACACACAGAAGCCCAAACATTTCATGCCAGTTTAAATAGAAACAGCACGTTATCATGAATGGTTGATAGGCAATTTTAAAAAAAAAAGAGTGTCCTATGAAAATATGTCACTGAGGGTTGCATGAAACGAATATTTATCACTTTTTCCAGGGGGAAGTGGCAAAAAGGGCTTCCTGAGGAAGTGTAGTATGTCAGAAATTATTGCTTCCTGGTTTCCTCCTTGTCTCCTTCCTTATGGTTGCACAATTTCATAATGTCACTTTCTGATAAGAGGAATGGATCAGCAGGCTCGTGCTAACTACAGATATATATCTTATATTTCTGGGATGTCCTGTAGAGACCAAATTACTCTGATTCTAAAAGATCTACACTGGCTACCAATAGGTTTCCAGGCAAAATAGAGTTGAGCAATTATAGGACTGTTTCCAACCTCCCATGGCTGGGCAAGGTAATTGAGAGGGTGGTGCCCTCCCAACTCCAGGCAGTCTTGGATGGAACTGATTATCTAGACCTGTTTCAGACTGGCTTTCGGGTGGGCTATGGGGTGGAGACTGCCTTGGTTGGCCTAATGGATGATCTCCAATTGGGAATTGACAGAGGAAGTGTGACTCTGTTGGTCCTTTTGGATCTCTCAGCGACTTTCGATACTATCGACCATAGTATCTTTCTGGAACGTCTGAGGGTGTTGTGGGTGGGAGGCACTGCGGGATAACTAACCAAAGCTGTGAGAACAGAATCAGTCAGTTAGTGTCCAACATCCCACAAGCAGCACCATAGTGACTGTGGCATGCCGTAAACGTTCATTTCATGCAGTTGCCAAGGGCATTCTTGCACAAGTGGCTGAAATGGGACAAACGGAATTCTGCAATGGTAGGTAATTGGATATACGGATACAAATATATGCCACTTTCCAACAAAAGTTCCCAAACTTGCAACGACCACTATTTTTTTTGCGATTGATTGATTGATTTCTATACCACCCTTCCAAAAATGGCTCAGAGCAGATCACACAGGAAAAATAAATAAATAAGTAAGTAAGTAAGTAAGATGGCTGCCTGTCCCCAAAGGGCTCACACAATCTAAAAAGAAACATAAGACACTGGAGGAATGCTGTGCTGCGGGTGGAGAGGGCAAGTTACTCTCCCCCTGCTAAAGAAAGAGAGTCACCACATTAAAAGCTGCCTCTTTGCCAAGTTAGCAGGCATTAAATGCACATGCGATGTTATAGGACTGTAACACAGCAATAAAACTCAAAATAAAGCATTGGAAATGTGAACGGCACCTTGCTAACAGCACAATATTGAAACACAGGCAATATGGACGCACACTTGGAGGATACGTACTGAGATTGTTGAAGCAGGTAATTTGGAAAGTGCACTGCAATATCACATGCAATGTAATATTATGTTCCGCTCTGGGCATAGCATTTCTGAGCTGGCATTTGGCAACTATGATTTTTCATAGTGCTTTTTGGTTCAGTCCCTCCCCATGATAATTGATTTGGTACCTATAGTTAGTATTGTGGGGCTTAGTTTATAATGTTCTAATCATATCAAGGTGCTAGTTTTTGTAGATTCAGGAGTCAGGAAGGCAACTGTTTTAAATCTTGATCTGTATGTAATAATCTCATAAGTATGAAATGCAGCTGTCTCCTTTTATCCTAAGTTATGTATTTTTAGTAGTTGTGGTAGGTCCACTTTCAGCACCTTGATCGATGTTCAGAAGGACTTTTTTTCCAGTCTATTTGGTTTTATTGTTTGTAGTAGAAGTTTGACTATTTTCTCTTCGACATTTGTTTTAACCTTATGCTGGTCACTGACCGAAATAAAGAGATTTGATTTGATTTGATTTGATTGTTGTGCCCTCTAATACCCCTTGCAATCAAAAGTAGAGAGGATGAGGCCACATTTTATAGCCAGGGCAGTTGTTAGTAGAATGCAAGCTGGTTGGGAAATGTCTCATTGTCTGGTATATCATGTGTTTATTGTGCTAGAAGTTCGGATCATTGCAGATGCAGAAATATCTTTTTTTAGGCTTCTGTGGCTTGGGAGTAGGGTTTTGTTTGTTTGTTTGTTTTCTGTTTTGCTACGGGTTGGATGATTGCTAGTGAATTTATTTCCAGTTTAGTTCAAGCCATGTGAGTGGTAGCTAGGTATTGTATAGATTGTACCCGTGGCCAGGGTTGATGAAATAATTGATAATACGATAGGGCTCATTAAGTTTTTAAACCAAGATTTTCGGGACATGGGCCCGAGAGCTGAGTTAGCTGACTTTACTAGAAAATAGTATATGCCACAGGATGGCAGTATTTGCTGCAGGTGGTGAGAGTCCTGCTGCCTCTCTTTCTATCCTACAGATCAATCAGTCAGTGCTTTTATGACACTTTCAGGCTTTTGGTGGCTTTCCAGGGTTGGTCAGCCATTTCCCTTGGAAGCGGCATTAAGAACAAGATGAGAACATTTTAAAATATTCCCAGCAAAGGGTTGTAAACGATACTGCTGCTTTATGTGGAGCTTTGGGAACAGTTTCAAAGCAGCCAGATTTTACGATACCGTGCTTTGACTGAAAAGGTCTCCCTCCATTTACAAGATCTTCATGTGTTGCTTCGAAAGATAATAAATTGCTGTTAAAAATAAAAATAGCTGAATCAAGGGTATACAAAAAATGAAGATAGATAGCTAGATAAATAGACACACACACACATGCACACACACCATATATATTTTTATTTTTATTTTATTTATTTTTACATTGATATCCTTCTATTCCTCTAAGGAGCTCAGAGTAGTGTACATGCTTATTTTTATCCTCACAACAACCCTGTGAGGTAGGCTAGGCTGAGAGATGCATGAAAGGACCAGTCAACCAGTGAGTTTCATGGTTGAATGGGGATTTGAACTCTGGTCTTCCCAGTCCTAGTCCAACACTCTAACCACTACACTACGCTATCTTTCTCTCTCTCCCTCCCTCCCCCATCCCCTGCTCCCTCCCCCCACCCTCTCTCTTTCTCTCTCTCTCTCTCTCTATTTGGGGAAAGTGGTTCCAGTACCCTGCCAGGATTAAAAAACACAGAAAGCTGTCTTAAACTGTCAGACCAAATCTATGTTCTAGCAACTGGCAGAAGCTCCGAGATTTCTGGCATCTTTACTGCCAGGAATCTTATCTGCAACCGTCTTCATGCAAATCAGAAGCTCCACCAGTGGACTATGGCCTAAAGCCCTAAAAGTAAGATGTTAAAATCCCTATGGTTTCATGATGATGGTCCACAATTTCCCTAGGATTAAAAATAGAGAGAGAAGCCTTGATAGAAAGATTTAATTTAATTTGTCCTCTTAGCTAAGCAGGGTCCACCCTGGTTGCATTTGAATGGGAGACTTGATGTGTGAGCACTATAAGATATTCTCGTTCAGGGAATGGAGCCGCTCTGGGAAGAGCAGAAGGTTCGAAGTTCCCTCCCTGGCAGCATCTCCAAGAGAGGGCTGAGAGAGATTCCTGCCTGCATCCTTGGAGAAGCTGCTGCCAGTCTGTGAAGACAATACTGAGCTAGATAGACCAATGGTCTGACTCAGTATATGGCCGCTTCCTATGTTCCTATGTTCCTAATTTGGGCAATTATGTGTGAGTGTTCCTCATAAAACTGGAAGTAGGCATCAGCTTTTGATGAGGCTGAAGATGCAAACCATGGGGGTGATTGGATGAGAGATTTAATGTCTAGTCTTCTGAATAGCTAACTGGCTACTATTTTGGGCCACACTGGAACAAATGAATGAAACTAGAAAGGCCCTATTATGGTCTCGAGAAGCACACAGACAATTGTGCGTGGAAATGCTTTGGCCACTGGAGGTCTCTACAAACCGAAAACAATGGCTTTGTATTATTCTACAGCAAATCTGTAGAAATGAAACATTGCCTCTTTGCACTGACATGTACTGCATTTTTATATACAAGCATGCTTCTTGGTTTTGCAATTGTTAGCTACCTAATATGCCACTTAAAATCACATTTGCAACTAAATGAGAGAGGAGAGCTGGTCTGGTGGGAGCAAGCATGACTTGTCCCCTTAGCTAAGCAGGGTCTGCCCTGGTTGCATTTGAATGGGAGACTACATGTGAGCACTGGAAAATATCCCCCTTAGGGGATGGGGCTGCTCTGGGAAGAGCATCTAGGGTTCCAACTTCCCTCCCTGGCAGCTTCTCCAAGATAGGGCTGAGAGAGATTCCTGCCTGCAACCTTGGAGAAACCGCTGCCAGTCTGTGAAGACAATACTGAGCTAGATAGACCAATGGCCTGACTCAGTATATGGCAGCATCCTATGTTCCTATGCTCAGGGCTCTGTAGCCGCCAGGAGTCGACACTCACTCCATGGCACAACTTTACTTTACTTTATCAGTAGGCAGGTTCTTGGCTGAGAGAGCATTAAACTCTACAGCTTCTTCCCTGGAACACCCATTTTCAGATGGGAAATGATGAACTTTGGCCATTATGGAGGGGGTGAGCTGGGTCCGGGCAACTCACGCCTGTCTGTAGTTCAAAGAGTATTCTAATTTCCTCCCCTCTGGGTGGTGAGATGGTTGTTCTATCTCCTGTGCCAGATAAGATTCGGGAATCGGTGAAGGGCAGATGCTCTTGCTTCAAGAGGATGGAGGTCTGCATTTCGTTGCAAAGGCTAAGAAATATATCAGCACCCAGTTCAGTTCCTTTAAGATCAGTGTTATATGGTCTCTTGGTTTTATTCCCGAAGAGACCTGCGGTCTGGCTGCCTCATTCCGCACCAACTGTACAAAGGCAGCCCCAGGTAGAGTGCATTATAGTAGTCAAGCCTGGAGGGTACCAGCATATATAACACTGCATATTTATTTATTAGAAACATTTGATACACTGCCCACTCCAAAGACTCTGGGCAGTGCACAAAAACATGCAAACCAAGACAACATTAAAAATTACATTCTAAATTAAAAACTAAAGTAACTAACAAAAAACAAACAAACAAAGTAAACTACAGGGCAAAAGCCCGGTGAAAAAGAAAAGTCTTCAATAGAGATTTGAAGATCGTTAAGGAAGGGGCTAGACGAATTGGAAGGGGAAGAGAGTTCCAGAGAAGTGGGGCAGCAACCGGAAAGGCCCTTTTGCGGGTCCTAGAGCCCCGAACCTCTCGGAAATCGGGGACCGATAAAAGGGCCATCGGAGATGATCTAAGCGGACGGGATGGGCGAGGCGGTTCTGTAGGTAGACAGGCGCCAAACCCCGCAAGGCTTTGAAAGTAAATACCAGGACCTTAAATGGAGCTCGGAAGTGAATAGGCAACCAGTGCAATGACTGCAGGAGAGGGGTCACCCTGTCATGTTTTCTGGCACCCATGAGTAGGCGAGTCGCTGCATTCTGGACCCGTTGTAGCTTCCCGATCGTCCTCAGAGGTAGCCCTAGATAGAGAGTATTACAATAATCTAAGCGGGGGATAACAAGGTCACTGTCATTAATGCCTGCCGATCAAGGTAAGGGCATAATTGGTGAATCAGATGAAGCTGGGAAAAAGCACAAAAGCTGGGCTGCAGCCTCCAGCTGTTCAATATGTACCACTGATTTAAGGTCATTTACTTTAACGATAACCGTGTCAAGAAAAAAAAATCTATATGGTAATATACTCGCAAAGGAGAAATATTATCCTATAGATTATCCCATCCAGAAATCTTGGCAAGACTAAAGTAACTAAAAAAAGCTCTCCCTTCCTGTAAAAGAGGAAGGGAGAGCTGCAAGTGTGGGCTGTAAATCTGATGTGGAGATATTGGAGTTCGAGCTCAAGAACCTAGAGTTTTCATGACGACATGGCTCATTAGCAGTCCATTTAGCAATTCTAGGGTAAACAGGGGCAGTGAAAATGGGGCACAGTGAAAAGCTTCTGTCCATATACAATTTGGGGGTGGAAGAGGGCCAAAGTTGTCCCTGGTTTCGCATTACCATAAATATCATTTACAACCAACAGGAATGGATTTGCAATAAAATGTCGCAATGTGGTTGCACATGGTGTGTGTGTGGGAAATCACAATACAGACATGCTTTCATTTGGGGTCTTCCTTCACATGCATGCCCATCCTGCAATTGTTCATACCAGCACATCTCCATGAGGCTAAAATCCACCACTTCATTTAATCTTCTCCAGTAGCAAAGAAAAAAAAATCAATCAATTCTGGAGCAAAGGAGGGTAACCCCGACTCTGTCCTAAGAGTGGAGGATCTGAAGGACATCCTAGTTTATTTATTCCAAGTGATCTCTCTCTTCCGTAGTCTTTCCTCCCCAAATTTCTATATACAGCATTACTGCAAAGCCATTTGAGTGTTTGTAATGAGAGATGACCGCTTTCTGCTCTTCCAGCCAGAGAAAAGAATTGGACCAGCGATACTACAAGATGGTGAACCTGGCCCTATAATACACTAGGCTAGAATATATAATACGCTAGGCTCTCCCCCGACCCCAAAGATCTAACCAGAAGATCGGTTCAGATGATTGCCATTAAGAAAAACCGGAGTGCTCAAAACTTATAAAGCTCTTCCATCTTTGTTGGTACCTTTTAATCTAATCTAAGATGAGACCATTGATCAAATCTTCCCATAGTTGTCCTAAGTCACTTCATGATTCTGAAGCAAAGGGGTGTGTACAGAAACATACAGACCGGTCATTCAACAGCAATCCATCTATAAAAAATGGAGGTAGAAAGGAGGAATGTTAGATTCCCTCCCCACTACCTCATGGAGGATTTTCTAGCTGCTTGCTCCCTAGACTTAAAACACTGCACAAATCATCTGCTGAGCATCCATCAGCCTGATGGATGATCTCCAATTGGGAATTGACAGAGGGAGTGTGACTCTGTTGGTCCTTTTGGATCTCTCGGTGGCCTTCGATGCTATTGGCCATAGTATCCTTCTGGAACGTCTGAGGGGACTGGGGATGGGAGGCAATGCTTTGCGGTGGGTCTGCTTCTAACTCATAGGCAGCTTCCAGATGGTGTCTATTGGAGAGGGTTGTTCCTCAAAATCTGAATTTTCATATGGTGTCCCTCAGGGCTCCATATTGTCTCCGATGTTGTTTAACAACATTGGTACAGTTGGTACAGAATGCGATGGCCAGGTTGGTCTCTGGGACATCCAGGAGAGACTGTATTACTCCTGAACTACTAGCCAACCCTGCACAGAGCATCTGTGTGCTCTTTGTGGCCAGTGGTTACCTCTCCCCTCCGCCACCATCTGCCCCAGTCTCCGCTTCCTAACCACGGCCGGCCCGTGCCAGGCCCAGCCGGCAGCCGCCTCTCCTCCCCATCGCCACTTCTCCCTCCACCTTTCTTTCCCCCCTCCTGGGCCTTGCCTCCGCGGCCGGGCTGGGCCTGCTGCGGCCTCTGGCCTCTGTGGCTGGCCACCGCCATGGCAACCAATCCTCCTGGGTGGGTCTCAGCCAATCAGGCACCTCCGCCACCCAGACAATCAGCTGGGCGCTGGGACGCACATTCCAAGATACTGGCTGCCGATAGGGTTCCGAGCAAAATACAAGGTGCTGGTTATTACCTTTATTTGTTTGTTTATATATCATATTTTTATTCCACCTGATATGCACAACTCTAGGTGGTGTACCTTGAAAACCATAAGCAGCTTAGGCCCTGGGTATTTAAGAGAATGTCTTCTTCACCATGAGCCCCACCGCCCATTAAGATTGTCTGGAGAGGTTTATCGGTGGTTGCCGCCGGCTCGTCTGACGACTACTCGGGGACTGGCTTTCTCCGTTGCTGCCCCTGGACTTTGGAATGCGCTCCCTGTTGAAATAAGAGCCTCCCCATCTCTGGCAACTTTTAAAAAGGCACCAAAGATACATTTATTCACCCAGCCTTTTAATTAGATTTATAGTTTTAATACTTTTAATGTTGGGTTTTAAATGATTTTAATGCTGATGATTTTAATGTTTAAATGATTTTAATTGCAAACCACCCAGAGATGCAAGTTTCGGGCAGTATAGAAATATGTTAAGTGAATAATAATAATTTTTTTAAAAAATACTAAATAAATAAAAAGTGGATTTTCCCCTAAGAGAATGACCACTTTAAAGCAAAACAGTTGTATGTTTCTTTGTTTGTTTATTTTTATACCGCCTGATATGTACCTCTCATTTTTTGAGGTGGTGAGTCACTTTTTTTTTTTGCAGTGTCGGGGAAAGTAACTGGCCCTATCTAACCCCAGCAGTAGGGGTGTGCATGGAACTGGCTGGTCCGGTCCAGTTCGAGTCTGAACTGGACCTGAACTGGACTGGGCCAGTTTGGTCCAGCACCCAACTTGAACCCCCACCGGTCCAGTCCAGGGGTTCACGAGGGTTTTTTTTAAAATTGTTTTTTTAAAAAAACCTTACCTCTTCCGTGGGAGTTGTCTGAGGCGGCAGCGGTGTGGTGGTGGTGGTGTCCACAGAGGTTCCCCCTCCCCCTGCCAGCCTCTCTTACTTCAGAAATTGGCTGTTTGGCTGTTCTTTGGCTGGTTTTCGGCCTTTTCCCCTTGGCATGGTGGCCATTTTGGAGGCTGCCGTGCATGCGCAAACCTGTTTGAACGTCCCTACCCAGTAATAATTGCTAGTGTCTATCTTATGTTTCATAATGTTGTGTCCCAGGGCTATGATGCTGTTAAGACAGTACACATCGTTCATTCGACTTGGAGCTCATCATTTGGTTTATATTTGTATGATTGATTATTAGGACAATTTGTTTGAAATTTGAAACTTCCACAGTGATGGATTTCAACTGAAATTTCTCATGTAGCCATGACTCTCCATTAATTTATGTAGTTTAGATTTAATTAAATAAGGAAGGCCCTGCTATTTGATTAGTGAGATAGTCCAGATTATATAGATAATAAATATCACTGAATATTCTCCCATCCACTGGTTTAGGCTAGTCCAGGACATCTAGAATAATAGTTTCACTTTCATTCTTCTTTGAAACGATTTGGGTCTTGGGCTTATGCATGTAGAGGTGGGAGAGGAAAACCACCATATTTTTCGTATGTTTCCACCAAATAGGTTGCTATAGAAACTCCAGAGCTATTCGAGCTGATGGACTTACTATCGAATGCCAGCCTTGATTCCCGTTTTTGTAAATTAAACACATTTCAAATTAACTGGAGCTTTGTCAGTTTATTTGCACATGAAACAGAATGCATTCGTACCTACCCTCTCTTTCCAGTTGTAAAGGTAAAGTTGTGACATTGGACCATAGAAACATAGGAAGCTTCCATATACTGAGTCAGACCATAGGTCCATCTTGCTCAGTATTTTCTACACAGACTGGCAGCAGCTTCTCAAAGGTTGCAGGCAGGAGTCTCTCTCAGCCCCATCTTGGAGAAGCCAGGGAGGGAACTGGGAACCTTTTACTCTTCCCAGAGCGGCTCCATCCCCTGAGGGGGAATTTCTTCCAGTGCTCACACTTCTAGTCTCCCATTCATATGCAACCAGGGCAGACCCTGCTTAGCTAAGGGGACAAGTCCTGCTTGCTATCACAAGACCAGCTCTCCTTGGAGGAAGAGTGGGATATAAATGTAAAATAAAAAATAAAAATATATTTACATCCTTGTTTCTCTCTCTCTCTCTCTCTCTCACACACACACACACACACACACACACACACACTTACAAGTTGCAATTGGGTTAGACAGCTGGTCGGCACTGTTACATTATTCTCTGAGCCTAGTTATCATACTATTTATGTATAAATAACAACAAGCTTTTGTCAGTAGTAGAATTATTAAGTTTGGCCCGAAGGCCCATAAGAAGTAAAGGCTCCACTAAAATTGACAAATGCCACAAACAGTGAAGAATTAGGTCTACACATATAATATTTCTTTGCTAAATCCTATAAAACCAAAGGGGTCCATTGTAGATGTAGGAGTTTCACAGAATATAAGATGAAAGCACACTTCCAAGCACACTTTTGCAAATTCCCTTCAAGCTGGTTTTATAGTATCAAACTAAGCACAAAAGTATCACTTTCTTCTGTACACAGCAAAGTTTGAGTTTGATTGTGCCTGCTGTCGTGCACGGATCACTGCTAAGACGACGACAGAATGCAATCAGTACTGACAGGATGCCTGTGAAAATGATACTAATCATGTTCTAGACAGGAACAGCATACTTCTGAGCAACTACCCCAGATGAATGACTAGGTGAAAGAACTTCTGAAGTATTTGCATGCAAGAAGCCACTCTCTATTGTTAATGCTGATACTCCCTTAGCAAATGCTGTGCTGGCAAGACAGTTAGAGTGCTGGACTAGGACCGGGAAGACCCGAGTTCGAATCTCCATTCAACCATGAAACTCACTGGGTGATTCTGGGCCAGTCATGTCTCTCTCAGTCTAACCTACCTCACAGGGTGGTTGTGAGGATAAAAATAAGCAGGTATTAAAAATTAAATAGATAAATAGATAAATAATAAAAATAATAAATAAAAAATAAGCCTCGGAGGAAAAGCGGGTTATAAATGTAAATAAATAAATAAATAAATAAAATTAAATAAAAGACGCCTCAGAGGGAAAGCGGGTTATAAATATAAATGAATGAATGAATGAATGAATAAATGCAATAGACCCCCAACTCTGTTGTGGAGTCAAAGACCAGGCTGTGGATGGGTCTTCACCATACTTCAGCATTTGGACAAAAAGCACGAGCACAACTATATGAAAATCCCTATATATATATGGGATATATATGTATCCCTATATATATGGGATACATTCGATTGCTTTCCTACAGCGACATTTCTTTGGACTGGTCTTCATTTATTCAGAGCTTCGTAGAAAGATTCCCTCAGTACATTTCGCCAATATCACAAGATACTGCACAGTTTGCAGTGGATGTTATATTTTTCATAAAAACTAGCTGGGCCGGGCACAGAACCTCTGCACCTCGTTTGTTACCTGTCACTGCGCCCCCCTCCGCTGTTGCTGTTTTACCGCCACCCGTTGCTGCCACCTCCTTCCCCCGCCCACTCATTTCTGCCTCCTTCTTCCCCACCTGCCCGTTGCCACCTCCTTCTTCCCCCGTCTATCCCCGCCGCTTCCTTTTGCCTGTTACCTCCGCTGTTTTCTTGGTGCCGTCCCCTGCACAGCCGGCTGGCCTCTTCCATTGCCACCATTTCCCCCTCTCCCACCTGTCCCATAGCTAGCCTATCTGGCAGCTCTCCGAACTCTCGCGAGAGCTGCCACACATGGGATTAGCCACGGGTATGCCTTAGAGAATTAAATATATAGATTATTTGTGAAGCTTTTACTAATGGCTGCTTTAGACTACATTTTATGTAAATAAGGTTTTGTACTTTATTCGGAGTTCTTCACGTAGCATTGCCATCTTTTGGGCACCCATATGAAGTTTTGGTTAATATACTTTTCATAATGTGCATTATCTGAGCTGTGTGTGCTTGGTAACCATGAAGACATTGAAAAACACAATTGTCAGACGGACATGAAGCCTCACAAATTACTAAAAATGCAAAGAATGACCAGCTACATGCAAAAGTTCCCCCCTCACTCCAAATCCAATAGCAAAACTGCTATGTGGGAGCCACCTGTAAGGATTTTGTTTTATTAATGTACTTGCAAAAGAACAGTTTTAAATTTGTCAGCTGTCAACTTCCAACTCTTCCTTTTATTGAATAATTATGTTCAATGTTAAAATGGAATCACTGTAAATTTGAATGATGAATCTCTTGCGCATGATGGGTGTTTTTTTGCACTATTGATCTTAGTGTGAAAAATCTGAGAATAATACAATTAATCTGAGTATAGTCAGATTCCGCCCCCCCCAGGGTTTCTTGAGCAATTATACTATTTTATTAGATGCATTATTTTCTTCTAAAATCGTCTCATGTTGGGGATGAGGACTGGCTAGCAATTTGGTATTCCTTTAGATCTCACACTGAACATTAAAACAGAGGCATATTATAAGGTATTCCCTTGCAGGCACTTTGCCCAGATATACTTGCTGCATCCTGCACTAACCAATCCTCAAAAGGCGGGGGGGGGGATCAATAGAAAGAGCCCCATTTATTTTCAAATTCTGGATCAGGATACATAGTCCCAAAATATACTTGAAGCTCACTTTGGTTTAAATCCTTAAATTTAAATTGGATTTCTGATTCAGAAACAGTATTAGATTTTGCCACAAAAACATTTTCACCGAAGGCTGCTATTATTATTATTATTATTATTATTATTATTATTATTAGTTGTATTATTAATTCAATTTCCCTTCAAAAAATGGCTCAGGGCAGTTTACACAGAAAATAATAAATAAATAAGATGGATCCCTGTCCCCAAAGGGCTTACAATCTAAAAAAAAACACAAGATAGACACCAGAAATAGTCACTTTTCAATCCAAAACTGGATTGAAGATAGTTTGAAGATAAAAGCATATCTTTTAAATGGGGAACTCCCCAGGATATCCAGAAATTTAATTCAACTTATAACTGTCCTTTGACATATTCAAATCTCCTAAACAGGCAAAATAAATATATAATAAACAGACATGTTATTAAGAGCAATTTCTGTGAACCAGGAAATTTGAGGGAGGATGTTCCCCCATTTGTTACATATCCTAATAATAGTTTTAGCCTTTTAACAATATCTGCTAAATCCATAACAGGAGCAAATTGGAAAACAAGGCATATTTCAGTAAAAAATGGTCCTGCAGAATATGGTCTTCCATGTTGATGGATACATTTCCTCGAGGTCGAAACCAGTTGGCTTGCACTGTTTTCCTATATTATTAATTCCTGTAGACGGGCCAGGGGGGATGGGGGGGGGGAACGTTGCAAGCCACGCCCCCGCTGAAGCACCGGACTGGGCAGTGGGGATTCCATATGCAGATAGGGAGAAGGAGGCTGTGAGAGCAGAAGCACCGTGGTGATTGGGCAGTGGGGATTCCATATGCAGATAAGGAGGAGGAGCCTGTGATGGTTCCGGTCAATGGAATGCAACTGTTAGTGGTTGGAAGATGTTCTGTCAGCGGCCTGAGAGGAATAAGGGGAGAGTGGTGGTACTCAAAGTAACAAAGAAAAAAAGACCACCCAATGCAAGAAATATAAACACATACAAAAGACACCAATGCCAATACTCATATAAATGTAACTTCATTAATCACTCAATTGCATAAATCACTTAATATAAGATTCTGTGTATACATAAATCACTAAATTTGACAAGCTTTCACAATAAGTCCTTGTTTCACAAATCAGCTTCCTCAGAAGTACATGAATGTGATAAACTTTCCATCTGTTAAATATAAGTCACTCCTCCCTGGTGTATGGGGTTCTTCATCATATCCTCCAAAAGTGTTTCTTCAATTCCTCCAAAAGGAGTGTAAGTAGTTTCCAGACATTCTTATATTTCTCCAAGGGAGTAAGAAAGAGTCCTTATAAATACAAAGCACTAAACATACATAAAGGAAAACATTAGTACAACATGAAAGAAAACATATAGAACATAATAAAATTCATATGTAACCATCAAAGATAATTACCCAAAAGTGCAATGGTTCACAAGCTGTTACCAAACTTGACACCCAGTTTTATCAAGCCAGTTTGAATAAACTGACCAAACTCTCTTACTCCAGTTTTATAAGTCTCTCAATTATTCACAGCTGTTGAACCTCCTAATCTGCCATTGTCTGGCAATTATCATGCTTAATTAGGGCACCACAGTTTAATATTAGCAGGTTGAGTAGATTAAAATCGAGTTTGGTAAGATATAGGAAATATGTTTTGAATTATTATAGCAACGGTTAATTGTATAGTTAGTGATTCGTGCTGATTGGTGAGCTGGAAGTCAATTTTTGTTTAATTTGATGTAATGAGATGTTCAAGATATTGTTAAAATCAATAAAAATTTAAAGCAAAAAAAAAAAAAGATAATTAGGGCACCACAGTTACAAAAAGCAAGATAAATCTAAATTCGTGTTTAAACCATAAGGTGACAGGGAATTTAATTTGTGTATGTAAAAAGATTCTTGTCTGTTTAGCCATCTTACTGCATCAACGTTACAATATCTGAATTTTTCTTTCTTAAAGGTGGAGATCACCACAAATTTAAAGTCATCAGTCTGATGATTAGCTAGCAAATAATATTCTGCAAGTGGTGGCTCTAATACTCCGTTCTTTATTCTGTAGTAATGGTCTAGAATATGTTTTTTAACCGGACATGTAGTGCAGCCAACATATAGCTTTAAACATGGGCACATAATGGCATATATGGCATAAGCAGAATACAGTTGGAGAAATCTTCCAAAGGCTTAACGTAATTGTCAGTAGGATGTTGAAAGATTTTAGTGGGCAATGAAAACTTGCACGCAGCGCAAGTACCACATTCGAAATGGCCCTTAACCCTTGACATAGCTGACCTGTCCTGTGGCATATCAGAGTGTATCAAATAGTTAAAGAGACTTTTATTTTTTCTGAAGCCAATCAATGGCGGTTCCTCACAACCTGGAATAATATTAACCAATGGCCAATATTTGAGAACCACTTTTTAAATTTTATTACTTAGTGAAGTATACACCACGCAGGATCACATGGGGACTGAATTATTCTTCACTAAGTAATAAAATTAAAAGGGGGGGGGGAGCAGCTGGTTGGCCAGCCAGAAAGGGGCACAGATGCTCTGTGCATCCGGGCCCACTAGTACTACTTATATGAAGAAAAGGTTAAAAATCCAGTTCTTGATCTTAATTCAGTTCTTTGCATTGTATTTATACTTTGGTAGAGCTGTAAATGAGAATGTGATCAATATCTTGCCTGTCTAAATCAGATAGTTAATTTAAAGCTTAACACTGTATACTGTTTCATTCCCAAGCCCATATGAAACGCTATTTTTTCCTGTCAGTAACTGGAAAATGTGAATTAAAATTTGGGCATATCACTTCTCATACAACCTTTTCCTCTTTCTCCTCCGCTGTGCAATCATTGCATACTTTAAATGATCAGATCTCTGATTTTATCGTGAACAAGGCAAAAATGTTCATATAAAATGCTATTTTTTCTGTCAGTAACTGAAAAATGTGAATTAAAATTTGGGCGTATCACTTCTCATGCAACCGTTTCCTCTTTCTCCTCAGCTGTGCAATCATTGCATACGTTAAATGATCAGATTTCTGATTTTATCGTGAACAAGGCAAAAATGTTCAACGAAGATGACAACTTCTTGCCCAAGGAGAAAGATACATTGAGAAATGCCATGTCACTCATGAGACACCTTCTAATGGATGCTCAGGTACGGACAGTGTATTTTGAGAATGCAGCTTTCCTAGTTTGATTTTTTTGAGCTAAAAGCTATGTGAAAAGAACTAGCGGATACGGGCCTCTGTTGTGACACCACAATTCCTAGGGCTCTTTGGGGCCTTGATGTTCCTGTTCGTCTGCATTAATTTTGTCATGGTTTCATCTGTCCTAAGAAATACAGCATTTTTGAACAACACATATCACATTACTTGACTTCCAGAAATTTTAGCTTAAAATCCAGGAAGCAGGCTCTCCCAGAAAGATCTTGAGACTAAGACAAGCAGAGTGTCAGGCTAGGACCTCCACACACAATGGATTTATTTATTGATGTGAATAGATTTGTACATTTCCAGATAAACTTGTCAAAAGGAACATAAGAAGCTGCCATATATGGAGTCAGACCATAGGTCTATCTAGCTCAGTATTGTCTTCACAGACTGGCAGCGGCTTCTCCAAGGTTGCAGGCAGGAATCTCTCTCAGTCCTATCTTGGAGATGCTGCCAGGGAGGGAACTTGAAACCTTCTGCTCTTCCCAGAGCGGCTTCATCCCCTGAGGGGAATCTCTTCCAGTGCTCACACATCAAGTCTCCCATTCATATGCAACCATGGTGGACCCTGCTTAGCTAAGGGGACAAGTCATGCTTGCTACCACAAGACCAGCTCAGCTCTCCTCTCCAGCTCCATGACTCTGTGACCATGGACCATTTTATAAGGATTGATTTTGGGTCATGGATCAAAGAGAGATCCTTCTATTTTTTTGCAGGAGCAACATTGGATTGTGACTCTGCAGGTGTATGGATCAGTGTTCCCTCTAAGGCCTGCACGTGTGTGTGTGTGTGTGTGCTCATAAACAAGTTTTTAAAAAAATCTCCACTCAGTTAAGATAAAATCCTGCTGATGTTGAATCAGGGAGGCCCCACGCTGAATGCGTTTGCACACAGCCTTGATCCTGCTGTGTGTGTGCTTCTGGTACATTTCATGTAATCTGAACCCACTAATGTCGGGTTCCCTCTGCCACCTGACCTTTGAAGTTGGATGCAGAATGTCAGATGAATGCTGACAGTCCAGTTCACGAACTGAAATCTGGCAGGTCAGACAACACACCTGGGACTTGCATTCAGTGGGAACCTCCAGTTCTCTCCCTCTTTCTTGAAGTAGTCGTAGATTTTATCTTGCAGGACACGTGAAGGTCTACAATGAGGTCAAGTGTTTCTGGCTTGAAGGGTGAACTTCAAGAAGTTGATATGACCCCTCCCCTCACACTATTAGTTCAGGAACTACAGGTTAGTTTTTGGTCAGCTGCCAGCCCAAGCAGTGAAATGTGATCATCTTGATGTAGAAATGGAAGCAAATGGCTACTCTGGTCTACTACCCACCACAATTCCAGGAGCTGATGAGTGTCCAAAGTAGTTTCCAGGCAACTATTTCTGAAAGCAGCAACTTTTGGAAACATATTAGGGCGATTCTCACGATCAACAAAAATCGGGCTAGCAGAGGCTAGCCTGATTTTTGTTGACTGTAAGAACCACCCGCTCGAGAACCCCTGGTAAAAAGCAGGTTTGCGGAGCGAGCGCTCCAGCAAACCTGCTTTTTACGATCGTGAGTAGCCACAGCGCGCCTTCGCAGCGTGCCTACTCATGAGTAGACCCCCGGCCAGGTGGCGAAAAGCCGCCTCCCAGCTCCAGGGGTCTCCCCAATATTCCCTGCGCACTTGCGCAGGGCATACTGGGGCTTGTGGGGGCCACGTGGCCCTCGCTCCCCCCAGCCCCCACCGGCTCCGTCACGGAGCCAGCCATCGTGTGGGTGGCCGATCCGGCCACCCAGGGCTCCCTTCCCGCTCACCCTCAGAAACCGGGTCTCACTGATTGTGAGACCTGGTCCATTCAGTGCCGTATCTGCATAGGGGCATTGGGAGTAGAGATAGTAAGGGTCTCCCTAAATGTTCCTATCTGTCTCTACTCTATGACCCCTGATATGACTCCCCAGGGATTTCTTGTAGTGAGTCAGAATCCCTTCCTTTCCTCTTAGAGAGCAGATGGAAACCCCTCTCTCTCCCTCTCCCTACCTATTCATTATGTAGCCCAGAGATAGGATCACTGTTCCCTTTAAGGTGTGCATGTGTGTGCACGCTCACAAGTTTTCTCATGTCCGCTCAGTTCATTTTATATCCCACTCAGGTTTAATCAGGAATGCCCCACTCTGAATGCAGGTGTGCACACAGTGCCTTGATATTGCTGCCCAGGACAAAACTCACTCCGCACAGAGATGAAAAAAAATTAGAGGGACCACTGGATAGGATTAGGTCTTCCCTATCCAAAGTGTAAGGTAAAGGTAAAGTGTGCCGTTGAGTCGGTGTCGACCCCTGGCGCCCACAGAGCCCTGTGATTGCCTTTGGGAGAATACAGGAGGGGTTGACCATGGCCTCCTCCCACACAGTATGAGATGATGCCTTTCAGCACCTTCCTATATCGCTGCTGCTACTACTACTAGAAGTATTTATATACTGCTCTTCAATGAAAGTTCTCAAAGTGGTTTACACAGAAAAATAAATACGCAAATAAGATGTCCCCCTGTCCCCAAAGGGCTCACAAGCTAAAAAGAAACAGAAGGCGAATACCAGCAAGCGCCACTGGAGGGGTGCTGTGCTGGGGATGGATCTGGCCTCTTGCTCTCCCCCTGCTAAATATCAGAGAATCACCACTTAAAATGGGGTCCCTTTGCTCAGTTAGCAGGGATAAAAGGTGTTTACCATAGACTGGGAATCATACCAGTGGGGGTTTGAACCAGCAACCTCTTGCTCCCTAGGCAAGTTACTTCCCCGCTGTGCCATTAGGTGGCATACTTCATCAATAAATCTTCTTAGTATTTTGATTCTACAAGAATCTCCATGCGCTAAATAGCTGCAAGAACTAAATTCTGCATTCTACTCTATATCTAGAGTGGGTAGCTTCTTTAGTGCTCTGCTAATTAATCACAAAACCCATCACGGGTAAATTACACCAACAGGACCGTAGTTATGCTACTAGAGTGTCGGTTTTGCCTGCAGAAGGTTCTAGGTTCAGTCCCTGGCAAAAGTTCCAGGTAGGCCTGGGAAGGACATCTGCCTGAAACAGAGAGTCATAGTGAGTCAGTGTAAATCCCCTGCTAACTTGGCAAAGAGGCACCTTTTAATGTGGTGATTCTCTTTATTTAGCAGGGGGAGAGCAACTGGCCCTACCCACCCTCAGCACAGTACTTCCAGTGACTGTTGTTGGTGTCTATCTTTTGTTCCTTTTTAGATTGTGAGCCCTTTGGGGACAGGAAGCCATCTTATTTATTATTTCTCTGTGTAAACTGCCCTGAGCCATTTTAGGAAGGGCGGTATAACAATCAAATAAAACAAACAAACAATAATAATAATATTCAAGGACCTGGAAGAGAAAGAACATTACAAATACTTGGGCATTCTCCAGGCTGATAACATTGCACACACAGAAGTTAAAAGCAAAATGGGAAGTGAATACATCAGGAGAGTTAGAAAAATCCTCAAGTCCAAACTCAATGGCGGCAACACCATACAAGCCATAAACACCTGGGCTATACCTATTATCAGATACACTGCAGGAATAATAGACTGGACCCAGGCAGAGCTAGAGATGCTAGATAATAATAATAATAAAAAAATACTGAGCTAGATGGGCCAAGGGTCTGACTCACTAGACGGCCATTCCCTAGGTTTCTACGATGCGGTTCAGGGGCATCTGGTCGTCGTCTCTTGTTTGAGCACGGCACTCCTGCCAAGTCTTCGAAGAAGAGCCTCATTAAAGGACTCCAGAGGCTGCTAAACTGCTGCCTATTGATTTTCCCACTAAGATACTTCATCACTCCTTGTTACCTTTAAAAAGCAATATAAGCTGTGCTCTGAACTAAATAGGGTTTATTAGACAAATCATACCACACGTGCTCGGCTTCTCGGGGTTTGCAAAAGAGAAGCAGGCGGCCTTGGTTCCTCCCGTCCTCGTCATCGATAGCCTGGCAATGGAATGGAGGAAACCCAACTGGAGCAGAAGAAACTGTAGTGGTCGTGTGGAAGACCACAGCAGCAAACAGGACTCAAAACTTGACACCGAGGGCCACCACTGGGCCTCAAACACCATCCAGGGGGCATTTTAGGGGAGTGAGACGAGGCAGCCGAGGAAATTGCCTTAGGCAGAGTCAAACCATTGGGCCATTTTGGTCTGAGTGGCAGCAGCTCTGCCAACCAACCACAAACCAACCAACCAACCGAAAACACTGTATGTAGCTCTGTATACAATTGCATGAAGATCCTTTTTGCGTGATGCTTGGCTAATGTACTTGTACTCCTGCACTGTGCATGAACTGGGAAAGGTGCAGAAGAGGGCAACCCAGATGATCAGGGGCCTGGAGCACCTTCCTTATGAGGCTAGGCTACAGCATCTGGGGCTCTTTGCCTTGGAAAAGAGGCAACGAAGGGGAGCAGTGTTCTCTCTAACAGGGATTCCCAGATGTTGCTGACTACAACTCCCAGCATTCCCAGCTGCAATAGCCTTTGCTTGGGGATTATGGGAGTTGTAGTCAACAACATCTGGGAATCCCTGTTTGAGGGAACGCTGAAGGGGAGACATGATTGAGGTGTATAAAATTATGCATGGAGTGGAGAAGGTGGGCAGCGAGCAATTTTTCTCCTGCTCTCACAACACTAGAACCAGGGGTCATCCCATGAAACTGAAGGCTGGGAAATCTAGGACCGACAGGAGGAAGTGCTTTTTCACATATAATTAATCTATGGAACTCTCTGCAATGGGATGTGGTGATGGCCACCAGCTTGGATGGCTTTAAAAGGGACTTAGACAAATTCATGGAGGACCAGTCTATTAATGGCCACTAGTCTGGTGGCTGTGGGCTCATCAGCAAAATGCCTCTCAATACCAGTTGCAGGGGAGCAACAGCAGGAGAGAGGGCATGCACATACCTCTTGCCTGTGGGCTCCCCAGAGGCATCTGGTGGGCCAATGTGTGAAACAGGATGCTGGACTAGATGGGCCTGATCCAACAGGGCTCTTATGTTCTTATGAATAAAATACCCCTCAGAAATAAACTTGAGACAGCTGTGCATCAGTGTTGATGCGGGGGGGGGGGCGGTATCAACACACCCAAGTGAACATGTGTGGTGTAGTGGTTAGAGTGCTGGACTAGGACCAGGGAGACTCGAGTTCGAATTCCCATTTAGCCATGATGCATGCAGAGTGACGCTGGGCCAATCACTTCTCTCTCAGCCTAACCTACTTCACAGGGTTAGGGTTAGGGTGAGGAGGAACTTCACAACTATGTTGTGAGGAGAAACCTAAGTACACCACTCTGGGCTCCTTAGAGGGAGTGTGTAATATATTAAATTAAAACAACAACAACAAAAACATGTGCCATGGTAAAACTCCAAACAAAGGGAATGTGAATGCAGACATGCATGCTCCATGACTACTTTTTGTGCGTGTGTTAGTATTCTGTCAATTAGCAATACACATCGCTAAAGCCGAAGGGAGAAAGAGTGGAGTGAATGTAAGGAACTGGCTGATATACTGTGCAACATTATGCCTCATCTTTTAGCGGAATGTGTGTGCAGTTGTGCAAGAGTGCTCTTACCCCAAACACAAGAATTGCACACACACAGTTGTGTGATGGATGGCCACTGGAAAAGACAGCCAGTTGTGCTGCTGCATTTGCACAAATTGTGCATTTGCACAATTCTTGTGTTTTGCACAAGAGTGCTCCTGCGCAGCTGTGCGCAAGTTCTATTAAAATCCAGACAGAACATTGTGCAGCCACTGAAGGCTGATGCAAGTTGAGCATGCACAGTGCTTCTGTACAAAATCGGGAGATTATATATATATAAAAAACCAACAACCCATGATGGTATCTCAGGCATTGGTTGCATTTTGGAAACCAGAGCAAGTAACTTGGAATGCCGACATTTTGGAAGTGTCACAAGGGCTCACACACTGCATCCAAAAATGGGCATATTTCCATTCTTCCCCATGGGAATATCACCACAGTCGTATCCACAGTCGTATCATCACAGTTGTATCCACTGTGATGATACTTCCATTGGGACAATAGCGGGGAAGTTGTTAAAAAAATATTCTCCAATACATTTAGAAGAATGGGTAGAATAATTTTTGTCCTTTCTGGGTCTTTCCCCCTTGTGGTGGCCATTTTGGAGGCTGCCGCGCATACACAATGGACGTCTGCATGGGCCCGGGTCATGACTGTGGACTCGGACTCACGAATCCCCTGAATGGCCGGGGGGTGGTAGGGGTGGTTGTTTCTAGTCCAGGGTCGGAATGAACAGGGGGTGCTTCAGTTTGACCTCGAACTGTCAAACTGAACCAGTTTGCATATCCCTAGCCTGTGCTGCTGTCTGTGTCATTAGAGGAGAAACAGGCAAGGCAAGGCAAGGCTTGGGTAATTGATTAAAAAAACAACAACAAACACCCAAAATTTTAAGGCCACACAACCAATCCAACTGGTTAAGGGAGATTTTCAGCCTATTTTCCTTAAGGGGAGGAACCTATGAGATCACTCAGCTCTGTGTGGTGTGTGTGTATTGTCGGTTTCCGTGTCCCTATCAACTTTGCAATGTTTGTGCCGATTTGGCCCAAATGTGGTAAAGTTGTAGAGACACCTCAACAGCATAGTTTGTGATGATGTCATCCGTCCCCATTCAAGATAGCGGATGTGTGACCGCTTGTGGCAGAAGTGGGCTAACTTGTGAAGATTATAATTGTCAATTAAGATTACACTGAAAGGAAAGTGGGCAGATTAGGTCTTACCAACACGTCTTGTTCAGCTACAGTTTGGCGATGCCATGACTCCTCTCCCCACAGGAAATCTCTTATTAAATGGCTCTTATTTTTTTAAAGTAATTTGCCGTCCCTCGGAATGCTACTGATGTTTCCTTCAAATTTGCCTCAAATATCACTTCAGTCAACATTTAGTAGAAACCAGTGTTCCCTCTAACAGGGATTCCCAGATGTTGTTGACTCCAGCTCCCAGAATCCCCAGCAGCAATGGCTTGTTTGGAGATTCTGGGAGTTGTAGTCAACAACATCTGGGAATCCCCATTAGAGGGAACATAGGTAGGAACCTTTCTCTCTCTCCGCCATCCACACTGCCGGACCTTTCTCCCTTCCTTCTTTCCCTTGTTCAATTTAACATGGAAGCTTTTCACACTTTTGAAGCCTTTTAACTCGCATCTCCTCTGGGTATGGAGGGAGTGTGTTCACATAACGGCTAGATTTACCCCGAAGTCCCTGCGAGTTATCAGGGAGCAGTTTACACACAATTCGGGTTTTTCACTGTGCATTAGAGTGGAACCCAATTTCTATCTGGGGTAAAAATAAAAAAAATCCATGATTTGTGTCGGGTTTTTGGGACAACTTCGAATTCGCAGTAAAGCCTCCCCTTAAACTCACGGTAAAACCTGATGTGCGTAAAAGCCCCTGGTAAAATAAATGCACCTGTTCTGCCGGGCCACTCGAAGGGATCGATCTTTTTGCAGTAAATTGTTTTTTCTGGGTACAACTCTGTACAAGAGGAGGAACAACAAAAAAAGGAGGAACACATTTCAACATGGCTGCTGTCTTTAAAGGAACACCTGGGCTGCCCAGTCTTGAAGAAAAGGAACTGTGTCCATAGGCTTCACTCCTCACAGTGTCTTGAAGGGGTTTAAAAAGGATTTGGGCAACTAATTCTCATTAATCCCTTTTGAGAAGCTCCAGGCTGTGGTAGGCAGTATGCAGATGAGAAAACCTACACAATACAAGCCAATGACAATTCGCATTTGCTTACTTGTCTTGGGGAAAAACCAGGCGGCTGAGGCTTACACTCCCATCCAGGTGAGGGGTGTAACTCAGAAGAAGGAGAAGAGAGGAGAGCTGGTCTTATGGTAGCAAGCATGATTTGTCCCCTTAGCTAAGCAGGGTCTGCCCTGGTTGCATATGAAAGGGAGACTAGAAGGGTGAGCACTGGAAGATATTCCCCTCAGGGGATGGAGCCACTCTGAGAAGAGCAGAAGGTTCCAAGTTCCCTCCCTGGCAGCATCTCCAAGATTCCTGAGAGAGAGATTCCTGCCTGCAACCCTGGAGAAGCCGCTGCCAGTCTGTGAGGACAATACTGAGCTAGATGGACCAATGGTCTGACTCAGTATATGGCAGCTTCCTATGCAGAGTAACATTTTTGGAGAGAAGAGCTGGTCTTGTGGTAGCAAGCATGACTTGTCCCCTTAGCTAAGCAGGGTCCTCCCTGGTTGCATATGGAAGGGAGACTAGAAGTGTGTGAGCACTGTAAGATTTTCCCTCTAGGGGATGAAGCTGCTTTGGGAAGAGCAGAAGGTTCCAAGTTCCCTCCCTGGCAGCATCTCCAAGATAGGGCTGTGACATTCCTGCCTGTAAGTTTGGAAAAAGCTGCTGTCAGTCTGGGTAGACAATACTGAGCTAGATGGACCAAGGGTCTGACTCAGTATATGGCAGCTTCCTATGTTCCTATGAAAGTGAGGAGAGCTGGTCTTGTGGTAGCAAGCATGACTTGTCCCCTTAGCTAAGCAGGGTCTGCCCTGGTTGCATATGAAAGGGGGACTAGAAGTGTGAGCCCTGTAAGATATTCCCCTTAGGGGATGGAGCTGCTCTGAGAAGAGCATTTGCAGAAGGTTCCAAGTCCCCTCCCTGGCAGCATCTCCAAGACAGGGCTGAGAGAGACTCCTGCCTGCAACCTTGGAGAAGCCGCTGCCAGTCTGTGAAGATAATACTGAGCTAGAGAGACCAATGGTCTGACTCAGTATATGGCAGCTGCCTATGTTCCTAAGAAGGCTGAGGAGTTCTGCAATCACAGCAGTTTATACTTGAATCCTGAAACATGGGATTCCAAGCTGTGTGTCAGAAAGTCCAAGACTGGCAATGAAAATATATTATACAAATCAATACATCATCAACAACAACCAATATTTATATACCGCTTTTCAACAAACGTTTCCGAAGCAGTTTACATTGAGGAATAATAAACAAATAAAATAAAATAAGATGTCTCCCTGTCCCAAAGGGCACGAAAAAGCAACATTAGACAGACACCAGCAATAGCCACTGGAGGGATGCTGTGCTGGGGATGGATAGGGCCAGTTGCTCCCCCCTGCTAAATATAAGGGAATCACCACCTTAAAAAGGTGCCTCTTTGGCCAGTTAGCATTCCATATATTGTGCCAATGTTTATCATTGGATTGTACAACTGGGCCTAGAAAGGGCATAAAATAGGAAAAATAATACTTGGGACACGATAGGTCTGTTGAAATCTAAGTATAATGAAGGTCGGGTTGGGAGGTGCCTTTTCATGGCAAAACATAAGAAACTGCCATATAAATAGATGGACCATTGGTCCATTGGCCTGGACTCTGCACTGACTGGCAGCAGCTTTTTAGGATTTCAGGCAGGAGTCTTTCCCAGCTCTAGCTGTAGATGCTTCTGGGGATTGAACCGGGGACCTTCTGCATGCGAATCTGGGGCTTCCTCCTAGCCTCCATCAAGTTGAACATAAGCCAGCAGTGTGATGAGGCTTCTAAAAAGGCGAATGCAATCTTGGGCTGCATTAGCAGAAGCATCCTGAGTAGTACTGGTTCCACTCTGTTCTGTGCTGTTCAGGTCTCAGCCCCAATTCGGTGGTGGTCTCGGGGTTTCAGAGCTGATAAACAAGAGTTTGTAGTTGTGTGCGAGGTCTCCAGAGATCTCCAGCTCTTGAGAGGAACATCCACAGGAGTGAAAACTCTGGCTGTGGTCTCCACAGGACTCCTGAAAGGGTGGGATCCCCCCCCCCACCGCCCCAGTGGAATTATCAGGGGGGCACAACGAAATGCTTCTGTGTAAGTGATTCTGAGCCTGCATCTAAAAGGTGCAGTTGGATCAGGGCCAATTCCCCCTTGCAGCAGTATTCTTTGCTGGGATCACAGAAAGAAGATTTTCAGCATGCTTGCCAAATCACAATCCCCAGGATTCTTTGGGTGCAAACTGGCACCAAATCAATTCTACTCCAGTTTTCATGGTGTAGGCCTGCCCTAGACTAGGGTCAGGTCAGCAGTCCATTGAAGACCAATCAAACCTGCCAGCTCGGATTGATTAAGATCTCCAGGGTTGCATGGGGGGGGGGGTTTAGCTCAGCGGTAGAACATCTGCTTTGCATATTGAAAGCTCCAGGTTCAATCCCTAGAAAGACTCCTGAATGAACTCTTGGGAGAGAAGATGCCAGCCAGGGGTTTTGCAAGCCAGCTGCTGTTGAACTAAAATTCAACAAATTTTAATAATAAACTAGGGGTGCAGATGCTCTGCACCAGATCAGCTAGTATATATAGATCCCTCTCCTCTACAATCAAGAACACATTCCAACCAGTAACAGTTGCATTCCAACTGACCTTAACCATCACAGGTTCCTCCTCCCTATCTGCATATGGAATCCCCACTGCCCAATCACCATGGTGCTTCTGCTCTCACAGGCTCCTCCTCCCTATCTGCATATGGAATCTCCACTGCCCAATCACTACGGAGCTTCTGTTCGCAAACTCCCGCGAGAGCTGCCACACACAGGATTAGCCATGGGTATGCCTTAGAAAATTATATATAGAGATAGATAGATAGATAGATAGAGGCTGGGGATGATGGGAGTTGTAGTTCAACAACAGCTGGAGAGCCAAGTTTGCCTGGTGTAGTGTAGCGTAGACAAAACTGAGCTAGATGTACCAATGGTCTGACTCTGCACAAGGCAGCTTCCCATGTTCCTAGAATTGTAGCAACCAGCAGGTGAAAGGGGAGTTGCCAGAAACTGGCCAGTTGGCTCCCAAACTGTGTATCTTCTGCCGACCCCTGGGTGATCTTGGAGCAGTTACATAGGAGAATTTGTTCTGTTGTGATGCTTTTAATGGGTTCTTTGCAGATAAAATCTCTTGTATTCAGGTCGACTTGGACTCCACGATTTCTGCAAAGTCTATGAAGGGGGTGTCTGTCCAGCAATCCTTCTTGCAGTGTTAGATTGGATCAGTTTCAATCTGTGATGCCTGAGGATGTGGACAAGCTGTGGGGCCTAACACTTGCTCTCTGGATCCTTGCCTGACTTGGCTGCTTCTATCTAGCAGGGAGATTGTTGGAGATGGCCTAGTTAATATCATAAATGCATCGCAGAGGGAGGGCAGGGTGCCTCCTTGTTTGAAGGAGGCAATAGTTAGATCATTTCTTAAGAAGCCTTCCCTGGATCCCTTAATGATGGATAGTTACAGGAGGCCAGTCTCCAATCTCCCATGGTTGGGCAAGGTGATTGAGAGGGTGGTGGCCAACCAGCTCCAGGGGATTTTGGAGGAAACCGATTATCTAGACCCATTCTAAACTGGCTTCCAGGTGGGCTATGGGGTGGAGACAGCCTTGGTCGGCCTGATGGATGACCTGTACCGTGGAATCGACAGAGGGAATGTGACTCTGCTGGTTCTTTTGGATCTCTTGGCAGCATTCAATACCATCCACCATGGCATCCTTCTGGATTGCCTGGGGGAGCTGGGGATAGGGGGCACTGCTTCATAGTGGTTCTGCTCCAATCTCTCGGGTAGATCCCAGATGGTGGAGCTTGGTGACGGCTGCTCTTCAAAATGGGAGCTGTTTTATGGAGTCTCTCAAAGCTCCATTCTGTCACCAATGCTTTTTAATATCTCCGTGTAAGGTCATCAGGTGATTTGGTGCAGGGGGTTATCAGCATGCTGATGATACCCAAATCTATTTCTCCTTATAATCAGGAAATGGCATTCACTCCCTAAATGCCTGCCTACAGGCAGTAAAGGGCTGGATGAGGGATAGCAAATTGAAGCTGAATCCAAGCAAGACGGAGGTGCTCATTGTTGGGGGATCAGAATTTGAGGGATGGGTTAGAGCTTCCTGTCCTGGATGGGGTTACACTCCCCCAGAAGGAACAGGTACGCAGCTTGGGAGTACTCTTGGACCCAGGCCTCACCCTGTATCTCAGGTGAAGGCTATGGTCAGTCCATCAGCTTTGGCTGATTCAACAGCTGTGTACATACCTTGACAAGAATGACCTCAAAACAGTAGTGCAGCAGCCTGTTAACCTCCAGGCTTGACTTCTGCAATGCACTCTATGTGGGGCTGCCTTTGTACGTAGTTGAAAACTTCAGTTAGTTCAAAATGCGGCAGCCAGATTGGTCTCTAGGGTATCCCTGAGGAACCATATTATACCTGTACTTAAACAGCTGTGCTGGCTGCGGATATGTTTCTGGGCAAAATACAAAGTATGGGTTATTACTTTTAAAATCCTGAACAGCCTAGGCCCAGGTTACCTTAGAGAGTGCCTTCTTGTGTATGATCTCCACCTCATGTTAAGGTCATTTGAGGAGATCCGTCTCAAGTTACCACTGGTACGTCTGGTGTTGACTCGGAACTGGGCCTTCTCTGTAGCTGCTCCTGGCTGTGGAATACGCTCCCGGCAGACATCAGTAGCTTGGGTTCACTGCTGGCCTTTAAGAGAGCCCTTAAAACCTATTTGTTTGGTCTGGCTTTTCGGGGTTTTGGAATGGTTTTTAAATGTTTGTAATTGTTTAATGGTTTTAAACTGTTTATTTGGTTTTGTATTGATTGTTTTTAAATGATCGAGTTGTGGGTTTTGTTTAGTTCCTGTGGGATGGGGGGAAAAGTAATAAATAATTAAACAACTAGGAAGCTGCCTTATGCCGAATCCATCTAGCTACTCTGACTGGCTCTCCAGAGCTCCAGGCAGCAATTTTTCTCAACCCTACCTGGAGATGTCGCCAGAGACTGAACCCAGAACCTTCTGCATGCTAAGCAGATGCTCTGCCACTGAGCTACAATCTCGTCTTGGGAGGTGCACAAAACTGGTTTTGCCAGTTCGGCTCGATTCCAAACCAGATTCGGCACAGTCCAGTTCGAGTTTGAACCGAGCCGATTTGAAATGGTTCAGAACTCTACCTGGAGAATCCTTTGAGGGTTCCCCCCCACCCGCCGCGGCTGGCACTTGTACTTTCTTACTCCCCGTCTGCCTGCTCTATCTTTAGGGAAGCCCCCCTGCCCCCACTTTACTGGTAAAGGGGAATCCTCACTGGATTCCCCTTGACCAGTAGACTTCTAAGCCGGCTTGATTCAAACCGAGTCCGGTTCGATCCCGAACTCGTCGAGCTGAGCCGGCTGGCACACCCCTAGTCTCCTCCCCGAGTTAAGAAAGAGCATAGCTAACTGCCTGCAGCCGAATCAGATCCTTGGTCCCTCAAGTTCAGCACGGCCTACACAACTCCAACCCCTCTGAAGATGTTGGACTACAACCCCCATCATGCCTGACTTTTGGACACTGTGCCTGGGGATGACGGGAGTCGTAGTCCAAAAACAGCTGGGAGGGCCAAGGTTGTTCAGCCCTGGTCTACACTGACTGGCAGCAGCTCTCCAAAGTTTCAGGCAGGAGGCGAGCCCTACCCTGTCCTGCCTGGAGCTGCTGCCAGGGATTGAACCTGGGACCTCCTGCATGCAAAGGCATATGTTCTCCCACAGTGGCAGTGAGTTCCACTCCCTCAGCCTAACCTACCTCACAGGGTTGTTTTGTAGATCTATCAGAGGCAGCGTGCAGGGGGAGGGGGGCTGTATGCCATCTGCAGCCCTTCACAGTGGCAGTGAGTTCCTCAGCCTCAGCCTAACCGACCTCACAGGGTTGTTGTGTAGATATATCAGAGGCTGCGTGCAGAGGGAGAGCGGCTGCGTGCCACTCGGAGCTCCGTGGGGGAAAGGCAGGATAAACCCAAGAGACAGAACGGCAGGGACGCTGAAGAATCCTCGTCTGGCTGCCAAGGAAGCAGCCTGCACGGGCAGGCAGCGTGAAACCCCAAGCACGGCGCTCCTGGACTCAACTCCCACCACGGTCGCTGCCCGACGGCAGCATCTCCATCTCTCCCCCCCCCCTCCGCCCAGCCAGGAGGAGGAGGCGGCGGCTCTTCTTCGCACGCGCCGGGGAGACGCCCCCTCCCTCCCCGGCCTGTTGCATCGGCCTCTCGCGCACGGGGGAGCGGAGCGGCTGCGCCGAGCTGGGCCGCCGGGCAGGCTGCCAGACCCCTTCGGCTCGTCCCCCCTCCCCGCGCTCGGCGGGCAGATGGTAGGCTCCATTTAAAGAGCCCAGCCCCCGTTTCCCAGGGCGCCTCTCCTTCGCCGAGCGGCTGCCGCTGGCCGCGCTGCCTTGCAGGGAGGGGGTCCAACAGGTAGACGGCGGCAGCGGAGCGCCCCCCGCCCGCCCTCCCCGCGTCGCTGGTGCATGATGCGGCGGCGGCTGCGGCGGCTGAGCCTCCTCCTCCTCCTCCTCCCCCTCCCGCCTCGTCCTTTCCGCAGGCCAAGATCCTGAGCATGATGGAGGGCAACCAGCAGCTGGCCCTGCGCATCGACGGAGCCCTCCAGGCGGCCGGCCAGGAGGTGAGCACGCTGCGAGCCGAGCTGACAGCCACCAGCCGCAGACTGGCCGAGCTCAGCGCCTGCTCCGGCGGCGGCGGCGGCGGCAGCCCCAACGCCACGGAGATGGCCGCATCCGGCGCCATGGAGAACAGCCAGCCCAACCTGCAAGGTAAGGGAGGCGGCCTGCGCGCCCCGGGGGCCGGATCGGGGCCGCGGGAGGAGAGGGGAGGGGGGTAGCGCGGGATCGGGAGCCTGCGCGCTCCAGAGGCGGGATCGGGGCCGCGGGAGGGCAGGGGGGAGTTCCTCTGGGGCGCTGCCATTTGGAGGGAGGGGGGCTTCTCTCCCCGTCGGCTGCCCTGAGGATGGGGGGGAAAGGGCGAGGGTCTACCCTCTGCCAGCTGATGAGCATGTGTTGCCCCCCCCGCCCCCCATTCTCTTTCCTTGCGAGACGCACTTCTCCGCCAGCCGCGAAGGCGCTTCCTCCTCCCCGGCGGGAAGCAGGGAGCGGATGGCAGCTTGGCCAAGTCTTCGGCGGCTGTTTACTCGGGAGTAAGCCCCGTGGCATCCTTTGGGCTTACTCCCAAGTGAGCACGCCTCGGATCGCAGCCTTTTCCCTCCTGGGATTAACCCCCTCTCCCTCTGCCAGGGTTGCATGGGACTCGCTTGCTCCCCGGGAAGCGCGCCCTGAATCGGGGCCAGTGAGTCTTGTGCAAACTTTTGGTTCCAGCTGCTTCCTGCCCCTTTCCCTAGCAAAGGTCTGTGCAGGATGTCCCTACAGAATCTGGCCATCTCCTCTTCTTCCCGTCCCTACTTGAAGGAACCTGCGATTCACTGTTGTTGTGATGTTTCCTCTCTATGCTTTTATGATCTGCTGCTCCAAGTTTTGTCCCCCTTCCCCATGTCTTGGCTTTCAACCAGGCAGCCAAAAAATCTGGTAGATGAGATACTTTGCTTTGACTTCTGGAAAGGATGGACTTGTAGACCGAGCTGGTTCTGGGGCTATCTGAGAAGCCTATGTAGAAATGTGATGGTTGCATCCTTTCTGGTGCTGGCTGGGCCCATCCATGGTGATTGGCGGTGTCATTCAGTTATGCGAGAGTCAATGGGAGCTTGAATAACTGGCACACTGGTAGAGATGGTTCTTGGCTCCAGTCTTTGTAGGAGCAGCGTTTCCTAGTGAGCTAACCCCCTCCCCCCCCATGATGTCAGCGCTAGAAGAGATGTGACTCTGTTGATGCTGTTCCCCTCGGTGGTGCGCAGATGGAGAAATGCACCTTAAAAATGCTTGTGTTTGCACCTCGGGCGATCCCTTGGTGGCGTTTGACATGTTTCTGGAAGTGAGCCTTAGAGGTTGCGAGAGAAGACCCAGAAATGGGAGTTGTTCCAATTACAGCGTTGGAGTGATGATGTCATGATTGCATCTCTGGTGTGTGAGACACCCGAATCGTCTTTCTCCCCTACCTGCAAAAGATGCTGGCAGAGAGTGATTCGTGTGACAAATTAGCTGGTCGAAATTTAGGAACCCTTTCCCTCTCTTCCCTTCCAACCCGAGGGTTGTCAGACCTGCCTATTAGTGTGATTTTTTTCTTCCTGAATTAAATCCCAGATTTGTACCTCCAGCTTTTAGTTAAAAATAAATAAATGTGAATCTTCTCTGTAAAGCATTTGTGAGTATTTGCAATGTAATGGATGCTTGGGGGTGGCAGCGGGGGGAGAAGAGCTGTAAAGACATCGGTTATTAATTTGTGATAGTGTTAAAAATGTGCAATCCAGATTATGTGTGCAGAAGGCAAGAGCATGTGTGCTTAAGAGCAAATGGCAGGAAAAAATGTGTCTGAGCTGAGCTCCCACCTTAAACAGGTACGTAGAATCCTGCAGCACTGAAATAAACTTAAGGGGACTTTGAAGCCCCCTTACCATCAGAAGATGTAGTACTGTATGCTGTATGCCACGAGCTATTTATTATCATTGTTCACATCAGGGTTGGTAAAATGAGGGCTTGTGCATCCCTTCAATGTGGCAGGAACTTTCAGTCATTTTGGCAGACAGGAAAAAAACCTACTATATTATAGCAGTGGAAGCCACGGCTATTTCACTCCTGGACTGTCACAGTAATGCAATATATCCAATGAGTTTTCTTGATTCTTCAGATAGCAACAAGTGCATTCTCTTCTCCTCGGAGCCAGCAATGATATCATCTCTTGGTCCCAGGGTTAACATAGCTAGGATTTAGATGCAGCTCTGCGATATCAGCCGAGCCACTTCTCTTATTATAAATAATAATAATGATGATGCATTTCGACCTAGCCAATAGCCTGTGAATTATCCAACCACTGAGTGATCAATCAATCAATCTTTATTACGGTCCTAGACCAACATAAAGTATAAGGGTGATTACATGTTAAAAATGAGAGTAGATAAAAGGTGATTACATACATATGTCTCTATAGAACGAGCAGTAGAGGAGAACATGCTCAGTTCATAGTCGCTCTGCAAATGGGGTCCTTCTATAACGGCCTTCTAGCACTGCTGAAGGGAGGCCATGGCTGCGAGCCAAAGTGAACGCCCTCCTGTGCTTTGGAACCTCCAGTTGGGTGAGGTCTGCTGCTGGAGAAGCAGAATATCGAAGCCTGTCACTGATATGAAATGTTGGGACACTGCTGAGATCGGTTTGGCGCTCAGTGTTTAGAATGTGCTGCTGGTTGGTTGATGCGCTGATGGTTGATTTTGCTTGATCGTAGCCCATGCTGAGCAAGGTCAAGGGGGAAAGGCCCAGAGTAGCTATTTTTGTCTCAGTTGCCTGAATCCAGCTAGATTGGTGATCATCGTGTAGGGTTAGGGGGGCAAGACCAATTGGGCAAAAGACTAGTCTGAGCCAATAACAGAGAATGGCCATCCACACCCTAGCCTCCAGCTTGTTCAGGTCTATCTCCAGGTGCAGAGTGGCACTGGAGACACATCTCGATACTTGGAGCACTGCCCGCACGGATTAGGTGAGTGATCTGGTTTGGTGTGACATGCAGAAAGGGCAAATACTGAAGCTGCATTGGCCGGAATGTATATTCAGTTCAAAACTAGGCTTTCATCCATGCACAAATCACAGAGTAGAGAATAGCTCCAGATTAGATCCGTATCGCCGCAAATATTGTGCATTTCCAGTGACATTGTTCCACTGCAGGTCATGTTGAGCTGATTACATAAGTATGTGTGCATTGCTTGATTTCTTACCTCTTGGTTACTGTTGAGTGTGTGTTCTGCTTCTGCTGAAAAGCTTGGCCTTTGAGGTGATGGGATGTTGACCTGAAAGATCTACCTCCGATATTTGAGCTGCAACAACCCATTTATACAATCCTGTTGCTGCTTGATGCTGCAGTCATTGAGTGATGTACAATTGAGTGATGTAAAGAAAACCCTTGGGCGTGTTGATATGCTAAGGATGCATCTACACAGGACAGTTACTCATATTCCAGTTCTGATGTTTTATCCATAAACCTGGTTGGGGAAAGGTTTCGCTCATAAATTCCAGGTTTAATGGAAAACCCGGTTTTAATGGGAAAAAATGGAAAACCTGGTCCCATTTAAACCCGGGACCGTTTAAACTCGGTTTAACGGAAAACCCGGTCCCGTTTAATGGAATTATTATTTTTTTAAAAAAATTCCAGGTTTTGCACATAAACCTGATTGGGGAAATGTTTGTAGTCAATCTGGAGCAAAAGGACCCCACACCCAGCTTGTTTCTTGAGGGATATGAGTTTCATATCCTGTGCAATTCCTTGGTGGGAGGACCAGAGCACAAATGGGGTTTGCTTGCGCTAGAATAACAGACATACACACTGTTTGTTGATCTGTTCCTGCTAGATCTGGGATCTAGTGTGGCATCTTAGAAATGCTTCACTTGGAAAACATAACTGATTTGGAATGGTTGGTCCCCCAGAATAACCCCAAAGGGGGCCAGGTTCCTTAGATAACACACTCTGGCTGTACAAAGAGAGCACCACAAAGATTATGTGTATGTTCACCTACTTGGATATGTCCAGTAAACACAACAGAATGACCAAGAAGCCATAAATTCTTGGGGATATAAGTGGAGATCTTAAAGTATTGTGAGATGCATGTGAAAATAGCATGATAGACTATTTGAACTTGAATAATCAGGAATGTTTCTGGATTTGAAAGGGAAATTGACCAGCCTCCCTTTGACTTTTTTGTAGGAACATACAAATTAATTGTTATGACTCATGCAACTAGATACAATGTGTTAACTATTGTATAACCTGTAGGTTATGTTGGGTTTTTTTTGTTTGTTTTTGTATTCTGTTTTTTGTTTTTTTCTGTTTGTATATTGTGCTGGTCTGTGCTCGTAATAAAGGAATTGAATTAATGTGCAGTTATAGTTTACTTCTGGTTTGGAGTTTGATGTTTGTTTTTGGTTTATTTTTTGCATGTTTATGTATGTGAACACAAACAAAATACCCAAGAAGGAGCCACCAAAATGCTAAGATATGGAGAGACCATATCTTAAGATGCTGGGGCGTGTGTTTTATTGAAGGCCAAAGTGTTTCAGCCAAAACAGTCTTCTTCAGGGACAATTCCACATAAAACCAAACATACTTAAAATAAAGCCAGTTATCATTTTTAGAAAAATAGAACCATCATGACATTTATTTTTTAAAAAAACATTTAGCATAACACGTACAAAACAGTGTTGTTTCCAATGAACACAGCTTTCCAATGAACACACTTACATGATACTTAAACTTGCAAGAGATCTCTATTAAAATGTTCCCTGCCTAGCTCAAATCAAACTGCAATGGTATTTCACAAAGAGGGGTGAATAAAGAGATGGACCCCAACGAGCATCTTGAAATGTGGTCTCTCCTTGTTGGTATGTCTGTGTATCTGGCATACTGACAGTGCTTTAATGTATGTATGGCTGAGATTTCTGCAGGAGAAATCTGTTGAAGAAGATTCTTATGGCAGATCTAATGATGCTTGTTTTCTGGAAAATTTTCTGATGCCCTTAATCTGATATGATCTGATAAAAGCGCATTTGGACTTACATTTTTTGTTTTTAGTTTGTTCAATAAATACAAGACCATCGCTGCAGAGTCAATATCTGTTTGCTAAGAGGTGTATGGAGGGCAGATAGCCTGGCAAAGTGGTCTGTACCCGATGTTAATTGTACGGAAGTGTATTGAAAAGGTTTTTTTTTTTTGCCCCTAAGAGCCAAAAGTAGTGGAATGGAAATATTTGATATAGGGGGGAAATAAATAAAATGCACTTAGTGTTATTCTCATACAATTTCAAACCTTGACCTGGAAAGTATTTTATTAGAATACTTGTCAATAAGCATTTAAGGCCTTGTAACACAGTAGCATACACTCGCTTAGATTGTTTAAATTTTCAGGGAGGGAAATGAAAGTAATGGAAACAGTTAACATACTAATTTTCATATGCTCAAAGAACTGGTATGATTGTCTATGCTTCCTTGTCATAGTTTCCTTTTATTAAAATTGAAACTTCCATTTTGGTATTGCAATAATTCTGCTACTAGTTAATTTTGAGAAACTTTGCATTTATAGCAATAGGCATTTTTTTTTCTATGGGAAAATTCCATTTTGGACAGTTTTGTACCTCACATCAGTGTCGGGGCCTGACATCTGTGCTCTGGAATTGTGTGGTCTGAGCAAGAGAGAAGGCAGAGGCAACCTAGGAGTTGAGCAGTTTAATGGTGCAGCGGGGAAATGACTTGACTAGCAAGCCAGAGGTTGCCGGTTCGAATCCCCACTGGTATGAACACCTATATCAGGCCCCAGTGAGATGCTGAAAGGCATCATCTCATACTGTGCAGGAGGCGGCAATGGTAAACCCCTCCTGTATTCTACCAAAGACACCACATGGAGTTGACACCGACTCAACGGCACAACTTCAGCTTTACCCTTCACTTTGCCACCCGTTACATCTTCTCTGATGAGCCATGGGCTAGTCTCTTCCTTCTTCTTGCTCTGAGTATACCTGGGATAGCCCTTGTGGTTCTTGAGCCATGGGCTAGTCTCTTCCTTCTTCTTGCTCTGAGTATACCTGGGATAGCCCTTGTGGTTCTTGGCATTTGTCATCAGCTTCAACTCATTCTGAGCTTTAACTTCTTTGACATTGTCCCTGCAAGATATTCATCTGTATTTGATCTCAGTCTGGTCCAGGATACTTCACCTGGACACCAGGTGTTCTTCCTTCCATTTCTTAAGATGTGTTCTTTGTTATTTCCAGGTGATCATTGAGCTTTTTGTGCAGCCACATTGGGTTTCTTAGATGTGACTGCATCTGTAGTAGGTCCCTCAAGAGTTAGGGACCTAGGAAGCTATCATATACCGAGTGAGACCATTGGTCCATCTAGCTCAATATTGTCTACACAAGGCCTGCTCAACTTAGGCACCCCCAGCTGTTTTTGGACTACAATTCCCATAATTCCCAGCCACAGTGGCCAATAGCCAGGAACTGTAGGCCAACATCTGCAGGAGGGCCGAAGTTGGGCCGAAGTTGGTCTACACAGACTGGCAGCGGCTTCTCCAAGGTTGCAGGCAGGGGTCTCTCTCAGCCCTATCTTGAAGATGCTGCCAGGGAGGGAACTTGGAACCTTCTGCATGCAAGCAAGCAGGTGCTCTTCCACTGAGCTATGGCCGCATCCCCTAAGGGGAATGCCTTACAGTGCTCACACATATAGTTTGCCATTCAGATGCAAACCAGGGTGGACCCTGCTTAGCAAAGGGGACAATTCATTCTTGCTACCACAAGGCCAGTTCTCCCCCCATAGACCAGGTCCTCTACCACCCATCTTGGGCTCCTCTTTTCATTTTTCTCCGAGCTTTTAAAGATATTTTTAAATGAAATCCAAGATGCATGTTTGACTGTGCTCAGCGTTAGCTTTCTGCAAGATCAAGAACATTACACAGCCACTCCCCACCCACCCCCAAGTCCCCACTATTCCATCCTCTTCCCTATTGGTTGGGATACAGTCAGGGATAGCTGATCACCTCCTTCCTTTATCTTCGGAAAGAAGTTGTCAACCAGGCGTGCTCAGAATGTGTTGGAGATTCTATGCTTGGTAGAGTTTGTCTCCTAACAGAGATCAGGGTAGTTGATCCCTCATTGCTACTAATTCTTGAGTTCCTAGAAGCATCTGTAATTTGTTTCAGGAAAGCATCACTCACATCTCCGGTAGAATCGAACAACAATGTTGTTTTTATTTCCTTGTCTATTTTTACCCAGATGTTCCCTTCCGGGCTACTATATTCTTGGAATTCTCAAAGTTTTTGACCTCTTATGGGACTCCCTCTCCTTTCCGGTTGCAATTTAAAACAAAACAAATCACAAGTTTCATTCTTCCATTCCTACATTCCAATCCTGGGAAGTCTGCTAACTCCCACCCTCTTTCTTCCCATCAGCTGTGCTTGCATCACTAATACCATCAGCACAAATTGATTTAGAGATTAGTTTAGGGGATTCATTCTGTCAAACTTGTAATATTTAGCTGTTTCCCGAGCACAGGGAGTTCTAGCCATTTAAACAAACTAATCCAACATCAAATGTGCTTAGCGCACCTCTAGGAATTGCCCAGCAAATTGGAGGCCTTGGGTGTGCTGGCAACTAGGACTCTGGGAGGATTGCAGAATGGCTGGTGTATAAAACTGATTAGCCCTGTTTAAATAGGGGCAGGCGGTGGTTCCTATCTGCCTAATATTCCAAACCTTTGCAAAGATACTGGGCCATTTTCCCAACCCAGGCATGTTTATGCGAACAAAGTGCTTTTGTACTCTCAGTGGGCTGGGTTATTAATTGTTATGTTTGTTAATTAAATGGTTACCATTATTTTTGTTAGAACTAACAGAGTTTGGACTCATGGAATGTTGGAGCTGGAAGGGACCTCAGAGGTCTTATAGACCAGGGTTTCTCAACGTGTGGGTCCCCAGATGTTATTGGACTTCAACTCCTGTAATCCCCAGCCCCAGTGGCCTTTGTTTGGGGATTATGGGAGTTGAAGTCCAATTACATCTGGGGACCCACATGTTGAGAATCCCTGTTCTAGACCAACCCCTGCTCTGTGCTGGAATCTTCAACAGCATTCCTGATGACAGATGTTTGTCCAGCCTCTCGCTGAAAGCCTCCAGTGAAGAAGAGCTTGTCATTTGCATGGGACAGACTCTTCCACTGCTGGTCAGCTTTTTGCCAGAATGCCTCTACCCCACTCAAGTCTCTAGATCAGGGATTCTCAACGTTGGGTCCCCAGATATTATTGGACTTCAACTCCCATAATCCCCAGCCCCAGTGGCCTTTGATTGGGAATTATGGGAGTTGAAGTCCAGTAACATCCGGGGACCCAATGTTGAGAATCCCTGCTCTAGATCAGACCTGCTCAATTTTGACCCTGCCAGCTATTTTTGGACTACAATTCCCATAATCCCCAGCCACAGTGGACAATAGCCAGGGATTCTGGGATTTGCAGGCCTGTATCTGCAGGAGGGCCGAAGTTGAGCAGGCCTGCTCCAGATTATCTTGCTCTCTTTTCTTGGAGTAGGCGAAACTGCTGCAAGTCTGTAGTGATAGTAAGGCTTGAGAGAGGACTAAGCCTCAACTAGAGTAACTGCTTGGAGGGTGGGATTCTCCAAATAAGGGGAAAAGCCCAGAAGATTCAAATCCTTGTGGCCAAGTCTAGAGTGAGGTGCAGGGTTTACTGGACAACAGCCTGTAGAGCAGGGTTTCTCGACGTGTGGGTCCCCAGATGTTATTGGACTTCAACTCCCATAATCCCCACCCCCGTGGCCTTTGGTTGGGGATTATGGGAGTTGAAGTCCAATTACATCTGGGGACCCACACGTTGAGAATCCCTGCTGTAGAGGAGTAAGGGAGGAGTTCAGTTCTTCCCTGGAGGCCTTGGCGTGTAGGGAGCATAGGAAGCTGCCATATACTGAGTCAGACCATTGGTCTATCTAGCTCAGTGTTGTCTTCACAGACTGGCAGCGGCTTCTCCAAGGTTACAGGCAGGAATCTCCTTCAGCCCTATTTTGGAGAAGCCAGAGAGGGACCTTGAAACCTTCTGCTCTTCCCAGAGTGGCTCCATCCCCTGAGGGGAATATCAGACAGAGCTCACACTTCTAGCCTCCCATTCATATGCAACCAGGGCAGACTTGGCTTAGCTAAGGGGACAAGTCATGCTTGCTGCCACCAGACCAGCTCTCTTCTTGGGGAACCAAATTTGCTGAAGCTCTAGGGACACATAGGGACACCTCAATGGCGTAGTTTGTGATGATGTCCTGCACCCCAATCCAAGATGGCGGACGCATGAACATTTGAGGCGCAAGAGATGGGACTTGTGGAGCTTGAGTTGAACCCAGTTTAGTCCAGTTGTGGAGACAGTGAAAGGAAAGGAGGCTGATTAGTTCTTGCTAAGACAACTTATTTATTTATTTATATCTATGGAAACCACTTCGGGGACTTTTTGTGGGAAAACGGTATATAAATAGTCATCGCCGTTGGCTTGCAGGTGCCAAAGTCATACTTCTCCTGGGCACCCACACCCCTCAGGCTGAGCCTGTTACTACCCTTTCTACATGTGCAGAAAGTTCCACTTTCAACCTAAAGGACCTTTGCTTGGAGATTCAGCGCCTCAGTGGGCAATTCTGGGTGAGATGGACCAATGGCACATTTGTAGCTTCCTTTTGGTGCCAATCTGGATTCTTGGAGAGGTAATAATAAAGAGTTCCATCAGACGTGGACCAGCAAAGTAGTGCCTTTTAAAAGTGGTGGTTCTCTTTACTGAGCAGGGGGAGAGCAACTGGCCCTATCCATCCCTGGCAAAACAACCCTCCAGTGGCTGTTGCTGGTGTTTATCTTACTTTTCTTTTTAGATTGTGAGCCCTTTGGGGACAGGGAGCCATCTTTATTTATTTTTATTTCTCTGTGTAAACTACTTTGGGACCTTTTGTTGAAAAGCGGTATATAAATATTCATAGTAGTAGTAGTAGTAGAAAGTTCAGTAGTATATACATTAACATATTACTGAGAACATCAGATGAAGACTCGCGGGCGGAAAATGTAGCCCTTTGATCAGAAGACTGTGCAGAAACCTCTACTATATAATTCATCAAAATCATGTTCACATCACCCCTTCCTCCTTCCTACTTTAGCCTAAAGTATCTACAGTTTTGTTGCGGTATCAGCTTTCACTTGTTTGGAGGATGATTCTGTTTTGTGTGGGTGGGCGAAAATAGTTGTGTTTTCTCCAAGGATCGCTTTAAAAGGATCAAGTTTACTTCTTGGGAAGCAGTAATCTGATGAGTGACTGGGAAGATCAGATTCAGTTGGATGTGTTACCAGCCATCGTAACTTGAAAGCAATAGATTTACTCAAATCTATTGAGTTATCTGAGGAGTAGAAGATATTTCTTTGTCTTGGGGCAAGAAAAATCTCTCTCTCTCTCTCTCTCTTAACTTAATCATATGTATATTACAACATTGTAAATAATTTAATACTGGTGTTCATTGCAAGTGTAAGCAATTTAATGATGGTTAGGAGATGGAGAATGGAAAAAAACACCTGTTTGTATGGTCAGGAATACAAGAAGCTGCTTTATACCGAGTCAGACCATTGGTCCATTGATGTATTGGTCCAATCAGTATTGTCAACACAGACTGGCAGCAGCTTCTCCAGGGTTGCAGGCAGGAATCTCTCTCAGCCCTATCTTGGAGATGCTGCCAGGGACGGGACTTTGAAATTTCTGCATACAAGTATCCAGGTGTTCTTCCCAGAGTGGACCCGTCCCCTAAGGGGAATATCTTGCAGTGCTCACATGTAGTCTCCCATTCAAATGCAAGCCAAAAACTACTGACAAATTATTTAAATTTTTCCTGAGCATATTCCAGTGTGAAAGTAGTGCATTTAGCTCATTTAAGAGAGATGAGGAAGAAAGGGAGTGAGAGAGTGGGGAGTGGGAGGAGGAAGACAGAAGATGGCGCGAGGCAGGCACGAGGCAAACCCCAGAGGTGCATCGGAATCTAATCTGGCCCACTCCCAGATTTGAGTTTGACACCCCTGGACTAAGGGATTGTGCCAAACCCTTGATGGAAAAGGCAAGTTTTCATGTCAACATATCGAAATCGGGTAACTGCTAAAACTTTATAAAAGCGGGAACTGAGGGGGGGGAAGGGGAAGTGAACCCTTTCCCCTCCTGTGTATTCTCCCTGAATCCTGCTGCTGACACGATGTGGTCTCTGTTGAAACTTGGCCATGAAATCTACGAATAAGACAAATATTATACAGGAGAACCTCAATATTCGTGGGAGTTCCATTCTCCGCAGTTACTGTGGATATGGAAACTGCAAATATTGGGTTACTGGGGCAATGGGATCGTGGGGGTTTGGTTCCTGGAGGCCCAGCAATTGCCCAATAAGCACCCCCAAAAGGGTTGAAAGTGCAAAATAAATTGCCCTACCATGCTCTGTGGGCTTCCAGCAATGCCCCCAAGAAGTGAGAAATATCTGTTCTGTAGCCCTTCTTGCCATTTTTCCCCGGGTTTATAGCAAAAATGAGCCACAAAATGGCTCCGTTTCACAAAACGGAACGAAGAACGCAGAGGTCATTTCCGTCTTGCTCTAACCCGTGGATTCATGGAGCTAACCCCCTTTCTACCAGTTTTAATTCACATATGCTGAGGCCAGGTGTTAATTACCCGGCCGTGTATATGGGAATCTGCAGATGTAGAGACCGTGGATATTGAGGTTCTGCTTTTTAAAAAAAAGGTTCCCAAATTGGTTTAAAGGTAAAGTGTGCCACTGAGTCGGTGTGTCGACTCCTGGCGACCATAGAGCCCTGTGGTTGTCTTTTGATATAAACCAAATCCAGGCTCCATATAGGTGCTGTAACTTTACTGGCTTGTTGTCAGGGTTCTCATCTATACAGTTCTGTGCCAGGCCTGTCCAGGGAAGAGTGGAAGGGCAGGGAACAAATAGGCAGCTGGAATAGCTGGAATAGCAGATGTGGAGTGCCGAGCTCTGTGTGTTGTGTAAGCCGTTGCCATGTCAAAAGAAGCAAAAAGTAGGATGCATTTGTTCTGCTTAGAACGCCTTGTTTAATCTGCTTAGAACTCCTTGCATCGCATTGAGCCTCACTAGTTTGGTGTACATCACCAGTGTTTCTTTGGCCTGTGACTCATTAACACTCTATCCTCACAGCGGAGAGGTGAGATTCTGATCCTGCAGCACCACCTTGCAAATTCCAGGCATTTGTAATCTGACAAATGATTGTGTGTTTTCAAGCCAGCCTGCAATTACTTTTATATGAGAGAGCCCTGACGAATCAGCTGATCTCAAGCGGCTCTTTCCAGACATCTGAAAAAAGTGGTGTCTCTTTTAAGGGGTTGATGGTGGTAGGGGCTCAAACAACGGAATAGTAATAATATTGAACTTTGGAGAGGGGAAGAGCCATTGCTGGGTGTGTGTGTGTGTGTGTCTTTGGTTTGCCAAGTGCTCTACAGCAGGGATTCTCAACGTTGGGTCCCCAGATGGTATTGGACTTCAACTCCCATAATCACCATCTAAAGGCCACTGGGGGCTGGGGATTATGGGAGTTGAAGTCCAATAACATCTGGGCACCCACACGTTGAGAATGTCAACGTCTGCTCTAGAGTACACATTCTAAGCACACATTCTGTCTCAACAAGCCTGCCAAGTAGAATCCTAGTTGTTAAAGTTGGAAGGAACCTGAGAGATCATCTAGTGCAACCCCACTGCTCAGTGCTGGACGTCCCCGAGATGGGACCATCCAGCCTCTGTTTGAAAATCTCCAGCGAAGGAGAACCCATAGGGACATAGGAAGCTGCCATATCCGAGTCAGACCCTCATAACTGTTTTAATAGGACATTAAAGATGCTTAGCTGCTTCTTCGGGTCATGGGGGAACGCTCACTTGAAAATGTGGCCGGTTCTCTTCTGACTTCATGCATGTGCAGTTGAGCAGGGGGAGGCACGGTCGCTACATCCATCATTTGGGCGTGTCGGTGAATGTCGACCATTAAAGACAGGTGTGTGGACCTTCCTTCCTTCCTTCCTTCCTTTCGGAAGATAAGAACAGCCCTGCTGGATCAGGCCCAAGGAGGCCCATCTAGTCCAGCATCCTGTTTCGCAGAGTGGCCCACCAGAAGCCTCTGGAAGCCCACAGGCAGGAGTTGAAAGGGGCATGCCTTTCTCCTGCTGTTACTCCCCTGCAACTGGTACTCAGAGGCATCCTGCCTTTGAGGCTGGAGGTGGCCTATAGCCTTCCAACTAGTAGCCAATGATAGATCTCTCCTCCATGAAGTGATCCAAACCCCTCTTCAAGCCATCCAGGTTGTTGGCTGTCACCACATCTTGTAGCAGAGAATTCCACAAGTTGATTATGCAAGTTGTGTGAAAAAGTACTTCCATTTGTTGGTCCTAAATTTCCTGGCAATCAAGATTACAACGGTGTGGTGTAATCTCCAGTGCGGATCTTCAGTGCAGAATACAACAGTGTTGTGCTGTTGCTTTAAGAAGTAAGCTCAGAAAGCCTCCGGGTGAGAAGGCCATGTGACTGAATTGGAAGAAACCATTTCACTTTTGCAGCAGAAGCCTGTGTGAGGGGTTGTGGCTTTGTGGTCTCCTCAGAAGCCTTGCCATCTCTCCGGCAGATGCCAGATGCATCCATTTGGTATCCCAAAAAGGGGATAGTGGCAGCTCCCGGCTTATCCATCTTTTTCTTGACTGCCAATATTTCAGAGCCAGGGGCAGTCTCTGTTCGGTGGAAACGATCCCTGGTCAACCATTGTCCTTCTTTTGGCCTCTTGGGGATGCCTTCTGCCATTGCTTCCACACAAGGTGCCAGAATTGTCCTCCTTTAGCATTCAGCTCCCTGGTACATCATGTCTGAAGTGCGCCTGCACATCAGTGGGTGCCCAGCATGAAGGCACTCTGCAGTGCACAGTCTTCAAGAATGCGTCATCCTGGATGGTGGGATGGGAAGTGCTTGTTCTAAGGGGATCCCTAATTTCATTTGTGCAATGTTGGCAGGTCTGGATTTGGCTCATTTCCTTTAGTCATCTGGGATCATGTGCTCTGCATGCACTTTATGACTTTCTGTTTGTGGCATACTTGTAGTCAGAACTGTAGGCCACACCCACTGGGTTGCTTGGCCACACCCCCACACACTGTAGGCTCTGCCTCCCAGCTTCCTTGGCTACCCCCCCACACTGTAGCCCCGCCTTCCATCTTGATTGGCCACACCCCCTACAAACTGTAGGCCACACCTGCTGGGTTTCTAGGCCACGCCCCCTGCACATTGATAGACATTCATATATTCGTCAGTAAAATGCTGGAGGGTATTCAGTTAATGGCAGACATGGAAGATGAAGCCCACCTTAATGCATTTATTTGTGCTTTTATTTTATAGTGCATTTCTAATCCCTGATGGGAACATTGCCATTATGTTTTAGGACAGGACTCACAGTTGTGGCCCAATTTGTGTTGGAAGCCACCCTGTGTGCCCAGCCAGTGTAGTTCCACATCTGCCTTTGAATTTTGGGAGGGTGGGAGACTCGTTGGGGCTCCCCACAGATGGATGTTATTACAGAATCCTCCCCAGTAGAACCACAGGAACTGCAGTTTGAAGGAATAGGTCCTTCGTTTGCTCATAGAACACCACTTCCCAGGGAGATTTGGTTGTGAGCCAGTTAACCAAACTAGTTTACACTTGCAGCATTTATTCCAGGCACAGGTTGCCCAATAGATTTGCATAACTGGGGTGTAGAATGTGGATTTATTTTGTTTAGAAAAGATTCAGAGTATGTCTGATGGCATGTCAGGAATCGGAGCCGTGGAACCTGATTACAATGAAGCAGATTTTACACTGAGTAAATTCCTCCTAATGTCTTGCCAGCGGGGGTGTAACAAGGGGGGAACATAGAACATAGGAAGCTGCCATATACTGAGTCAGACCATAGGTCTATCTAGCTCAGTATTGTCTTCACAGACTGGCAGCGACTTCTCCAAGGTTGCAGGCAGGAATCTCTCTCAGCCCCATCTTGGAGATGCTGCCAGGGAGGGAACTTGGGACCTTCTGCTCTTCCCAGAGCGGCTCCATCCCCTGAGGGGAATATCTTCCAGTGCTCACACTTCTAGTCTCCCATTGAAATGCAACCAGAGCAGACCCTGCTTAGCTAAGGGGACAAGTCATGCTTGCTACCACAAGACCAGGGGGAATGGCTACATATTGAGCATGGGCGGTCTCCCACTTGTGGTGGTTGCGCATGCGCTCATGTATCTGTGTACCTCCCACTCACTCCCCATGGCCGGGACTTGGGAGGCTTCTGGCCAATTGAAGGATGCTGGGTAGAGCTGGGCCAGTGGCTGATGGGGGCGGCTACTGGCGATGGGAGCCCCAGCTGGTGGGAGGGGGAGCTCATCGGCTCCTCTCAGACACAGGGCTGGACAGCTCCGCCCACCCTCTTACAGCTCCGCTGGCCAAAGTCTGCTTCCTTGTGATTCCAACACCTTGATTCTAGTCTTTCCCTCGGGAGAACATCCTTCTGCATGACAGCCCTGCCAAGATTATTTGAAGGCAAATATCTTGTCTGGGCATCGAGGTATCTTTCGAAGTGGTGGTTTTCTACGTTTACCAGGCAGAGCAACTATCCTTAGCTTAGCATTAGCATATCTCCAGTGACTTTTTGGTGGTGTCTCCCTTGTGGAACTTGTTAAGAGTTTGAACCCCTTTGGGATGGGGAGCAATTTCTTCATTTGATTTCATTTGATTGTATATATAAACTGCTTTGAGAGCTGTTTTTGTTGAAAAGCAGAATGTACATATTTATTAATAATATTACCCCTTAGCCATTAGACTAAACACTCCCAGCTCCTTCAACTGTTCCCTGGTTTCCAGACGCCACATCATCTTTTTGCCTTCCTCTGAATCTGTCCCAGTTTATTAAGATCCTTCTTCCAATCCAATCCAGTTTATTGTATATGACCTTTTTTTAAATTAAAAAAGTACATATTCCAAAACGAAGAATAAAATAAATAAGTAAAAATATTCTCAATTTTAAAAATCTCCTTTACAAATTTACAGCAATATTTTCCAAAAATGCAATGTGAATAGACTCAGCTGCTTTTGCAAATAAAGCAGTTTGATAGGTAATACATGGATCAACATCAGCCAGCAACCAACAAATTTTATCCTTTTCACTTTTATTACAAATTGAATATGATTTGTCCTAAAAATCCCTCTCTCGGATTCTGATGAGGAAAGCAATACCATCCATAATGCTCTATGTCCTTAACTTCATAAGTGCCACAAAGACAAAATTGTAATTCTTTAGGAATTGGCTTCAATCTTCCATCTAAAAAGGCAGAGGGCATAGTTTGAAATCGGAGTTCTGTAAATGCAATTCTTAATGAGGCATTGTAAATAATGAGCACATTTGTGATTATCTTTATATTAAAAATACCAAGAAAAAAAGAAAATTTTGAAGTCTTGATTAATTCCATATCCTAATGGGTATCTAGCTCTTAAAGTCATTCTCTTAATTTGGAGTTTCCATATCCAAAATTATTAAAACAACGTAACAGACCTTTGCAGTGTAACACATCCAGACTAAATTTTACCCAGCCAGATTTCTTCTTTGCTCACTATAAAACAGAGCTTGGAAAGGCGACATTCAGGCCTTTCTAAAAGTCTCTTATTGTACAAACGTCTCTTATTGTGGATCTACTGAAGGAAGCCCAGTCTCAGTTCAAAGGAAGCAGCTGGGGTCCCTGGAGCTAATGACAAAACACTCTGCAGGAACTTATTTTGACAGACCTCCAGCTCTTTTAAAACATTTGGTTTTTGCCCCCAAATTTTAATAACATATAATATTTGAGCAATAACTTTCCTGACAAAGACTTTTATGGCTGGAGCCACTAATCTGCCTCCCCTAGAATATTACAACTTCAGGATAGCTCTAGTTGACTTTAGAGCTGTTCATTTTATATTCTGCAACTGTGTTTTCCATGTGCCTGTCTCAACTAAATAAATACCCAGATATTTGAAGGAGGACATTTGTTCTATTTCACGTACACCCATATTCCATTTATATCTGACTGGACATTTGCTGAATACCATCACCTTTGTTTTAAAATAGTTAACTAAGAAATTCGCTTTGACAGTATTCATCACATTTGTTTAACATTCTCTTCAACCCAACCTAGTCAGAGATAATAGCACTATATCATCAGCTTACATTAAAACAGCAATCTTTCTACCCTGCACAGACGGAGGACAACATCCAGGGTGGATAAAAATCAATGACATTTTTTTTAAAGAAATAGGATTTTCTTGATTTTTTAAAATTTAAATTGGATTTTTTTATTTAAATCAGATTTTTTAAAAATAAAATGCTTTTTGAGGGAAAATCTATCTAAAGAAAGTTTTCTATTTAAGATGCAGTATAGTCCAAAGGTATTCATCATGAAATAAGGATTAGTTTTTAATTATGTAGCATGAGGCTGTATATATGCAGTGTTTGAATTTTTGGGTAAATGAATTCCATTAATCCATTCACAATGTCATGCTCTTCCAGAGCTTTCTGTAAGATTATTTTAGGCAATTATTCTATCTAGAAGAGGACCAAAAATGAAACCTTCATCTGGTTGTAAATATTAAGATTATACCAGCAAGAATGAATCTTTATGTAAAAAAAACCATGATTTAAATCTAATCTTACTGACTAGTGATTTAAATTGTAAATTAAATCAATTTGATTTAAATCAAATCCACCCTGAAAACATCTAAACAGGTCAGTTCGGTAACATGATTGTTCATAAAATAAATAAGAAAGGGCCCAGCAATTCCTAGCAACTCCTGTCTGTATTTCATCTAAAAGTGCTCCCTTTTGACCTGCACACAATTTTTGGTAGGCCCATTTATATACTTCTGTATCAAATGATGTAACAAAAATCTGGTCTATTGTGCTATGGCCTTTTCTAAACCCAGCCTGTTCTTGATAAAGAATGGAATTTTCTTCTTCCCACTCTACTAAATTCTGGAGCAAGAAACAACTATAGATTTTAGAACAAACACCCAATAAACTAATGGGTCTATAGTTTGAAGGATTTGACCTATCTCTCTTCTTATATATTGGGAAAATTATACTCGGTTCCCAACCTTCTGGAATTATACAATTGTCACTAAATAGTGTAGCCAACATGGGTGCTGCCCACCAGTCAGAATTGATCTTAAAAACTTCAGGGGATAACATATCTTTCCCCGGTGCTTTACATATCGTAAAGCAGGAAATTAATCTACACACTTCCTGCGCTGTCACAGGAGACCATGGTGGACATGATGCAAGAGCCTGATTGAATGAAATATCACAATTGTTTGTCGTGCTGGGAGTATTTCCAAAAATATTAGCAAAATAACTATGGCAAGTACTGGCAAGGATCTGAGCTTCCAGAACAAAATACCTTCCCTTTAAATGTTGTGCCGTTGAGTCGGTGTCGACTCCTGGCGACCACAGAGCCATGTGGTTTTCTTGGTAGAATACTGGAGGGGTTTACCATTGCCATCTCCCGTGCAGTATGAAATGATGCCTTTCAGCACCTTCCTATATTGCTACTGCCCGATACAGGAGTTTATCATATTCTGAGAAACATACCAGCAGGGATTCGAACCAACAGCCTCCTGCTCTCTAAGCAGGTTGCTTCCCCACTGCGCCATTAGGTAGCTCACCTTCCCTTTAGTCCTGTAGAAATTATCCATTGGGGATGCGCATAAGTGAGGGCATGATAGGGAGAAAGACAGTGTTAAGGGTAGATGGTCACTATCTGGTCTGTCTAGGATATTATAACATACTGTTTGAAGTAACACATTCCTGGGGCGGGGGAGTCTATAACACTTCCAGATTTGCTGTTAAGAAGCGTCAAATATCCACTTGAGATGTCCAGATCACTACCATGCAGGCAGACTAACTGGAAGCCAGACATAGATTCTATCCATTTTCGGCCTTGTGCATTAAACCCCTTATCCTGTGAAGTCTTAATAAGCAGAAAAATGTCACTGTCCTAGAAAAATTTCATCAGAGCCAATCCGAGCATTGAAGTCACCACAGACTACAGTGCTTGCTTCTGGGAAGTGTTTGGTGCAGTGTTGCAGTGCATCAGTTAGATCCTTCCAAAGGCTCTCTGAATACTGTGGAAGATACACGTTTAAACATACTAAGGGGTCAAAATCACGATTCTGTTTACGCTCAATCAGCATTGCTAGAATAGAGTTATTTCTGGAGATGCTAATCACCCTAACTTCCAAATTAAGTTTTTCTGAAAATAATATGGCCAGACCACCACTGGCCCTTCCCTTCCAACAGGATTAACCTGCAGGGGAATTAAATGGGGGGTGGGGTGGGGGAAACCCCTGAAGATACAAATCTGTGCCTTCCCTCCGCCAAGTTTCTTGTCTTCAATAATATCAAGGGATTGTAAGAATTCCTCATGTTTGAATTCAGTATTTTATTAGACCACCCTGCAGTATTCCATGACAAAATATTAAAGGAATAAGAATCTCCAAAACTGTCTAGTCATGGAAAAACTGGGGCTGATGCCCATCATAAGATGGGTTAAACCTCTGTGTATCCCTCTACCCCATGATTGATCTCTCTTTCTCTGGAAATCTCCTACCTGTCTCTTAAATTCTAAATTCATCTGAACTGACTGCGGGCATACCTGATCTTTTACTGAGGAAGTTCCGGGAGGCCTTCCCCTATGTCCAAGATCAGCAACTTGCCTTCTTTCCTACATTAAAATATTATTAGGATATATAACAAATGGAGGAAGATCCTCCCTCAAATTTCCTGGTTCGCAGAAATTCCTCTTAATAACGTGTCTGTTTATTATATATTTCTCTTGCCTGCTTATGAGATTTGAGTATGTCAAAGGACAGTTATAAGTTGAATTAAATTTCTGGATATTCTGAGGAGTTCCCCATTTAAAAGATATGCTTTTATCTTCAAACTATCTTCAATCCGTTGCTGCCCCTGGACTTTGGAGTGTGCTACCTGTTAAGATAAGAGCCTCCCCATCTCTGGCAACTTTTAAAAAGGCACCGAAGACACATTTATTCACCCAGGCTTTTAATTTAGGTTCATAGTTTTAAAAATTTTAATACTGGGTTTTAAATGTTTTCAATGTTTTCAATGATTTCAGTTGTTAATTGACGATGTTTTAAATGATTTTGTAAACCTCCCAGAGACACAAGTTTCGGGCAGTAGAGAAATATTTTAAATAAATAAATAAATAAATAAATAATAAACTGATGTAACAGACTCCAAAAGGCACACCTATGTTCTATATTGGGGGGAAACTACCCCTAGAATAATACCCCTAGATTTCCTGGGGTTAGCATGATATAAATGGAACATTTTGGGTCTCCTTTATCAACCCAGGTCTCCCCGACCTCAGCCAATATTTATTTATTTATTTAACATATTTTTATACCGCCCAAAACCTGCATCTCTGGGCGGTTTACAATTAAAATCATTCGTTAAATCAATTAAACAATAAAAATCATTTAAACATTAAAATCATTAACATTAAAATCATTTTAAACCAACATTAAAAATTAAATATGTCTCTCAGGACCTCTGTTTCAAGAGCCATTTAACCTTTTCAGTGGCCAGTTAAATATCGAAATAAAAGGAGAGAACCCGTTAGAACTCTCCAATGCAATTTGAGGCATCTGGTCTTCATAACTTTGTATTAACTCCCCTTTAAAATATTCTTCTTCTCCTTCCCCTGCCAGTCCTATAATAGAGTCTATTTGATTATTCTTATCTAGGGATGATTTATGCCACTCTATTATAATCAGGTCAGGGTTTGAAAATGTCAAATCTGCTGTGTTTAAGGAATTCCTTAAAACTATATCCTTAACTATTGGCTTATATGGTTTCCTTTACATCTCCCAACTTGATATAATTTCATTTAATTGCCCCCTTGGTATCTGTAGATTGAGGGTTGTATGATTAACATGTTCCTGTCCAGAATCCAAAGAGGAGTTATTTAGGTCATAATCTAAGATCTTAGTAGAGGAGGCGACTGCAAGTATTCCTACTCCAATAAGATCTAGCATCATCTTTATGTTGGCCTTGAGACTTGACATTTCTTTTCCTAACGAATCCCTCCTGTTCATTTTTTTCTCATAAACGGGTGCTGAAAGAAAACAGTGATCCCGCTTAAACATATCTGTAAGCATTTCATTATTGTCAAGTAGCGGATTAAGAGCATAAGAACAACCCTGCTGGATCAGGCCCAAGGCCCATCTAGTCCAGCATCCTGTTTCACACAGTGGCCCACCATAAGACTACACAATTGCTTCAGGGTTGGAATAAGTTGAGATGTATTTGAATAAAAACATCTGAGAACATTAAATTGCTTAAAAAAATCTGGGTCCATTGACCAATTACCTATATGTTCGTAGTTCTGAGAAGCTACCAAACAACCCTGTTGTCTGACACTATGTTGGCTAATCAATTGAGGATAGCTATCTAAGTTGAGAGGAGTTACAGTTCCTAAATTTGGAGGTATTTTCTTGAAGGTATAGTAAAGGTAAAATGCCATCGAGTCGGTGTTGACTCCTGGCGACCACAAAAGCCATGTGGTTTTCTTTGGTAGAATACAGGAGGGGTTTACCATGAGATGAGCCTTTCAGCATCTTCCTGTATTGCTGCTGCCCGGTATAGGTGTTTCCCATAGTCAGGGAAACAGACCAGCGGGGATTTGAACCAGCAATCTCTTGCTCCCTAGACAAGTTACTTCCCCACTGTGCCATTAAGTGGCTAAAACAGCTCTTACATTCACACACACACACACACACACACACACACACACACACGTTCTTCCTGCTAGTTCTAGTCCTGCCCTCAGGGAGAACAAATCTACTCCATCAGTGTTGGATGTAGAATCCAATCCCTCCTTAGTATGCTCTGTTACAACAGTGGTGCAAATGTTGGTAACCTCCAGGCTTTACTGTTGCAATGCATTTTATGTGGGGCTGCCTTTGTACGTAGCCCGGAAGCTGCAATTAGTGTAGAATGCTGCTGCCAGATTGGTCTCTGGGATGTCCCATAGAGACATATTGATTGATGGATTAAGTGCCGTCAAGTCGGTGTCAACTCTTAGCGACCACAGAGATAGATTCTCTCCAGGATGATCTTCTTCCACTTGGCCTTGAAGGTCTCTCAGTGGTGCATCCATCGCTGTCGTCATCGGGTCCATCCACCTGGCTGCTGGTCGTCCTCTTCTTCTCTTTCCTTCCACTTTCCCCAGCATTATGGACTTCTCAAGGGAGCTGGGTCTTCGCATAATGTGTCCAAAGTATGAGAGTTTGAGCCTGGTCATTTGTGCCTCGAGCAGAAATTCTGGATTGATTTGTTCTATGATCCATTTGTTCTGTGATCCATCTGGTTCTTGTATGTTTTAACTGTTAAATTCTTGGTTTGTTTTATGCTGTAAACTGCCTAGAGACTTCAGTAGTGGGCGGTATACAAAATAAATAAATAAAAATAAAATAAAATAAAATAAAATAAAATCCTATACTCCTTGGCCACCATCTGCTTCAGCGGTGCTAGAATTACGTGTTGGATTATTCTGGATGAGGAGTCTCGTGTTATAGAGATTAAAAGTGGTGGTTTTGCCTGGCCTGTCACACACGGAAATGTTGCCTTTAAGTCCTTGTCATGTTGCATTCATCAGTCTAAAGTGCCCGGCCACTCAGGGGAGCAGCGTTTTAACAACTGTGCATCATGTCCCAGAGTGCGTTTGGCGCTCTGATTTATCAACTTCATTAACAACCTATTTTGAAGGGGTAAACAGTCTGTTAATTAAATTCATAGGCGCTTATTAAATTGGAAGCCGTTGTAAATATGGAAGGGAGAGCTTCCGCACGACGTGGCATAGAAGGGTCAGGATTTTGGATAGTGAAGACGGGAAAATTTGTTCATGGGGAGTACACTGAGGGTAGGGTTGCCCAATTTGCCAGCAAACTGCATTTAAAACATAGGAACATTGGAAGCTGCCATATCCTGAGTCAGACCATGGGCCCATCGAGCTCAGAATTGCCTACACAGACTGGCAGCGGCTTCTCCAAGGCTGCAGGCAGGAATCTTTCTCAGCCCTATCTTGGAGATGCTGCCAGGAAAGGAATTTGGAACCTCAGATGCTCTTCCCAGAGCGGCTCCTTCCTCTAAAGGGAATATCTTGCAGTGCTTACACATCAAGTCCCCCATTCATATGCAAGTAGGGCGGACCCTGCTTAGCTAAGGGGACAAGTTATGCTTGCTACTACAAGAACATCTTTCCTGTTAAAGTGTGCCGTCAAGTTGATTTCGACTCCTGGTGCCCACAGAGCCCTGTGGTTTTCTTTTGGTAAAATACAGGACAGGTTTACCATTGTCTCCCTCTCACACAGTATGGGATGATGCCTTTTAGCATCTTCCTATATCCCTGCTGCCCGATATAGTACCAGCGGGGATTCAAACCGGCAACCTTCTGCTTGTTAGTCAAGCATTTCCCCGCTGCGCCTTTAGGTGGCTGTAAAGTAAAGTGTGCCGTCGAGTCGGTGTCGACTCCTGGCGCCCACAGAGCCCCGTGGTTGTCTTTGGTAGAACACAGGAGGGGTTGACCATTGCCTCCTCCCGTGCAGTATGAGATGATGCCTTTCAGCATCTTCCTGTATTTCTGCCTCCCGATATAGTAGCAGCAGGGATTTGAACTGCATTTAGGAGCTGCTAAACCTGGAGATGAAGTTGCATTAAGGAGCCTTCGCTGTACAGTTCTGTAGCCAGAAATATTATGGTGGTGGAGGGACCGAAGGATGCTCCATCAGTGTATGTCAGGCAGAGCCGGGACGAAGCCGAATCCCAGGGCACAGCATGCAGAGGGATGTGCTGAGTGGACCTTTAAACTATTGAGTGTTATACTTTATATACTGGGGAGCGAGGGAACGTTTATATCTCCACGGCATCGTTGGGTGGGGTCCTTTTGCAAAGATGGCTTATGAGATCATCAGACCTGTTTGTGTGTCCGTGTGTCCCCCTTTAATAACTTTTGCATGCCCCATAATTCCCGATAATTCAAGCCAGATTTCCCAGCACATGGGAGCAGTGATCCCTCTAAGGCATGCACATAATAATGAAACATCCGTCACATACAGTACAAATCAAAGACTTAAGTAGCAATTGCTAACGATAAATATAAATATAAACTAGAAATTCAGGAAGAACATCCACATGAAATAAAAAAACCTGATGTAACCACATAGCATTAGAGCAAAACTTCCCCACCTATATGTAATAGATGGAGATTGATCTGCCAGAAGATAAGAAACACAAAACTCTTCTGAGCATCCTGGAAAAGGTGCCAGACAGGGAGATATCAGGGAGCATCTTAACTCTCTGTAAAACAGACAACGGAGCAATGCATGTTGGATGTGGGTGTGTGATGTGATAAAATCCAGAATTTGGCACATTTCCCACTAGCTGCAGTTTCCAAATATGCTTCAAGGGCAGCCCCAGATAGGGGGGTCTTTTGAAGATGGGACAGCCAAAATGGCCTCACCTTAGGTTGATACGGAGGCAAGAGAATACCTTGGCCAAAGGTACCTTGATCAAAGACATCAGATGCTGTGGTCCAGTCTGAATCATGGTGGTCCATGAGTTGATCTCTTTATAGCAGGGCTGCACAAATCCAGCCCTCCAGATGTTATTGGACAACAGCTCCCGTCAGCACCAGCCACAGTGGCCAATAGTCAGGGAAGATGGTCTGCTTTATAGGGATGGCAGGCTGATAAACAGGACTTGGAGATGTCCTACAAAAGTCTGCGGCTGAGGTAGCAGCAAGCACGAATGGTCCCCTTTGCTAAGCAGGGTCTGCCCTGGTTTGCATTTGGATGGGAGGCCACATGTGAGTGCTATAAGATATTCCCCATAGGAGATGGAGCCGCTCTGGGAAGAGCACCTGCCTGCTTGCATGCAGAAGGCTGCGAGTTCCCTCCCTGGCAGCATCTCCAAGATAGGGCTGAGAGAGATTCCTGCCTTGCAACTTTGCAGAAGCTGCTGCCAGTCTGTGTAGGCAGTTCTGAGCTAGATGGACCAAGGGTCTGACTCAGTAGAAGGCAGCTTCCTAAGTTCCTCTGCTTCCTGTGTGTTCTTGCACAGAACACTTTGTGATAGGAAAGGACTTGGCAATGCCACAAAGGGTGGGTGTAGGACAGATATTTTCTGCTGAGCTAGCCTGTTACTGGAAGTCTCATGGATCACAAGGGCTGCTGGACGTCTGCAACCTCCTTCTTTGTCTCGTGTGTGGCTGTGCAGTCTTCTCCTGCTGCACGCACTCTGGTCCTTTGTGCTCCCCCGAAGAAGGCAGCTGATGGTGGTGTGAACCTTTTTTTTTTTTTTTTGGCAACGTTGCAAATGTTTACAGCTTCTAATGGCTGCCAAGAGGAAGCCAAGCCCGGCAGTCAAAGGAACAGCTTGGGGGAATCTTCGGACAGCAGAGCGGGATCCGGTGTTAAAGTTATACTCACTGCCACGAGGTCTTTAAACTGGGGATGGGAGAAGAGCTGAAGTCGTTTCTGAATGGAACTGAGTTAGTCGCATGTGGAACTCTTTTAAAAACTCATTCGGCATCTGGAGATGTGTTTAAAACAAAAATGGAAAAGTTCAAACAAAGATTTTTTTTAAAAAAATTGCAGTTATACTTTTGTACTTTTATACAGTTGTACTTTTATGTCTTTGTGGACAGCCTCCTATATTCATATCTGTTCATTTGACACCCCCATTCAAAAGGATCAGATTATTTTGCATTTGTTTCTGTTTGCTGCAAATACCGCTTGGGGGCACTTTTCAGTGGGGAAAACAGCACAAGGGAGGAAAGTGTTAACCCCTTACAGTCCTGATTTGGACCCCTCCCTCCACAACTGCTTTTGACTCCAAAGGAACGCTTCTTGTTGTTTAGATCTAGTTTTAAGCCGGTCTACTAATGATGGATTTAACTCAACTGGTAGCAAACGTCAACCTTTTGTTTTTGTATTCACCCCACTTCCCTTTTTGAAATGCAACATGAAAACTACACCCTGGGGTATAATTAATCGCCATGTGCATTTCATGTTACAACGGTGGAGAGACCTTCAGGAAGCTTTCAAGGCATCTGAGGGGAACTAAACTAAAGATAGCAGCTTTGAGGGGAAAGTGTGCATTATAGAGGAACATCAAGGCGGGTGGGAACACCACCAAGTGATGGATCTGCAAAATTCTTTTTGGGATGTTTAGGAGGAGGAGGAGACTATGCCAAGACCAGCAAAGGCCAAATCTCATTTGGGTCAATGAATCATTGGTCCAGATGATCAGAGGAGTGGACCAGAAGACCACGAATGTCCCTTCTGACTCTACAGTTCTAAATTCTATGATTCAGTGGTCACCCAAGACAACGTCCTTCTGCCTAAAGGCCGTAAGGTGAAGGATGCTGGATTGAAGGGGCTGTTGCATCCGCAACGCCTGTATCCTCCAACATTTCAGCATTGGAAATAGCAGCATTTCTGTTAATATCCAAGGATATTAACTTATCACTTCATGATCAATTGATTGCCAGAAAATCTAGAACCAATGAACGGAAGTACTTTTTCATACAACGCATAATCCACTTGTGGAATTCTCTACCATGAGATGTGACAGCCAGCAACCTGGATGGCTTGAAGAGGGGTTTGGATAACTTCATGGAGGAAAGGTCTATCAAGGGCTACTAGTCGGAGGGCTAAAGGCTACCTCCAGCCTCAAAGGCAGGATGCCTCTGAGTCCCAGTTGCAGGGGAGCAACAGCAGGAGAGAGGGCAAGCCCCTTTCAACTCCTGCCTGTAGGCTTCCAGCGGCATCTGGTGGGCCACTGTGTGAAACAGGATGCTGGACTAGATGGGCCTCCTTGGGCCTGATCCAGCAGGGCTGTTCTTATGTTCTTACGATCCTTCCTTATTATATGGTGGGCAGCATTCTTATTAGTAGCCCCATGAGTGGAAGAGATTCTGCTCACACAAAGGGAGAGGGGTGATTCTTGCTGACCCCCCCCCACCCTTTGGACTCTCCATAATCAGCTCTTGAGCGTTCCACAGGGCAGAACTACAACTGAGTGGACATATTCCATGAACACGAGCCACTCGCTACCAGAGGCCTCTTGCCTCTGCCTCTCTACTCCTGGGTCCCCGCTCCTCTGCTGTTTCATCTCCGCTGCCTCCAAGGTGTCTCCTAAGGATTCAGGAACCGCAGGTGTTAGAAAGATGTCCTGATGGTGGATGAGGACATGGAGGTGGCGGCTGGCGGCGGGAGAGGCTCTAGGTGTCGCAGAAGCAGCCACAGGGCCTGGGGTGGTGGGGGAGAAAGATGGTGTGGCTGTGGTGGGGACCACAGGCTGCCGCTGCCATTTTATGCCACTGCCTTCCTCATAGGGACCTATTTTCAGGGGGCTGCAGAGAGGAGGATTGGTGCAGATTGCCCCATGTGTGAGCAGACCATGTCTCAGTCTTCCAAATACTAAGCAGGATGTGGTCCATGGAACATAGGAAGCTGCCTCCTACTGAGTCAGACCCTTGGTCTATCTTGCTCAGTATTGTCTTCACAGACAGGCAGCGGCTTCTCCAAGGTTGCAGGCAGGAATCTCTCTCAGCCCTATCTTGGAGATGCTGCCAGGGTGGGAACTTGGAACCTTCTGCTCTTCCCAGAGTGGCTCCATCCCCTGAGGGGAATCTCTTCCAGTGCTCACACTTCTGGTCTCCCATTCCTATGCAACCAGGGCGGACCCTGCTTAGCTTAAGGGGACAAGTCATGCTTGCTACCACAAGACCAGCTCTCCTCTCCTCTCATGGTTGAAGGTTCTTCACTGCCTTCTCTGTGATGCATTTGTCGACTTTGTAGCCGCCTGCCCTCCGCTTCCTTTAATGCTAAGAGGGTGATGGTACTTTGTGGAATGGTAACGTCGACCCTGAATTGGCTTCCTTGTCATTTCAACCCCCTGCTTGTACTCCAGCCTTCAGAAGCCACAGAGGAGAACTCCAGAAGATGCCTTATTGCAGAAGGCAGGCTGTCAGGGAGTAGAGGGTTCTATCCCATACTCCTCCCCAATGTGCTGATTTATGCCATGTTGGGGTTTTCGTTTCATCGTCTTCTTTTTGTGTCGGAGGGCCATTTAAATTGTGCTTGTCTCCTCATATGCTGGTTTGGGGAACAAGACTCCAGAAATATCTAAAAAATTCTTCCCATGGCATTTTTGCATGTCCCTTAGGGGATGGGGCTGCTCTGGGAAGAGCATCTGCCTGCGTGTGTGCAGAAGGTTCCAAGTTCCCTCCCTGGGAGCATCTCCAAGGTAGGGCTGAGAGAGATTCCTGCCTGCAACCTTGGAGAAGCCGCTGCCAGTCTGTGAAGACAATACTTAGCTAGATGGACTAATGGTCTGACTCCGTATATGGCAGCTTCCTATGTTCCTATGAGTACTGCAAGACATTCCCCTGAGGAGATGGGGCCCACTCCTAGAAGAGCACCTGCCTGCTTGCATGCAGAAGGTCCCAAGTTCCCTCCCTGGCAGCATCTCCAAGACAGGGCTGAGAGAGACTCCTCCTGCAACCTTAGAGAAGCCGCTGCCAGTCTGGGTAAATACTGAGTGAGATGGACCAAGGGTCTGACTCAGTAGAATTTAGCTGCCTATATGAGATGTTCCTATCTCCCCCAAACCTATCTGAATGGAGGAACAGACAGCTTCTCCCCCTTGGTGAATGGTGGTGTGGCAGGATGAAGGGGCGGCAGGGGGCAGGTAACAGGTCTTCCTCTTTCTCAGTAGATTATCCTGGTGGTTCCTCTTCCCTTCCCCTCCCCTTACCAAATGGGACCTTCTGCGAATGCCCCCTTGCAATTTCAGGGGACTCTATGAGGAAGTCCTTTTGCCAAGGGAGAGGGCAAAAGGAATTAGGAGGGAAGGGTTCCTTCCCTTCTGGTATCTGCTCCCCGACCACAATTGGGGGTGCTCCCATTTACATAAGAACATAAGGACAGCCCTGCTGGATCAGGCCCAAGGAGGCCCATCTAGTCCAGCATCCTGTTTCACACAGTGGCCCACCAGATGCCGCTGGAACCCACAGGCAGGAGCTGAGGGCATGTCCTCTCTCCTGCTGTGACTCCCCTGCAACTGTTACTCAGAGGCATCCTGCCTTTGAGGCTGGAGGTGGCCTGTAGCCCTCCGACTAGTAGCCATTGATGGACCTCTCCTCCATGAAGTGATCCAAACCCCTCTTCAAGCCATCCAGGTTGTTAGCTGTCACCACATCTTGTGGCAGAGAATTCCACAAGCTGGAATGCAAGTTGTGTGAAAAAGTACTTCCGTTTGGAGGCAGTTGCGAGAGGGTTGTGATGATGCAAGACGAGAGACTCGGGGCGTTGTGGCTGCATCTGGTAGGCAGCCACGGGCCTGACCTCGTTCCACAGGTCAGTTCTCCATCTTGTTTCCTCCACAAGAGCCATTTTAATGCATATCCACAAAAATCTGAGTGGCAAGACCATTATCTTCCGCCCTTCCTTTATCTGCCTGAACTGTTAATTATCTTCTAAACCTATCTCTCATCATAACCCTGATGAATACTTTTTAATTCTTCCCCTCTCCCGCCTTAGATAAGCTCATTAAAGATAATCTTGTTTGCGGGATTTACTCTCTGCAGGGTGATGGTGTTAATAACCCCCTTTGAGGATTTTGGTCTTTTTTGGATCTGAGCTTGGTTGGCGTTTTGTTAATTTCAGCTGATTTCTAGCAACTGTTTTAAAATGACGTCTTTTAGGAGGAGTGAGTTGGCTCCCATCTCTGACCTCATCCCAAGAAGCGGCAGCTGCGTCCACAATGGTTGATCCGATATTTTGGATGCTTCATTTGTAGGATGCCAGAACTGGGGGAAAAAAAGCCTTGCAAATAAATAGATAGAACAAATTGTGCCTGGTCTCCAGCACACTAGAAAGAAAGAACCTTTTGTTTATCGATTCTGTCTTCACTCCACCTTTCTTTCCTAACGAAATCCCCGGACATGTCCAAACAGACAGAAATTCCAATGAAACCATGATAATATCGAGACAAATAATAGATTAAAATAAATGGAATTGGATCAGATTTAAATGCCTCCTTGCATTAAAAAGTGTCGTCTACATAAGGAAGGTCCATCCAGCCTAGGGTTGGCCAACCCTGGCACAATTTCCCAGTTGCGGATACTCACAACCACGATTGGGAAAACCATGGTTGGCTAAGGATGACTGTAGAACGGCGTATCAGCATGCATATCCCTGAATATCAGCCGCAGGGCAGGGCTGTTATATTCACACCCGGCTTGTGGGCCTCCTGGTGGCATCTCACAGGCCACTGTGATCAACAGCATCCTGAACTCGGTTCAGCCCTTCTTCGCTTTCGGCAGGGCTCTTCTCGTTTTCTTAACCAAGACGTGATCGTCACAGTTACAAAGCGCTTGGCAGAGCTCGGAGCTGGACTCTGCTCCTCAGAGTCCATCTCCAAGGCCAGGCCAGCATGTGGTGGCTGGGTGGCATCCAGTGGGGCAACTGGGAACGTGTGGAGAACCTGAAGGAGGTGGAATGGGATCACAGGTTACTTCTTTTAAACAGAACGTATTAGCACCATGTATGTGTATGATGTTTTACAAAGCACAGAAGAGGGGTCTTTGCCCCCAAGGGACTTGCAATCTATTATTCAGCATTGGGGAGACAAGCAGAAAAAGTGGGGAGGAAACGGAATAAATACCATCTCATTCAATAGATCGTTCAAGGAGGCTCTACACACCAGTGGTGTGTAGAACGTGGAAGGGTTCAGTGGGGAGAGTAGTCTTAGTCCGCTCTCCCCGCAGATGATCGGTCCTGCAGCCCTGGCCTGCCAGATCGGCCACCAAGCACCATTACCCTTTGGCCCCCGCAAGTCCCAGGATGCCCCGCGTGAGTGTGGGCAAGCAGCCTCCCGGGACCCCCAGCAGCTTGTAGGCTGCTTGTAGCCTCCCAGTCAGGGGTCTGCTCGTGTGTTGCCGTGCACCACGATTAAAAAACACACCCCAAGGTTAATGGAACAAGTGCTCCATGAACTTTGTTTAAGGGGAGGGGAAAATCCGGCGGGCTAGCCGCCTTGGAACCACCGGGCTCGCCTACGATCCCAGTAGTTCCATCATTCATTCATTCATTCATTCATTCATTCATTCATTCATTCATTCAATTTCTATGCCACCCTTCCAAAAATGGCTCAGGGCAGTTTACACGGAGAAATAACAAACGAATAAGATGGCTCCCTGTCCCCAAAGGGCTCACAATCTAAAAAGAAACGTAAGATAGATACCAGCAACAGTCACTGGAAGTCCTGTGCTGGGGGTGGATACGGCCAGTTACTCTCCCCCTGCTAAATAAAGAGAATCATCACGTTAAAAAGGGCCTCTTTGCCAAGTTAGCAGGGCTTCCAACGATCCCTAGAGGGTGGGCTAGGCTCCCTTAGCCCACTTCCTAGTGATCATGGGAATAGGCTCAATATGTTATCTAGTAGTAGTAGTAAATCTATTATGGTCCTTAGACCAGCTTAACCTTATAATACATTTATAATTACAGAATATTCAAATTACTAATACAAGCTCTACAAAGTTTAGATGCAACAAAACAAAACTTGGCCACATTTATAGAAATAACAGATTTAAAATTTGACAGCAAAAAATCCAAATAAAATTGATCCGTATGGCCAGGATGATTCTTTAAGAGAGGAGCAATAAACTTAATACAATATGTTATCTGATTTCCTCAGAGGAAGAGATACTGTCAACTTCTTTTCCCATGGGGTGGGTGCCACAATTGCAAATTGCAATTGAGGAATTTGCAAATTGCAATTGAGGAATTTTTCAATGTGAATTGGAGAAATTTTTTCAGTATGAATTGACTGAAATTCACTTCTGTTGTTTCAGAAAGAGGAGCCCAAACCCCACCGAATTCTGCCCCCCACCCCAACTCAAACCCCCATTAAAGTAAAAGGGAGTCTTTCTTCCAGAGTGACTTTCCTCAAGGGTATGACGTGGTGGAGGCCAGCCAGCCCCGTGAGGCGATTTCCATTTCCCCAGAACCTTGCAAACAGCTCTTGGCAATAGCCATGGAAATGCTTTTTATTTTTCTCTTAAAAAAAAAAAAAAGATCCCCCAAACAAAACCGCCAGCATTAACATAATGACATGGTTAATGACATTAACATAATGATGCTAAATAGAGACTCTGGAAGGGAAACCTGCAAGGATAATGATTCTCTTTTGACCTTGATTGCTGACACTGAACAAAAGAGAAAAGGCCCTTTCCCCCTCCGCCCCCCCCACAACTGTTTAGGTAATAATAGTGTTAGCTGTTTCCTCATTTTAAAAATGGGAGCAGTATATCCAGTTTGCACTGGAGGTCTCTTGATTTATCTGTCATATTTGCCTCCTGCAGGAGGCTGGATTTTTCTCCTGCCTCCCGAGTTCTAATCCTGAGTGCTGCCTTTCTCAGACTTTTGCTCCCTGCTCCCCGCATTGAAATGGTAAAGTAAAGTGTGCCATCGAGTCAGTGTCGATTCCTGACACCCACAGTGCCCTGTGGTTGTCTTTGATAGAATACAGGAGGGGTTGACCATTGCCATCTCCTGGCACAGTATGAGACGATGCCTTTCAGCATCTTCTTATATCGCTGGTGCCGGATATAGGTTTTTCCCATAGTCTGGGAAACAGACCAGCGGGGATTCGAACCGGCAACCTCTGGCTTGCTAATCAAGTCATTTCCTTGCTGCACCATTAGGTGGACTGCCCTAAAAGAACAAGAACTATCTACATCAGAGCTGCCTACTCCCTGACAAAGATATTTCTGATATGAGTTTCTTCCCAAATCTGGAGAGTTCCAGTTTACCTGGCCTCGTGTCTGAACTGGAATTGATGCAAAGCCGCTCCCCGACCCCTTTCGCCATGGTAGTGGCGGTATTGGGTGAGCGGGAGGGGGGCAGAGTTGTGGGCCCGGGCCAAGAGATGGGCATGTGTGCTGCCATTTTGGTCCCCCGGCACACGACACCGGTGGACCAATCAAGAGCAGGGAGTGGCTGCATAAACACGACTCCGTCACTCTATCTCTTTGGTTGCTCTGAGGTCGGGCACACCCCTGCCCGTCCCTGGACTTAATCAGGGATATTCCAGTCGCCACTGGGGCCAAGTAGGAATTTCTTGGGTCTCAGCTGATTGGCTAAAGTTGAGGCCTTTTTTCACCTGCTCACTGATTTCATTGAGGTAGTCACTGAGGTTATTTGGTCACTTTGCAGGTGAGTGTGGTTCGGGGTCGGTCCGTTTGCATCGGTGTTGGGCTGGAGGGCCATTATGGTGAGTGGGAATATGGAGGAAGGCTTGGTGATCTCGCGACTCCCAGGTTGGATCCACTCCCACTCGGATGCATGCCAATGGACGCTGCTCAGTTACTCGCGACCTGGGTTGAGGTGGGCTGGCATGCATCCCCTCGTTGGGGGTAACCGCATGGTCGAGAAGAGATTCGGACTAGGTCCAAGCTGAATCAAAACCTGGTCCTTCACCCTCCTGTGGGCATACCTCCTATGAGACTGACCCACATAGGGGATACCTACACTTTAGTAGAATTCCTTGTTGCAGGTTTTGTGTAATTATACAATCAAGTGGCCCTAGTTCTTCCAACTACTAGCCACCTAATGGCACAGCAGGGAAGTAACTTGCCTAGGGAACAAGAGGTTGCCAGTTTGAATCCCCGCCAGTATGTTTCCCAGACTATGGGAAACACCTATATCGGGCAGCAGCGATATCGGAAGATCCTGAAAGACATCATCTCTTACGGCGTGGGAGATGGCGATGGCGAACCCCTCCTGTATCCTATCAAAAGAAAACCACAGGATAAATAAAGGATAATAAATAAAGCATAATAAATGTTGGATAAATAAAGCATAATAAATGTCCAATAAATGAACACACACACCCTATTATATTTTTTTAGGAGCTCTGAAAACATTTTAAGCCACCCAACCCCCTGCAGCGTCCATGGCCTCCTTTTCCTCCACCGCCTACGGCTCCAGGTGCCGTCTCCTGCCGCACCAGCAGCAGAGGAAATGAACAACGTGCCTGGTGAGCAAAAAGCTAGCTTAGAAATGGCCAGCCATTTCCCAGTTGGCTTTTTACACGCCGGGCACACAGTTTGTTTCCTCTGCTGCTGACGTTACAAAAACTGGCGGCAAGGGCAGGAGGCGGAGTTGGTGGCGGCGGCGGTAGCTCGGAGTGTCGGAAGCGGATTCTGACCCCATGAGCCGAATGCAGGAGCACAGCACTGGTGGAGAGAGCACGGGGTGGAGTTGAACGGGGGTTTCGGGATGACACCCCACAGGGGCCCCAGTGCCCTTGGGGGTCCCGGGTTCACAGAACATGGTGGAACGCTACTAGCTCCATCCCTGCTTCTGTCTTAACTTGATGGTGAGCATGGTTGCATCAAGATGCATGGCGTCTTATTGATTGATTGATTACTTACTTACTTACTTAATTAAATTTCTGTATGTAAACTGCTTTGTTTCTGTTTTCAAACTGTTTTCAACCAGACTTTGGTTGAAAAGTGGTATTTAAATATTTGTCGTAGTGTCGAATTTTTATCTGCAAATATGCTCCTGCACATTGGTAAAACACTGCACAAGAAAGCATCTTGTTGGCCTCCCATATTCCAGTCGCATTAAGATGGCTTTGCTGAGGTGTGTTATTAGTGTACATGTGCAAGTTGATAATGCAGACTAGGCTGTATGTGCAGGGTGAGACGCAAATGAATCTGAAGGACTAAAAGCTGCCAAACCGCCCTGAGCCATTTTTGGAAGGTGGTAGCAAGCATGACTTGTCCCCTTAGCTAAGCAGGGTCTGCCCTGGTTGTGGAGGCAGTGAAGAACCTTCAGTCATGAGAAGAGAGGAGAGCTTGTCTTGTGGTAGTAAGCATGGCTTGTCCCCTTAAGCTAAGCAGGGTCTGCCTTGGTTGCATATGAAAGGGAGACTAGAAGTGTGAGCACTGGAAGATATTCCCCTCAGGGGATGGAGCCACTCTGGGAAGAGCATCTGTGTTCCAGGTTCGTTCCTTGGCAGCATCTCCAAGAAAGGGCTGAGAGAGACTCCTGCCTGCAACCTTGGAGAAGCCGCTGCCAGTCTGTGTAGACAATACTGAGCTAGATAGACCAAGGGTCTGACTCAGTATATGGCAGCTTATTATATTCCTATGTTCACTCAGTTCAGTGATGGGGTAGAGTTACCAGTTCCTGAGGGATGCCAGTTGGAAGGCGGCCAGCTCTGTTGCAGCATGACGTTTGGGAATGATCGCCCTGGTTTTTGGCAACTTGAATGACCACTAAGTGGTCTGCTGGTTTCCTCCAGTAGTGGCCATCCACAAGCTTGATCCAAGGAGGAGGGATCTTCCACTGACTTCCAGTTGACCTGTACTTCCTTCACGGTAGGGTTCTTCTTGCAGCTGTCTCCCTGTTCAGCTTCTCATGATAACCAGATGCCCTTGCCCATGGCTTTTTCCAACGAATTATTTCTTAGTTGCATGCTCACAGTTCCTTTGGTCAGCTCTGTGGTGGTAATCAAGCCAAACCATGTGCAGAATAATTGCTGTGGAGGTTGAGAACCTCTCTCCCTGGTGCCTTTGGCTAGGCAGAACTTCTCTCCCTCTCCCCCACCAGCCTCTGTGTGCGTCAGCCACAATCTTGATTATGCAAATTCACTGAATAAAATAAATGGCTTTATACATTTCATTTTTTCTTTTGGTTCTCCCCCCCCACCTTTCATTGACATTGACGTTTCATGAACTGTTTCCTGCAAGGTTCCTTTAGGAGCCCATCATGATGTGTCTGCCTGTGGGCCACTTTGGGATTTTTGCTAAGCAGGGTCCACCCTGGTTGCATGTGAATGGGAGACTAGAAGTTTGAGCACTGGAAGATATTCCCCTCAGGGGATGGAGCCGCTCTGGGAAGAGCAGAAGTTTCCAAGTTCCCTCCCTGGCAGCATCTCCAAGATAGGGCTGAGAAAGACTCCTGCCTGCAACCTTGGAGAAGCCGCTGCCAGTCTGAGTAGACAATCTTGAACTAGATGGACCAATGGTCTGACTCAGTATATGACAGCTTTCTATGTTCCTATGTAGAGTAACATTTTTGGAGAGGAGAGCTGGTCTTGTGGCAGCAAGCATGACTTGTCCCCTTAGCTAAGCCGGGTTCACCCTGGTTGCATGTGAATGGGAGACTAGAAGTGTGAGCACTATAAGATATTCCCCTTAGGGGATGGAGTCACTCTGGGAAGAGCATCTAGGTTCCAAGTTCCCTCCCTGGCAGCCTCTCCAAGATCAGGCTGAGAGAGATTCCTACCTGTAACCTTGGAGAAGCCACTGCCAGTCTGTGAAGACGATACTGAGCGAGATAGACCAATGGTCTGACTCAGTATATGGCAGCTTCCTATGTTCCTGCATTCCTGTGGTATTGTGGTGGCAAGCATTAAATGTCTTCTTTGCTAAGCAGGGTCCATCCTGGTTGCATTTGGATGGGAGACTAAATGTGAGCACTGTAAGATATTCCCTTTAGGGGATGGGGCCGCTCTGGGAAGAGCACCTGCCTGCTTGCATGCAGAAGGTTCCATGTTCCCTCCCTGGCAGCATCTCCATGGCAGGGCTGAGAGAGATTCCTGCCTGCAACCTTGGAGAAGCCCCTACTAGTCTGTGTAGACCAGGGATTCTCAAACTTGGGTCCTCAGGTGTTATTGGACTTCAACTCCCATAATCCCCAGCCTCAGTGGCCTTTGGTTGGGGATTATGGGAGTTGAAGTCCAATAACACCTGAGGAGCCAAGTTTGAGAATCACTGGTGTAGACAATACTGAGCTAGATGGACCAGTGGTCTGACTTGGTATATGGCAACTGCTTATGTTCCTATGTTCCTAACAGCATATCTGCTACCGTTAGTCACTGTTTTCAGATCAAAAAAGCAGGTTGCAAATTCTTTGAAATTAACACAGATGATGATACATTCATTTTGTAGATGTTGGAGGTAAAAATATAGGGTGTTTTTTAAACCCATCTCCCTTCTGTCAGGAATCTGAATGCTGCTCTGACTCATTTGTATGAAGCCCGCAGCACATTAAGATTTGATCAATCCAGTTTCTGTGCTGATAGTTGGCATATAAACAGCCAGGTCTATATTTCACATGATTTTTTCTAGCATCATCCCTGAATGTGCTTGCTTTTTTTTTTTAATGGTGTTTTTAAAAGGGAGTTAAGTCAAATGCGAGAAAATGGGATGTTAATATTTGCAGAGAGCTGCTGCAGTGTGTTATACACTCTTGCTTTTTTTCCCCTTGAGTGCAGAAAGATTATCTCCTTAATATGTGTCAAATGGGGGATGCTGAGGTCTGAAGAACTGTACTTTGTTTGGGTGAGCAGAATATTCCCCCTGCAGAGACGCACAGGTGTCTTATCCACACACTGGTGAGATGTAACGGTGGGGAAGCAGGAATCCTGGAGAGAGAGAGAGAGAGAAAGGTATGGGAAGCTCTGTCCAAATTATGCTTTATTTCAGAGTATTTTATTTCCACTTTCTGCTCTTTAGCTATGAAATTAAAAACCTTTATTCTTTAAAGAAGCCGAAATTAGGGACAAGGAAATTTCTCCCAAATCCTCTGGTTTGCTCTGCCCTGTGTTCCATTTCTCCAAAATTTTGGTGTAGCAAGGAGGATTTCTAACCCTAATTCTGGAACTGGAGCATGAGCAGTTGGGCAGGTGTCAGGTGATCTACTCATCAATAGAACACTGCAAACAAAATAAAATCAATCACATCTATGATTGCTTTCTGGTTCTTTTTGTGCAATTTTCGGCAGGATGATAAAATGCCAGAAAGGATCTTGATACAATCCTAGCTACCATTACATCATGATTGCTTTTCTGCAGGTCTTATGGATGAGCATTGGTAATATGAAACCCGTCGCCCCACAGAAATCAACTGAATACACAGCTCTGTCCTTAAACTGAAGCTCATGGGTTTGAAAATTGGCACTTGCTGATTAATGAACCAAAGGTTGTACTTAAATTTCTGTTTCAGATGCACAGTTCATATTATTGCCCTTCATGCTGAGAACTGATCCTTGATCATTCTTGGAAGATTTTCCCTTGAAGTTTCATCTTCACCAGTTTTGGTTCAACCAACTGACCCCCCCGTTTTTCCTTGTGATAGTTTCGATTCTATTAAAAAAATTCAGGGAAATTGCAAGGGAGTAGCCATTTCTAATTGGATGAAAATCCATTATATGCTAATAAAGTTATGAGGTGTAAAAAGTCCTCATTTTAATTGGCTGTATGTCATACCCCCAATGTCAACGAAAAAGCCATTTTGCTTTGACGCTTCCCTTGGCCTTTTATATGTTATAAAGAAAAATGTTCTGAGTGAGATGGTACTAGAATAATTTCTTTCGCCATTTGTTCAGGGCCATACTGGCGGGCACACTGTGCAATATTACACACGCAGTGCGACGTAACATTTGCGTAGTTGTGCATGTGCAAAAATTGTGCAAACGGAATTGCGTGGCAGTGAAGCCATTGCATATATTGGTATATATTGGCATATATTGGCAGCACTGTGGCACAAGGCCATCTTGTGCAATCTTTGTGGTTGCACGACAGCACTGTTGTGCAACAGCACAAGTGTTACGTTCCACTGAGTGTGTAATGTTGCACAGTATGTCTGCCACTGACTGTAACCATGAAAAAGTATGTACAGTTGGCAGTTGTGGTTTGGGGTTCCATAGGGCTCCAATCTTTCTCCTGTGCTGCTTGAAACCACTGGGAGAAGTCATCTGGAGGTTTGGCCTGAGGTGTCATCTGTATGCGGCTGATGCTCGATTTTCTCTCTCTCTTTCGTCAGATGCAGGTGAGGCAGTGGCTAGCTTGAATCCGTGCTTGGATGCAGTAATGGACTGGATGAGGTTGTACAGGTTGAGACTCAGTCTAGACAAAACAGAGGTTCTGTTGGTCAATGGCTTGTCCGTCCAGGTTTGCAGTCTAGGGGGGTGCACTGATCCGGCACTCCCGCAAGAGGCTTATGTGGCTTCCGTGGCTTGTTTTACCTTACCTGGATGGAGATAGCTTGGCCACAGCGACCGAGAGGAGAGCTGGTCTTGTGGGAGCAAGCATGACTTGTCCCCTTAGCTAAGCAGGGTCCCTGCTGGTTGCATATGAATGGGAGACTTGCTGTGTGAGCACTGGAAGATATTCCCCTCAGGGTATGGGGCCGCTCTGGGAAGAGCATCTAGGTTCCAGTTCTCTCCCTGGAGGCATCTCCAAGATAGGGCTGAGAGAGACTCCTGCCTGCAACCTTGGAGAAGCCGCTGCCAGTCTGTGAAGACAATACTGAGCTAGATGGACCAATGGTCTGACTCAGTATATGGCAGCTTCCTATGTTCCTATGACCCATGCTCTGGTAACTTCTCACTTAGATTATTGCAATGTGTTGTACGTGGGGCTGCCTTTGAAATGGCAGAAATGGCATTTGGTCCAGAAGTGGCAATTGGTCCAAAATAGGGTTGCAAGATTATTAACTTCTGGGCACTTTGAGCATATTATGCCAGCTGCAGTGGCTCCCAGTCTGTTTCCAGGCCCAATCCAAAAAGCTGGTTCTAACCTTGAAAACCCTAAACGGCTTTGGGACCAGGTAACCGGAGTGAGTACCTTGCTCTGTATGTCCAAACTCAGACCGTAAGGTTTTATTCAGAGGCCCAGCTCTGAGTGCCTTTTTGGTGGTGGCACCTTGTCTATGGTTTGTCTGGTGTTGTCACTTTATTCTATTAGATGCCTGGGGAAGGCCTTCCTGCTCACTCAGACTTTTAAAACTCAATAGTTTAAAAAAAGTTTTTGAAATGTTTTGAATTGTACCTTCCTATTGTAATTTGCCTTGTTTTGTGTGTGTTTATGGTGCAGCAGGGAAGTGACTTGATAGCAAGCCAGAGGCTGCTGGTTCGAATCCCCGCTGGTATGTTTCCCAGACTATGAAATACCTATAGTGGGCAGCAGCGCTCTAGGAAGATGCTGAAAGGCATCATCTCATACTGTGTGGGAGGAGGCAATGGTCAACCCCTCCTGTATTCTACCAAATACAACCACAGGGCTCTTTGGGAGCAAGGAGTCAAAATCGACTTGATGGCACACTTTACCTTTACTTTATTGGATGTTTTTACTTTTGTGTTGTTGTGAACTGCCCAGAGATAAATTTGTTATGGGGCAGCTAACAAATAAAGTTTATTATTATTGTTTCTCATAGAAGTAGTATTATAGAAGTTCAGAATAAACCATTTTAGAGGCTGAGATCAGTGCTTTTCCTTGACAAAAACACAATTCCTTGTGTTAAAAAAAACCCAAGCCCACACAAAACCTTTAAATACAAAACACATCTTTCTCAGACTTCTGTAAGGGAAACGTTTCACCCAAGACCAATTTCTTCTCCACCCTTCGAAGATACATATAGATCTAGATCTAGATATAGAGATATAAGCTGTCAGGCTTCTGTTACAGTAAGACCGTCAGGGAAGGTTCCAAGTTCCCTCCCTGGCAGCATCTCCAAGTAAGGGCGGAGAGAGATTCCTGCTGCCTGCAACCTTGGAGAAGCCGCTGCCAGTCTGTGAAGACAATACTGACCTAGATAGACCAATGGTCTGACTCAGTATATGGCAGCTTCCTATGTCGCTGTTCCTATGAATCCTATTCCTTTGCCTTGATTATTGGTGCTGGCTACTCCCGTCTTGTGACAGATGCTTCTTCCCTGTAAAGCAGGGTTTCTTAACCTTGGGTCCCCAGATGTTGTTGGACTACAAATCCCATCATCCACAGCCACAAAGCTATGGCTGGGGATGATGGGAGTTGTAGTCCAACAACATCTGGGAACCCAAGGCTAAGGAACCTGCCTGGAAAGTGTGAAAGGGTTGTCGGATGACGGAGAAGTCCACGTGGGTCCTTGGAATGCAGTTCACTGAACGGGAATGGGATGCATTTTCTCTTCTTAATGAACCAGCCTTTAATTTCCTCTTGCCTCTAGAGGCTATGTGTGTTTTTACGAGATAAGAGAACAAAGTGTGGGGGAGGGGAGAGAGGATCTGCTTGCTCTTCTGAGTGCAAAGAACATTAGGCCGGGGGGGGGGGGGGAGAGGGGGCGTTGCCGTAATGGAAAATCTGTTTCTATTTTATACTTCTAAAAAATTAGAGAGAAACCCAAGCTTTATAGCTTTATGTCTGGACTTTGAAGTCTCTACATGGCGAGGAAGCTGGACAGGGGAAGAGAAGAAGTAAATAAGCATCAGCCAAATACTGATGTCACCAAGCAGCTTAAAATGCCAGGGTTATTTTCTTGTTTTATGTAGCTATATTATGGAGCAGCTTGGTCTCACCGTTGGAAATGGGGGTGAATGAGCTAGTAAGGAACAGAGGCAGCTGCCACAGACTGAGTCAGACCCTTGCTCCATCTAGCTCAGGATTGTTTACACAGACTGGCAGCGGCTTCTCCCAGGTTGCAGGCAGGAATCTCTCTCAGCCCTCTCTTGGAGATGCTGCCAGGGAGGGAACTGGGAACCTTCTGCATGCAGATGCTCTTCCCAGAGCGGCTCCATCCCCTGAGAGGGGAAGATCTTCTCACACTTCTAGTCTCCCATTCATATTCAACCAGGGCAGACCCTGCTTAGCTAGGAGGACAAGTCATGCTTGCGACCACAAGACCAGCTCTCCTCCCTGGAGGAAGAAGGAGGAGGATGTGAGGCCATAATTAGGGCTGTGTGTATTTCCTGGGGTACACAGGAAACAACAACAACAACAACAACAACAAAAATATTTATATACTGCTTTTCAACAAAAGTTTCCAAAGCAGTTTACAGAGAGAAATAATAAATAAATAACATGGCTCCCTGTCCCCAAAGGGCTCACAATCTGAAAAGAAATATAAGATAATATAAGCCAGCAACCATCGCAGGAGGTACCGTGCTGGGGATGGAGAGGGCCAGTTACTCTCCCCCTGCTAAATGAAGAGAATCACCACTTCAAAAGGTGCCTCTTTGCCCAGCTAGCAGGAAAGCAGCGACTGTGGGGTTTTGATGCAGAATTCTGCTTTGTGCGGGTCCCACTTTTCATTTGAAAGAAGGCAGTTTTCTAGACCTCATGGCTATGAAGCATAATGTCAGAAGTGCCGTGCTGGATAATATCAGAAGTAGTCCAGCTTCTTGCCTCTCTCAAAGCTCAGCCATAGAATTGGAGAAATTTTTGGAGCTGGAAGGGAATTTGGAGGCCTTCTATTCCAAACCCCAGTCTTTTGTAGAGAACAGAGAAGTCCCTTTTGCTTATAAGTTGTTGTTCTTGATTGCCTTTTAGATCGTCTCATAGATGTGTCTGCTGGTTTTTTGAGGGCTTTTTTTTTTTTTTTTTGGTAAAAATGAAGTTGTGGTGGTGGATGGTCTTTGCTCTGGGATTGTAGTGCAGTATATAGACATAAACAATCAAAAATTAATGGTTTAGTCTGGTTCAGTCAATCTAAATAATGGTTCAGTCAATTATTTTATTTATTTATTTATTTATTTATTTATTTATTTATTTATTTATTAAATGTGTATATCGCCCACTACTGAAGTCTCTAGGCAGTTTACAGCATTAAAAAACCCAAGAATGTAACACACAAGAATTTAAAACATAAAAACCAGGTTAAAATATCCCCCAAACACCAGCTAACTAGACACCAATATTAACAGTAATTAAACAGTAATAGTGAAAATATTAGTTGTAACCCGTGCAAAATATTAAACTTCATGGAATCTACAAAAGACACAATACAGTTTTAATTAACCTGTATAATGTTGTACCGGATTTACCCAGCCTTTGTCTCAGAGCAAGTCCACATGAGGGGAAGAAAAATGCTGCATCATCCCCATGCTTTCTGAACAAAGGCTGCTCCCCAAAACTTTCCTGGTAGATTCCATATGCAAGCTTACATATGGTGAGAAAACTTGGTAGCTGAATGATCAAATTGAGGCATGTTGCACCAGAATAGACCCCTTCCCAGCCCCCATTTCCTGAGTTAAAAATCCACTCAAAGAGGTTCATAAAAATTGCAAAGCTCAAAAAGAAAAATAAGCGTTATTTGAAATACTACAGACAGTTTCCGTATGTGGTTCTCTCAGCTTTTAGTTACAGGTAAAAGAAATGCTCAGTAGTTGCCAGAATACTTCCAAACAGCACCCCAGTTGCAAGGAACAGGGATGTAGGAAAATACAAAAGCACCTTAAAACGTTTACAGAGACTTTTGCAGTGACCTGGATGGTCGGGCACACGTCATTGTTTCTTAGCTTAGTTACATTACAGGTAAACTGACCTAGACCAGCCGCAAAGATATACAGAGCACACGGAAGGAAAATAAAAGTCTTGACGCAAACTAACCAATTGTTCCCTTTGCTGAATCCCCTTTTCCTTGACAACTCACCCATCAGCTGATGAGAATCAAGCTTCCTGCAATCCTGTCTCTCAAGGATCTGCAGTTGTTTCAGCAGCCAAACTCCAGGGCCATGCATCCTTCTGCATCCCCAGCCTAGCTTCTTCTGCACAAAGAAACCCTTCTCTCCCTGCCTCATGGCCCTTTAGGTCCCACCCACCAGGTGCTGATTGGCTGATCCCTGGAGGTCACCAGCCTGTCAGTCAGGACAGGGTTCGCTTCCGGTTCACTCTTTAAGGGAGAGGAAAGGCTCTTGCTGGCTGATCATTACAAATATACAGATGGATTCTGCATCAGTGATGCACAGTCCCTGGCCATCAGTGGGCTGCTGTCTATGTGCAAATAAGGACAGGCAGCAACTTCTGCTACCATTGTGCACTTGCCCAAGAATATGGAGCATACACGTGGCTAGAACCAAAACGCAGCCCAGCCCGTGGCATACAACGTGGCCTTGAAAAGCTCCTCAAAAGGGCTTGAAAGTTGTCTTCAAAGGGATACTTCTCCTGCACTTGGTCCATGCAAAGGTCATGATTAATATAACAGGTGGCAGACCTGTTTCTACAAATATTTATATTTATTATATAATGCTGGGAAACGTTGAAGAGAAGAAGGGGATGACCTGCAGACAGATCATCCTAGAGAGAATCTATCTATCTGTTCACTAAGAGTCGACATCAACTTGACGGCACTCAATCAACCAATCAATCAGATCAGTTTCAGGACCTCCCAGGATGGGATACAACTGGCCGAGAGAGGCGATCCCGCAGATATACCGATGCTAAGCCCATAAGGGTTTTGTAGGTGAGAACCAGCACCTTGAATTGGACCCAGAAGTGAACAGGCAACCAGTACAGCGACCATAAAAGAGGTGTGATACTATCAAATCTACAGCCACCCATGAGGAGGCAGGCTGCTGCATTCTGGACTCGTTGAAGCTTCCAAATCATTTTCAAAGGCAACCCTTGGTAGAGTGCATTAACAAAGGCATGAGTTACTGTTGCCAGGGCCTGCCGGTCGAGGAAAGGCCGTAACTGGTGAACCAGCCGAAACTGGGCTGAGGCCCCCCTGGCCACGGCCTCCACCTGCTGTTCAAGCAGGAGCCGCGAGTCCAGGAGGACCCCCAGATCACGAACCGTCTCTCTCAAGGGAAGCACAACCCCATCAAGAGATAAACTCACACACGGCTATTGGCCAGATGGCAAACCGAACAAGAGCCACTCAATCCTGGAGGGAACCGGCCTGAGCTTGGTTTGGCCCATCCGGTCCAGACAGCCAGCCTCTAGGCACTGAGCCAGCACATGCAGTTTTTAACACAAAAAAGCCAAAAAAAAAAAGGCTCGTTTTCTTCAAATGGTGGCCAGATATGACCTCCAAGGTCATTTCAGCCACCCCTGACCCACAGATAACCCCCGCCTGTGCCAGGGACGGGTGCCAATTACCCAGTTGCGGATATGTGAACCCATGGATGGCGAATCCGCGGATAGTGCGGTTGCCCTGTACTGACAAAAGGCTATCTATCTATCTATCTATCTATCTGAAACATTTAATATACCGACCACTCCAAAGACTCTGGGTGGTGCACAAAAACATGCAAACAAGGTAACATTAAAAATTACATTCTAAATTAAAAACTAACAAAAAACAAACAAACAAAGTAAACTACAGGGCAAAAGCCCGGTGAAAAAGAAAAGTCTTCAATAGAGATTTGAAGATCGTTAAGGAAGGGGCTAGACGAATCGGAAGGGGAAGAGAGTTCCAGAGAAGTGGGGCAGCAACCGAAAAGGCCCTTTTGCGGGTCCTAGAGCCCCGAACCTCTTGGAAATCGGGGACCGATAAAAGGGCCATCGGAGATGATCTAAGCGGACGGGATGGGCGAGGCGGGTCTGTAGGTAGACAGGCGCCAAACCCCGCAAGGCTTTGAAAGTAAATACCAGGACCTTAAATGGAACTCGGAAGTGAATAGGCAACCAGTGCAATGACTGCAGGAGAGGGGTCACCCTGTCATGTTTTCTGGCACCCATGAGTAGGCGAGTCGCTGCATTCTGGACCCGTTGTAGCTTCCCAATTGTCTTCAAAGGTAACCCTAAATAACATCTTAGGTTGAATAAGGCAAAGCTGAAGACCTGTACCTGGTTGTGTTGACGACTTCACTCGGGCTGTCCGCTGTATGATGTTCCAGCTCTTCTACCCCTCAAAGGGCCGCTTTGGCTCTCTGCTGTGATTATATCACCAGGCTCAACAAAGTGTCACTGTGGAACATTTCGAGAAAGGGAACGGGGGGGGGGGAATAAAAGAAAAGAGATGACACTGGAGAAAGGGGTGACCTTTCAGACTGAAAGGTTTTCTCCTGAGTGCAAAAGCTTGCTGTCATAATTTAAGGGATGTGAGACGTCTGGAGATCTAGTGGAAGCAGCACAAAGATGACATGCTTGTGTTGAGCTCTACCTGGGCTGTTGCCTGCCAGGACCCAGCCGACATTTCGGAGTGGCCTGGGGGATGCTTTTCACAGCATTGCCCGAAAGGGTGTAAAGCAAGAGACCTGTATGTGCCAAGCAGAATTGTGTGTACTGATTTATCGGAGGCGAGGAAGTGTGTTGAGACAAAGGGCACACACTTTTTGCAAAACGTGGGGCCAGCCTGTGTCTCTAGGAGCCACCTTGGAAGGCGGGTGAGAGAGTGTACCTGTGAGAAGCAGGAGACGTCCTGTTTCTGCTGGTGGGGCCTGGTTTCTTTTGCTCACCGAATGGTGCTTAACTGGCAGGGGCCATGACAGATCCTTTTTATATGAACCGAGTGAGGCTCGCCTGGCTTAATCACTTTGTTCTTTGTGACGCCGCATAAAGACCTGTTTGTTCATTCAGTCCTTCTAATTTCAATTTTTATATTGGATTTTAAACTGATTTTAAAAGAGGTTTTAAATGGCTTTGCAGGGTATTTTGTATTTTCTCCCACCCCTTCCCTCCTCTTGGTCTGTTATGACTTAATGTATGTGTTTTTATTTTATGTTTTAATGCTGTGTTGGGAGCTGTCCAGAGAACAATTTGTTATGGGGTAGCAGTGGCTAACAAATAAAATCTATTATTATTATTATTATTATTATTATTATTATTATTATTCATGTATTCACACAGACAGGTGTTATTGACTAGTTTGTTTTAGCCAGACACCGAGTCCTTCCCAAGGACCTGGGATGCCTGAATTTTATTGTCAATGTTGTTGTTGTTGTTGTTGTTATAAATATCGTTGCAAAATGTAAACTGTTCCCAGTAAAGTTGCTTTTTGTAATTGACTGATGGTAATTTCCGCGGCCCCTATGGTATTGAGGTGCTCTTCAAGATGTTTTGGAATTGCACCTAGGGTGCCCATTGCTGCTGGGATTATTTTGGTCTTCTGCCACAACCTTTCAATTTCGATTTGACGATCTTTGTATTTTGCTATTTTTTTTCTATTTCTAGTTTTTTCTATTCTACTGTCACCTGGTATTGCTCTGTCAATAATTTTGACTTGTTTTTCTTTCTTCTCGACTACAGTTATATCTGGTGTATGGGGTGGCAGATGTTTGTCTGTTGGTAGTCAGAAGTCCCATAATATTTTTGCATCTTCATTTTCTACAACTTTTTCAGTTTTGTGGTCCCACCAATCTTTGGCTACAGTTAGCTTGTATTTTTTGCAGGTGTTCCAGTGTATCATTGCTGCTACCGCATATCATCATCATCATCATCATCATCATCATCATCATCATCATCATCTCTCTTTATAAAACACAAAGGCAATGTGTGGCATGCTGGAGTGGGTGTGGCTTTTTAAAGCCATGGTGGAGATGGTGGTGGAGATGGCGCCTTCCTCCCAAATGCCCGGAAATGGCCCGGAAATGGCCCAGCCTGGCTTTTGGGAGGAAGGTGGGCCTGAGGAATGAGCTCTCACTGCCCTCTCTGTCGTAGCGTGCAGATGCTCTGCTTGGGTAAAGCTAGTTATGATGATGATGGTGATGCCGCTGCTGACCTGGTGGCCCTTACTCCAGGGGACTAAGAGTGGGGGGGGGGAGTCAGATTCCTGCCCTGATCCTTCCCAAGCAGGGAGCATGAGCCTTCCTTGTCGTCTTCTTCTTCGTCTCGAGACACTTCCTTGCAGCAGCGGAGGCAGAGTGACACCACCCCTGCTGCCCCAGGGCCCGGTACCCGAGAGTGGAATGCACCCACCTCTTGGCCACCCTGAGAACACACTGAGCTATGGTCCCTTGTCCATAAGGTCAGGCCACTCCCAATGCCCAGGCCTGGCAATCGAGCCCAGGGAGCATAGGAGCATAGAAAGCTGCCTTCTACTGAGTCAGACCCTTGGTCCATCTAGCTCAGTATTGTCAACACAGACTGGCAGCAGCGTCTCTAAGGTTGCAGACAGGAGTCTCTCTCTCTCTCTCTCTCTCTCTCTCTCTCTCTCACCACCCCCATCTTGGAGATTATTTATTATTATTATTATTATTATTATTATTATTATTATTATTATTATTACATTTTATATCCCACTCTTCCTCTAAGGAGCCCAGTACTACATTCTTAAGTTTCTCCTCACAATAACCCTGTGAAGTAGGTTAGGCTGAGAGAGAAGTGACTGGCCCAGAGTCACCCAGCAAGTCTCATGGCTGAATGGGGATTTGAACTCGGGTCTCCCCGGTCCTAGTCCAGCACTCTAACCACTACACCACGCTGACTCTCTGGAGATGCCAGGGAGGAACCTTTTGCATGCAAGCATGCAGGTGCTCTTCAGTGGTCCCTCCTAATTTTTTCCCATCTCTGTGCGGAATGAGTTTTGTTCTGGGTGGCAGGATCAAGGCAGTGTGTGTGCACCTGCATTCAGAAATGGGCCTTCCTAATTCAACCTGAACAGGATCTAAACTTAACTGAGCGGACATCAGAAAACCTGTGAGCGTGCACACATGTGCATGCCTTAGAGGGGAAGTGGTTAGAGTGCTGGACTAGGACCGGGGAGACCTGAGTTCAAAGCCCCATTCAGGCATGAGACTTGCTGGGCGACTCTGGGCCAGTCTCTTCTTTCTCAGCCTAGCCAACTTCACAGGGTTGCTATGAGGAGAAACTTAAGAATGTAGTACACTGCTCTGGGCTCCTTGGAGGAAGAGCAGGATATAAATGTAATAAATAAATATAAATAAACAAACAAACAGTGATGCTCTTCCCAGAGCAGCCCCTTAGGGGAAAATACCTTACAGTGCTCACCTGTAGTCTCTCCTTCAAATGCAAACCAGAGTGGACCCTGCTTAGCAAAGGGGACAGTTGGTACTTGCCACCACAAGACCAGCTCTGCAGACCAGCTGCGTGCCTTGTGCTCTTGGGGCTGGCACTGCATTCCCCAGACATTCTGCAAGCCACTGATTTGTAAACTCTGCAGACAGTTTCAGCTTGCTCCAAGCATTCAAAATGACACGTTGCCTCTCCGTATTTGTGTCTGTAATAATGGCTCACACCAGTGTAATTAAGCCAAATCTTGTGGATCATGCCGGTGGCAGTAAATACTGCTTACATTGTATGTGCCCACGTCCCAGCCTTGACAATAAATTGCACCCCTGTCTTCTGGATAAAGTGTAAAGATATCATCCCCCTTCCAAAAACGGTCCAAAGCATAAATTGAATAGCTATTTTAAGTTGTCTCTCTACTCAGGGTATTCCCTCACCCACCTGAGGAATAAAATATCGCCCTTCTGTCAACATCCTCCTTAGTTTTCTTGCCAAAAGCAAGAAAAAAGTGGACCTGGAATGAACTTGCTCCAACCATAAGAGGCTGAGCACTTGCTATCATCTGTTTCTTGGAGATCTGCTAGAGCATGACTTGATTTGAGATCTAATCTTTGCAATGGGAGACTAGATAGACACAAATCTGATATGTGGTGCAGCTGCAGTTTCTTGCTTGGGATGAGGTCTGCCTGACTCTGTGACCCTGAAGTGTTCCCAGAGCGGCCCCATCCCCTAAGGGGGATATCTTCCAGTGCTCTTAGATGTAGTCTCCCATTCAAATGCAAACCAGGGCAGACCCTGCTTAGCAAAGGGGGAAAGTCATGCTTGCTACCACAAGACCAGCTCTCCTGGTCTAGGAGAGCTGATCAGGAGAGGAGAGTTGGTTTTGTGGTAGCAAGCATGACTTATCCCCTTAGCTAAGCAGGGTCTAGCCTGGTTGCATATGAATGGGAAACTTGATATGTGAGCACTGTAAGACATTCCCCTTAGGGGATGGAGCCGCTCTGGGAAGAGCACCTGCTTGCCTGCATGCAGAAGGTCCCAAGTTCCCTCCCTGGCAGCATCTCCAAGATAGGGCTGAGAGAGATTCCTGCCTGCAACCTTGGAGAAGCTGCTGCCAGTCTGTGAAGACGATACTGAGCTAGATAGACCAATGGTCTGACTCAGCATAAGGCAGCTTCCTATGTTCCCGTGGTGGGAATGAGACAAAGGACCTTCTTTGAAGTGGGGCTTGGGTTGTGGACTCTCCCTGCCCGGAGACATACATGGTGTCACTTCTTTAGGGTTCATTATCATTTTCTTTAAGAAAAGAAAACCCCTTTTTTTGTTTTGGCTTCCTCTCTGCATTTGACTTCCCCCTCCCCCTGTCTGTTTGCTGTGTGGTGTTTTTATTTTCTTTTGCATTCATCATTTTAATTGATGCAAACTGCCTCAAGCATTTTGAGTTAAGGGGCGGGGGGGGGGGGAGAGGCAAGGTGTGCATTGCAAAAGAACCATGAAACAAAACGCCAGCAATTTGCACGAATGAAATCGTTATACGGTTAAGACAAAAATAAGGACCAGATAGGGTTGGGGGCAGGTTCTAGGAAATTGGGACTGCCCCAAGTGAATTGCGGGAAGGTCTGGCGGGCGGGTCAGCCCTCCAGCCAGGGAAAGGATGTTTCTTTCCACAGTCATGAGGAGAGGGAAGAATAGAAGTCAACATGAATGTCTTGCCTGGCTTAGGAAAGGTTGTAATTGCCCCAGGATCAGAGGCACGCCAGGTCTCGGGGGGGGGGGGGGGGGCAAGGATGCAGAGGCTTCAGGCACAGCGGGAGGCACAATCCGTGTTCTTTTTGCCTGGCTGTGTTGTGGGTTGTCTGCTCTGCAGCAGCAGCTGGCCATTAAAGGAGCCCAAGAAGCAGGAAAAAAGCACGAACAGGTGCCGTGTTGCTGCAGGATCCGACCCCATGCAAGGAAGCCGCTGACAGATTGTGCTTAATGGAGACGACTGGAAATGCTCCTCGCCAGCCGGCCAGGCTTTCTAGCTCCAGGCCTTTGCTGGGTTTCTGCAGTGAGCTTAGGAGGGATGCAGTCTTGAATACCCTCATAATTTCAGTCCTGGTTTAGCTGGTGGGCCTCTCTCTTGCTGTGCCAGAAAGGAGAAGACATCCCCCCTAAACCTGAGGTTTTACATTATGATGTGAAGGGAGAGAGAAGAATTAAAACCGCATGCCCCCCCCCGCCCCCCGAAGGCCTGGAGGAAGGAGTTGTGGCCAGTGGGTCCCTCTCATTTTTCTCATCTCTGTGCGGAATGAGTTTTGTTCAGTATCAAGGCAGCATGTGCGCATGTGCATTCAGAATGGGGCCTGAATGAGTTTTGTTTTGGGCGGCAGGATCAAGGCAGTGTGTACATACATGCATTTAGAATGGGGCCTTCCTCATTCGACCTGAGCGGGATCTAAAACTAACAGAGCGGACATTCAAAAACTGGTGAGAGCGCGCGCCTTAGAGGGAACAGTGGTTGTGACTTGATAGTGGCATCATTTGTCAGGACTCAGCTCCCCCACCACGGCTGGAAGGAACTCATTCATGTTTCTGATTGAAGAGTAAAGGTAAAAAGTAAATTGTGCCATTGAGTCGGTGTCAACTCCTGGCAACTACAAAGCCCTGTGGTTTTCTTGGTAGAATACAGGAGGGGTTGACCATTGCCTTCTCCCACGCAGTATGAGATGATGCCTTTCAGCATCTTCCTATTTCACTGCTGCCTGATAGAGGTGTTTCCCATAGTCTGGGAAACATACCAGCGGGGATTCGAACCGGCAACCTCTGGTTTGATAATCAAGTCATTTTCCCACTGCGCAATTAGGTGGCTTCAACTGAAGAGTAAATGAGTCTAAATTTACCTAAATTTAGGCGTATTTATGTCTAAAGGTTTACTGCCGCCATTTCTTTATATCTACATTTACTACTGCAATGTGTACTATATTGCGTCGCTTAGTGGTTAGAATGTTGGACTAGGACCTGGAAGACCCAAGTTTGAATCCCCATTCAGCCATGAAAGCCATTGGGTGACTCTGGGCCAGGCGCATATCTCTCAGCCTAACCTACCTCACAGGGTTGTTGTGAGGATAAACATAAGCATGTACATTGCTCTGAGCTCCTCGGAGGAAGAGTGGGATATAAATGTAAAAAAAAATTAAAATTAAATTTTGCTGTTGCATGAACTGCAGCCGCTGAGGTATATTTTTATTTATTTAATTCATTTTTACATTTATATCCTGCTCTTCCACAAGGAAGTCCAGAGACCCACTGGTTATGTTTATCCTCACTAATAATTCCCAATAATCCCCAATCATTCTCAGTTGTTACGAAAGCGTCCCCGTTTTCACCTGCAAAGCATTGCAGGCTCGTGATCCCATCTGCTTTTGTAATCTGAAATCCTGGGCTTTACGACCTGCTTGCCATTTGTGAAGGTTTAAAGCTGCTCTGTTCCAAGTTTGTATCCCATATTTGTTCTCAAGGACAGTTTGAATGCAAGCCTGATAATTTAGCCAATGTAATTAATTGCGTGCAGAAAGTTTTATAATCTGGCGTAAATCTGGGTGGGTTTGTTCTGCTTTAATCTCAATGTATCAGGGAGTGGCTTTGTCCCACCCCAGCAATAAGTGCAGGCAATGTTGCTGTTGATTGACCCAGACACCCCGGCATCCTCCGTCTCCATGGATGCGTGTTGTTTCCTTTGTTCACAATATCGATCGGTGCACCGTCTCCAGAGGTCAGAGGGCAGCAGATTAATTAACCTCAACGCTGTTCACCTGTGCATCTCGAAGCATCTCGCATCTCATAAATACAGAACCTCAGTAAACCATGGTGGCGAATATTTCATGTACACATGTGCGGGGAAGTTTGTCGAGATGGTTTTGGGAGTTGTATAATTATAGTGCTTGACACACAGTATGAGATGGCAGTGTGGTGTGAGACCGCAGCCAGAACGAAATAACCAGTACCATTGAGGTTTAATTGCGTTTGCTTCCACTGTTCCCGTTTACAGCCCTTTCCTAATACTGTTCTCTGATAGATCACAAGCCCTGTTCACAAGGCGTGTGCAGCCAATGCACACACAGAACTGTATGCACATACAGCTATTCACACATTGAGGTCATGCGCAGAATCGGACACTGAGCCCATTCTCATGATTGGAGAACGGGCTTGGATGGAGCGAGGGGAGGAAGCCGTGAAAAGCTTAACTCCCCCGCAGACGATCCTGACATAGGAACAAAGGAAGCTGCCATATACTGAGTCAGACCATTGGTCCATCTAGCTCTGTATTGTCTTCACAGACTGGCAGCGGCTTCTCCAAGGTTGCAGGCAGGAATCTCTCCCAGCCCTATCTTGGAGATGCTGCCAGGGAGGGAACTTGGAACCTAGATGCTCTTCCCAGAGTGGTGGCTCCATCCCCTGAGGGGAAGATCTTCTAGTGCTCACACTTCTAGTCTCCCATTCATAAGCAACCAGGGTGTACCCTGCTTAGCTTAAGGGGACAAGTCATGCTTGCTACCACAATAGCAATAGCACTTACATTTATATACCGCTTTATAGCCGGAGCTCTCTAAGCGGCTTACAATGATTTAGCATATTGCCCCCAACATTCTGGGTACTCATTTTACCGACCTCAGAAGGATGGAAGGCTGAGTCAACCTTGAGCCCCTGGTCAGGATTGAACTTGTAACCTTCTGGCTACAGGGCGGCAGTTTTACCACTGCGCCACCAGGGGCTCTGCGCCACCAGGGGCACAAGACCAGCTCTCTCCCCTGCCCATGTTGCTGGGCAGCCGGCTTGGCCACCCAGACGGTTGCCGGCTTCTGCCGGTAGCAGGGGGTTCCCCGGAGCTTTCATAATATGCCATGGAAGTGTGCAGTGCATTATGGGGAGCCTTCCGATGCTGGTTGGGAGGCTGCTTGTGTGTAGGTGCCGCACACAGCTGCGTGGCAGCGGAACATGAGCATTTCGCCTGCTTCTTGGACGCCCTTGTCGTCCAAGCCTGGGCTAAGCGGCGGGCTCCCCAAGCAGGTTTGCCGCCCGCCAGGAACCACAAGGCTTCCGGCGGTACACATGCGCGCCCCAGACTGGGCTGTGCTTCCGTAGCTTGGTTTTCGCTGTGCGTGTGAATAGCTTCACTGTGTTCTACCTGGTTTGGGAGCGGTGTCTGCTTGGGGTGTCCACGGAACCGGCTGGCCCAGTTCGGTTCGAGTGCAAAGTGCACGCAAACCTGACCGGACCGCTCCGGTCTGGCCCCCTTTCGAACCCCCCTGGTTTGGTCCAGGGGGCAGATTCTTGAATATATGTTTTTTAAATTAATTTTTTAAAATCTACCTCTAGCCCCATTGGGGGGCTTCCTAAAGGCCTTGGTGGGGGGGCCCACGAAGGTTCCCCCTCCCCCCACCGTCCTCGATAATCACTGCCGTGGCCCGTTTTACTGTAGTTTCTGGCCCTTTTGGACCTCCGTAAGTAGGCACGATGGCCATTTTGCCTGCCACCGCGCATGTGCAAATGGCCTCTGTGAGGCCTGGCATGGCCCATGCACAGCGGCCATTTTTTAATTTAAAAAAACCATTTTTTAAATCACGAACTGGCTGGGTGGGTGTTCGGTCCCGGACCAGATGGAACTGGGGGATTTTTGGTTCGACCCCCGAACCGAATCCCCAAACCATTTCCCACATCTCTAGTGTGAGCTCCCAGTTTTCAGTTGTGTGGCAGCAAGGTAGGAGTGCTTCCATAACACCAAAATCTGGGAGCATACATAGCTCCCAAACCTGGATAGAACACAGTTTTTGATTGTGTGAATGGCCTCATTATGTTCAACATACGTGCGGTAGTATACTTCCTATCTGGACCCTGTGTTTGAGTGGACCTGTATCCAGGCTCCCTTGTCAGACAGGCATTCACACAGACACCTACACATGTGTGCAGACGCCGATAACATAATGAGGCTGTGCACACGAGCAGCCCAGCCCAGGCTAGGGCAGTCCAACCTGGGTTGGGCTACTCATGTGGAGTGCCAGGATCCTTTAACCCGGCCTTTAATCAGCACCCTTTACCCCGGGTCTGGGATCATGTGTATGCTCGGGTTTCATGCAGCCTGAGCCAGCGTGGTGTCGTGGTTAAGAGTGCTGGACTAGGACCGGGGAGACCCGAGTTCAAATCCCCATTCAGCCATGAAACGAGCTGGGTGACTCTGGGCCAGTCACTTCTCTCTCAGCCTAGCCTACTTCACAGGGTTGTTGTGAAAGAGAAACTCAAGTTTGTAGTACACCGCTCTGGGCTCCTTGGAGGAAGAGCGGGATATAAATGTAATAATAATAATAATAATTAATAATATCATCCTGAGTCAGGTACCTAGAGCGCCCGACTCATGGGGAAATACCACAATGCACTGCACTGCTCGTGTGGTGCATGTTGGGATTTCTGGAGGCCTGGATTTATCTTCCCACCCACGAGTGATCCGTGTTGCCAGGAACAGTGCAGATTGTGTGGGTGTACCAGCATGCTGAAAAATTGCTCAGTGATCGTCTGGGGGAAGGTAGGTTCATCCTCCCCACCCATCTCATGATTGTGTGCACGGCCTTAATGTCCAAATAGGGCTACAGGCAGACCCTATATGGTCCCCGTTTCTGCAGTACCTATTTTATTTTATTGCATTGCATTGCATTTACATTATACCTTATGTAGCCGCAGCACAGTACCTCCAGTGACTGTTGCTGGTGTCTGTCTTATGTTTCTTTTTAGATTGTGAGCCCTTTGGGGAGAGGGAGCCATCTTCCTTATTAATTGATTGATTGATTCTCTATGTAAACCACTTTGGAAACTTTTCTGAAAAGTAGTATATAAATATTTATATGAATACGACAAATATTTCTATACCGCTTTTCAACAAAAGTTCCCAGAGCAGTTTACATAGATATTAGTAAATAAATAAAGAGGGCTCCTTGTCCCCCAAAGCTCAAAATCTAAAAAAGAAACATAAGAGAGAGACTAGCAACAGCCACTGGAGGGATGCTGTGCTGGGGACGGATAGGGCCAGTTGCTCTCCCCCTGTTCATTAAAGAGAATCACCACTTTAAAAAAGTGCCTCTTTGCTCAGTTGGCAGGGGTTATTTGTTGTTGTTAAAAGGTTGTTGGTGTGAGTTGCAAGAGTTGTCTTTCTTCAAGGCTCAGCACACACACACACACATACACACACCCTTCCTATGCACTTAAATCTCTGAGGTGAGAGGGTGCAACTTTTCTTTAGAACACATGCATGGAAATGAATGCACATGAGCATTAAGGTGTCATGCAGCTCACAGGTTTCCATTTCACAGAACTGTAGCATGGGAAGGGGCCTGGGAGGTCTTCTAGACCAACCCCCTACTCAGGGCAGGGAACTGCAACAGCAACCCTGACAGTGGCTGACCAGCCTTTGTTTACAAACCTCTAGAGAAGGGGAGCCCACAGTTGTACGAGGCAGACGGTTTCAAATAGCAGCTACAGACCGTTGGGAAGTGCCTCCTAAAGAGGCCTAATTTTATTATTATTATTATTTCACATTTTATATCCCGCTCTTCCTCCAAGAAGCCCAGAGTGGTGTACTACATACTTAAGTTCCTCCTCACAACAACCCTGTGAAGTAGGTTAGGCTGAGAGAGAAGTGACTGCCCCAGAGTCACCCAGCTAGTTCCATGGCTGAATGGGGATTTGAACTTGGGTCTCCCCGGTCCTAGTCCAGCACTCTAACCACTACACCACGCTGGCTCTTAAATCTGCCTCTCTGAAATTACGAACTGTCCTTCTTTGACAATCAAATCACATGGGGTCTCCAAGGCTGATCACATGGGGTCGCCATGCCCAATAGAATGAGAGTGCTGTTGTAGGCCAATGAGGCCTGAAAGTCATTAGGAGAGAGAAGGAACATGGCATTGAGATGCAGAAGCCATGGGAGAGACAGGGCAGCAAGCATAATGCAAACATTTGACAAGGAGTATTTGTTCAACTATTTGTTTAGCATTGTCAAATGTGCTCCTTTGGAAGCAAATGTCAACTTCAGGTAATACTTTGTGCAGCTCTAGAGATAATCAACTCCACTCCTTTGATTTAGCCCAAGGCCAGCTCGTGTTTGGCTTCTTCCTTCCCAAAACGGTCTCATGGTACCCGAACTTGCTGGTTTCCTACTTTCCTCCCTGCCCTTCTGCCCTTTTGTCTACTAAGGTGTAAGCCATTATTTAAAACTGTGAGCTGCCTTGAAGGTGGTGTAGAAGGTGGAGAGGAGAGCTGGTCTGATGGTGGCAAGCATGACTTGTCCCCTTCGCTAAGCAGGGTTCACCCTCTTTGCATATGAATGGGAGACTAGAAGTGTGAGCAGCACTGGAAGAGATTCCCCTGAGGGGGTGGAGCCGCTCTGGGAAGAGCAGAAGGTTCCAAGTTCCCTCCCTGGCAGCATCTCCAAGATAGGGCTGAGAGAGATTCCTGCCTGCAGTCTTGGAGAAGCCGCTGCCAGTCAGTGTGGACAATACTGAGCTAGATGGACCAATGATCTGACTCAGTGTATGGCAGCTCCCTCTGTTCCTAAATGTAATCAAATAAAGGATCCCATGGCCTGATCGGAGGTTGCCTGGGGATCTGCGACTACGGATATTTATGTTCCACTTTTCAAGCAAAATGGTCTCAAAGTGGTTCTGCATAGGGTGGCTTCACAAAATGGCAGCCAAGCTGGTAAGTATCGGATGAGAATTTGCTTGAGTGAGAGAACATTCTAGAAGGGTTTTCAAGAGAGAAAACTTTGGACATTGAAGTGTGTGGACCAGTGTCATTTCACCAGGACAAACTTCCACTTGAAACAGATATTTTGCAGCAGAGGTCACCATTGTATGAACTTTACTCATGCATTCTACCATTCTCCACATGATGGACTTTATTATTTCTCCCACGTTATACGATTGTTTCTCCCATATCATTTCTCATGGCTTTGTCTTGTTACAGATTGCACATATTTTTCATAATAGATTTATTGGACTCAGTTGTGTGTGTTCAGATTGGTGGGTGGATCTTTGGTGGGTGTGTTTTCATATCCAAGTACGCTTCATTTATCTGCCAAGCTGGTAAGCCAAGAACTGGCGGGCATGTTGTGAAATCTGCTAACTGCCATGCCTGACGTTCTTCTGACTTTGCCCAACTTCAAGTCTTGTCTACAGAAGTCGGGAGAATCTCGTGTGTCGAACCAGCCACTGAAAAAGAAATAAGATGGTTCCCTGCCCCCAAAGGGCAATAGAAAAAGCAACACAAATTTCTAGCAATAGAAAAAAGTAACACAAGGTAGATACTAGCAACTGCCATTGGAGGGATGCTGTGCTGAGGTTGGAGAGGGACAATTATTCTCCCCCTGTGGGATCAAGTGGTATATGAGAGGCACCACTCTAAGAAGTGCCTCCTTGCCCAGCTCGCAGGGCATATGTGCTCTGCCTGGAGACCCATTATGGAAGAAAAGCTGGATATAGACGTCATGGGTGTAGTGATTCCAAGTGGGTAGGCAGCCGGAGGCCTCACAGCCATTCGCCAACCCAGGTCAGAAATACCGGTTTTTCGCGTGCAGGGCTGAGTCGCAGGGCACAGAAGCCCCTGCAGGCAACCTCTGTTTGTTTGTTTTTAACATGGAGAAACGAGCTCCTCAAGCTGGCTGAGGGGGTTTTGTGCGGCACCTGTGACTTTGGCAACTTTGGAAAGGCTTCCTCTCCCGGACGCACGTGTGCACATGCACACGCCCCCTCCTTGTATCTTCCCCTCTCTCTGAGCTTTGCCCGGAGGGTTCTTTAGAACTGCCCAAGGAAGGCCTGACAGGTAGCCAATGAGGAGCCTATCAGCACTCCGTCCTCCTATCCCGCAGGGAGAAAGGACCCTCTTCCCCTCTGTTTTCCGTGTTCCAGCCTGTCTTCATTGTCACTCGATTCGTCCCTAGGAACAGATGGCCTCATTGTCTGGGCTGTTTATCACCAACCTCTAAAGTGCGAGGCTGCGAACCAGCGATGGAGGAACAAGGTTAGCTCCTTTGTTAGCCCGTCTGTTTTCTGATGTCACTTTTTTGCTTCTGATTGTCCTGTCATGAATGCTTTTGTGTTTGCTGGATTTGGAAAGGAGTGCGGGCGGGTGAGGGCGGGGGGGAGAGAAAGAAGAAGCGATCGGGAGAGGATGTGGCACAGAGGCAGAAGGACCAAAACACAGAGGTCCAAGCTTTGGAGGCGAGCGGAGAGGAGAGTGAAATAGAAGCAAGCGTTGGGGTGGCTGTGGCAGTTTGGGTGATGGTTTAAAAAATAATAATAATGAAAATTTGGAGTGCTCAATTGAGAATGGTACTGTAGCACGAGAATGGCTGTGCATTAATTCCTCATCGCCGATTGTACGGTTGGGGCTTTGGCCTCCGGCCTCTGGGCCCCTGTGCCTGAATCAGTACAACAACCATCACTCAGCAGAGCCGTGCTTTGCACCGCCGAAGGCTGAGGCCGGTGGTCTGTTCTGATGCTTTAAGGAGGCGGATGGACTATCTTTCCCTGCTTCGCAATGTAGATGTCCACCTGCTTTTGTCAGGGTCTTGTGCAATATCCCATCCAGACAGAGCCCGAGAACTGCATTGTGTCCGTACTCAACCTCCTCACTTTCCCTTCTAGCTTTGCTGTGGGCTGGAAAATGCTGAGCGTTTTGATTTTTTCCAGTACGTTGTACCTGGTGTTTCCCCCCTTTTAATGCCGTCATTGTGCATATTGCTTTGCAGAGTCGAATGGGACGGGCCCTGCCCCCGGGGGCTGAATAATAATAATAAAAATTCAACATGGGGAGACAATAGAGGCAGGGATAGGCAGGGAAGAACATGTGCTTCTTTCAGTTACATTTATTTATCCCATTTTTAATATTTTCATACCGCCTGATGTCTAAATGTCCTAGGCTTCGTTTCAGTCGGTGATGGGGACAAGGGGGGCTGTACCAGGCTTCATGGAAAGGATGGATTGGGATGGAGGAGGGATCTGGAGGAAGTCAGAGCGGTGGCACTATGCGGGTGGTTGCAGGCAGAAGGGGAAGCAAGGGGAAAATAATTGTTTGAAGGACCAGGGGACCTTTGGGATGTTGGAGGTGCTGGAGACGGAGGAGCAAAGGAAGAGCATCGCAGATTAGGAGGTAGGGACAGAGAGATCCAGGATCTTAAAAGGGCGAGGAGGCCAGTGAACGTATTCAAGGGTGGTGTGTGTGTCACACAGAGCAACAAGAGAGGCAAATGGTTTTGGTGTCAGAGCGCTGGATTGGGGTGAGGGGTGTCCGTATAGCAACACTGATACTTCTAGGACTGAGAAATAATGCAGGGCCTGTTAACATTCATGTGCATCTCCAAATTTTCCAAAGGGGAGAGGATAAATAATCAAGAATTCACTTTAAAATAACTGGAATCTTTTTGCAGAATGCCTTTTGATTGTTCAGATGAGTGTGTGTGTGGGTTCTTGCTGTTTTCATCTCAAAAGCACAGACCTTACAAAAGTAAAGTGTGCCGTCAAGTCGATGTTGACTCCTGGCGCCCACAGAGCCCTGTGGTTGTCTTTGGTAGAATACAGGAGGGGTTGACCATGGCCTCCTCCCGCACAGTATGAGATGATGCCTTTCAGCATCTTTCCTATATCGCTGCTGCTTGATATGGTACCAGCGGGGATTCGAACCGGCAACCTTCTGCTTGTTAGTCAAGCATTTCCCCGCTGCGCCACTTAAGACCCCAAATCGAGCCATCTATGCACGTGGGCTATGCACACGTCCGCCAGGCAGGCACTCATTCCCTTAACCCTGGCTGAAGGCTGAGGTTTAAAGCAGGCTTAGGCAGGTGAGCAGCCCCGGGATTGGCCCCGATCCCGGCACTGCAGACAAGCAGCCTAATCCAGGCTGGGCTGCCCTGGCCTCAGCTAGGCTGCTCGTGTGAATAGCCTTTGGGAATCTCAGCTTCAATTTCTTTTTTCAAGTCTCTAGTCCTTATGGCCATGGACTTGGTTTGAGCAATGGCTGGCAAAGATGAGCGTTTACATGGCTGGAGAGGGCAGCCTGGGATTTGAAGTGATTAGGGAGGTTTAACTCTTGATTTAAAACAATTGTACAGCATCTATATTCATTTAGCATATTCCTTTCCAGTAAAAAATGTGCTCAAGGAAGTGGACAACATAATGAGATGCAACAAGTATGCCATACAACATTGAAGACATGCACAACAACAAAACAAAACAAAACAACCCCAAACAGCAGGGTTTTCCAAAGCTGAGGGGCCACAACTGAAAAGGCCCTGTCTCTAGTCCCCATCAGCCAGATCTCTGTTAGTGACGGGGCCATGAGCAGGGCCTGGATAGCTCCCTCTGAGTTTCAGCACCCTGGATAGCTCCCTCTGAGTTTCAGCACCCTGGATAGCTCCCACTGAGCAACTTGCTCCCACAAGGGCCAGAGTGAGGCCTTCTATACCTCCAGGCTCAGGCAACCCCTCGCAGGTTCCATCTCCCTGCCTGGAATGCAGAGTGATTGAAAGGGACAGTCCTTAGGCCTGGAGTCTATCACTTCTCCTTCGCTCTCCTAGCCCACTCTTGGTCCTGTTGTGCAGGCTTAGGGGAGCACAAGGTATTTGGTATGGAAGAAGCTGATTCTTTGGGGAGAGGGGTAGGCTCAGTGTTTGCCATTTCTGGAGTCTTTGGGTTCTGGGGTTTCCCATCTGGGTAGCTCAGGCTCCTGCCTGGTTCAGGGTTTAGGGCTGGGCTGGGCTCCTCTGGCCTGTCTGCTCCCTGTTTCCAGGGTCAGATTCTGCACTACTCATGGCAACATGGAAGGAGATCAGTCCCAAGCTATTCAGGACTTGGCCCTGGTCAGCAGTCTGGCTGCAGCATTCTGGAGCGACTGCAATTTCTGAACCCTTTCCAAAGGTAGCCCCTCCCAGAGCACCCGACATCCATTGTATAAAAATGTTTTAATAAATAATAATAATAATAATAATAATAATAATAATAATAATAATAATAATAAAAAATTGTTCCCTCTAGCAGGGATTCCCAGATGTTGTGGACTACAACTCCCAGAATCCCCCAGCTAAGTAAGTAAGTAAGTAAGTACTTACTTACTTACTTGCTCCCCAGCAAAAGCTATTGCAGCTGGGGATTCTGGGAGTTGTCATCCACAACATCTGGGAATCCCTGTTAGAGGGAACACTGCCTACATCCCAGCTGGATTATTGCAACTGAGTCATGGATCACCATGGGCAGGTCTGACTGGTCAAGGAATAGATGCAGCGGGTGCAACTCCATCACCTAACTGTCTAGGCTCAAGGCCAGATCCAGGAGAATTCCCAGATTGCAAATCTGTGATTTCAAGCGGTGTCCTATTCAGTGTTCCCTCTAAGGCCTGCACACATGTGTGCGTGCACAAGTTTTCTAATGTCCACTCAGTTCATTTTAGATCCCGCTCAGGTTGAATCAAGAAAGCCCCATTCTGAATGCACGTGCACACACACTGCCTTGATCCTGCTGCCCAGAACAAAACTCATTCCGCACACAGATGGGGAAAAAAGGGAGAGAGAGAACACTGGTCCTATTCCACCCAGAACGGGCTGTATTCCTGTGCTTCAGTCAGCGGCCTTTCTGACCAGGTGCACCTCTGTTTTTCCCCCCAGGTTAAGCCTCACTTTAGTATCCCTCATCCAGTCCATTACCACCATACCTTAGACACTGCTTCAGAACATCAACAATCTCCCTGGCTCTTTCAGTTCACAGCCTCACCATTCAAAAAAGAATAAATCATGAAGAATATGCAGATAAATGCTTACTTAGAATTAGCTGGGCTGGCCACCCCACCGCCTTTTCCTCTCACCCCCCCACCAGCCCATTTCTCTGCCCCCCCTGCTTCTCAGGCCCCATGCACTTTCTGGCTGGCAGGCTGGCCAGAAAGCCGGCCTGCCACCTCCTCCCACCCACCCACCAACTCCCGGCAGTGGCCGCCTTCTCCCTGTGGCCAGCCCACCACTGCCTCCTGCTCCCGGCGGATGGCTCAGCCTACCACTGCCTCCTGCTGCTCCCCGTCCCTGTCACTATCCTATCCAGCAGCTGCTCACGAACTCTCACGAGAGGTGCCACACATGGGATTACGTTTTAGAGAACTGAATACAAAGAAGATAATGTACACAGAGAATCCAGACTTCGGCTTTCCCCCCCCAAACCTAGAATTTGGTTACACTTGTGTTATGGCCCACTGCTTTTCCCACCAGGAAGATGCTTTGGATTCTGAAAGAATGCCTGGATTTATCCATGCACCTGCAAATTGGTGCTTTAAGAGAGCAGTTTCATAGAGCCACTGAGTTGGGAGGCACCTTAGGAGAAGCCCACCTTTCCTGATGCCTAGTCTAGTGTTCCCGCCAACAGAAATTCCCAGATGTTGTTTACTACAACTCCCAGCATCCTGAGCTGCAGTGGCCTTTAACTGGGGATTATGGGAGTTGTAGTCATCAACATCTAGGAATCTGTGTTACAGGGAACAATGGTCCGGTCTGCATCTGCTTCTTTGTCATTTCAACCCATTGATTGCAGTCCTGCCCTATAAGGCGCAACCAAGAGCCTCCTGTAGTTTGACGGCCTTCCCTATATTTGAAGATGGCTGCCATTACCACCCTTTGTCCCGATTGACAGCTTGGTCTCTTAACTACTCTACTAATCAGCTCTCTGAGTTGAATAGTGCAACCCTCTAAACTCTGCACCACCCAGAGTGCCGAGGGACCTGGGTCTTCCCACAGAACTTCTCTCTGCCTTTCAGAGTTGCAGCAGTCACTGGAAAAGGCTCACTGACAGGATAGTACTGTGGTGACGAGGTGAGCCTTTCCACAGAGAGCTCGGCAGCCCTGATCAGTCATGAAAGCACCACTCTAAGCTTTGTAGGGGTTTAAAATCCATTTGACTGTGCTCGGAGAAAGCTATAGAGGGAAGTGGGGGCGAATAAAGGCAAGATTGTGCCGCCGAGTCCGTGTCGACTCCTGGCAACTGCAGAATCTATTCTTTGGGAGAATACAGGAGGGGTTGGCCATTGCCTCCTCCCGCACAGTGTGAGATGATGCCTTTCAGCACCTTCCTGTATTGCTGCTGCCCGATATAAGTGTTTCCATAGTTTGGGAAACACACCAGTAGGGATTCGAACCAGCAACCTCTGGCTTGCTAATCAAGTCATTTCCCTGCTGCACCATTAGGTGGCTCTTGGTGATATATCAGTACAAATAATCATAGTAAACCAACCATGTGTATGGTTGTCAGGATCCCAAATTTAGAGAGCCCTCTCAACTGGGGAATGAGGCAGAGTGGGAAGACCACATGATTCAGAATTAATTTGGTGACTCCATGCTGGGACATAGGAACATTGGAAGCATCTAGCTCAGTATTGTCTTCACAGACTGGCAGTGGCTACTTCTCCAAGGTTGCAGGCAGGAATCTCTCTCAGCCCTATCTTGGAGATGCTGCCAGGGAGGGAACCTGGAACCTTCTGCTCTTCCCAGAGTGGCTCCATCCTCTGAGGGGAATCAGTGCACACACTTCCATTCTCCCATTCATACCCAACCAGGGTGGACCCTGCTTAGCAGGGTCAAGGGGACAAGTCATGCTTGCTACCACAAGACTAGCTCTCCTCTCCTCCACAAGACCAGCTCTCCTCTCTGGGACCCCTACTCCAGGGCAAGCAGGGGAACCCAAACCAGCATCCCCATAGTGGTAAGAGGGTTGGACTGGGAATGGAAGACTTGAGTTCAAATCCCCATTTGCCCATGAAGCTCACTGGGTGACTCTGGGTCAGTCATGTATCTCTCCGCCTAACCTACCTCACAGGGTTGGTGTATGGAGAAACATGACCATGTACAACGCTCTGGGCTCCTTGGCTGAAGAGCGCGATGTAAATGTAAAAATTAAATGTAAAATTAAATTAAATCTGAGTACACGGCTCTGCCTTTGACCTTGGACTTTGAGGAGTCCCCCGGGGACCAGCAGCCCCAGTAGAGGTCCCGCATCACTGCTGAAGACAGCACTTAGAAAACTAGGCAAGGCCCCTTTAAGAAACAGAGCCTTCCCTAGGAAAGGGGTGGAGCCAATTTACTTTCCTGAGCAGGGGCCATGAAAACCAGCAGTCTGCTCCCAGAAGCATGCAGGGCTTGCATTTCTACTTGGAGCTGGCCAAGGTGCTGATTCCTTGGCCCTTGGAGCTCTCCAAGGTTGGTGTCACTCCTGGATTCCTGCTCCCACGGAGAGAGCAGCTCAGCCTAGAACAGGATAATGGTGCTTTCTGGAATAGAAGAGGAGAGGTCTTTGCTCTTAAGGTGAAGGTAAAATGCGCCGTCGAGTCGATTTTGACTCCTGGCGATGACAGAGCCATGTGCTTTTCTTTTGGTAGAATACAGGAGGGGTTGACCATTGCCATCTCTCGCACAGTATGAGATGATGATACCTTTCGGCATCTTCCTATATTGCTGCTGCCCGATATAGTTGTGTTTGGGGATTCGAACAAGCAACCTCTTTCTCCCTGGGCCGACTACTTCCCCTCTGCACCATTAAGTGGCAGAGTACGTTGGTGAAAATGAACACCAAGTTAAATGGGACAAAAGAAATCCGATGGGTAAATTATTTTATTTATTTATGTATTTTACATTTTATATCCCGCTCTTCCTCTAAGGAGCCCAGAGCAGTGTACTACATACTTAAGTTTATCCTCACAACAACCCTGTGAAGTAGGTTAGGCTGAGAGAGAAGTGACTGGCCCAGAGTCGCCCAGCAAGTAAAAGAAAGAAAAAGAAACACAAGATAGCCCCCAGCAACAGCCACTGGAGGGATGCTGTGCTGGGGATGGATAGGGCCCAGTTGCTCTCCCCCTGCTAAATAAAGAGAATCAACACTTATCTCACCACTTGGCTCTGATTCCTAATGGATTACCTGGCTTGATTCTGGGCATGTGTGAACATAAGAACAGCCCTGCTGGATCAGGCCCAAGAAAGCCCATCTAGTCCCAGAATCCCCATCTGCAACGGCTTTTGCTTGGGGATTCTGGGAGTTGTAGTCAACAACCTCTGGGAATCCCTGTTAGAGGGAACACTGTAGTCAACACCACATCTTGTTGCAGGGAATTCCATAGGTCAAGTATGCGTTGTGTGAAAAAGTACTTCTTTTTATCGGTCTGAAGTTTCTTGGCCATCAGTTGCATGATATGACCCCTGGTTTGGGTATTATGCGAGAGGGAGAAACATTTCTCTCTATCAACTTTCTCCACTCCATGCATGATTTTATAGATCTCTATCATGTCTCCCTCTGTCATGTACTTGGTTCTTGATTTTTGCCTCACTCCTTCAGTCCTGGTTCCTCTTCCTGGCCGGAAGATGCTCTCAGCTCCGGCTTCTGATTCTTTCAGCCCTGGCTTGTGGACTCACACTTCCAGGTACTGCTGCCCATGAATGCAATGGGAGCTGGGTAGGAAGGGGGGGGGGAACAGTACAAGAAGAATTTGGAGCACCATCCTGGAATTTGTGAGGAATTGAGGGCAGTGGGAAAGGCAGGGGTCTACAAATTCTAGCTGGCCTTCGTAGCAGTTTCCAAAGAGAAATAATAAGTAAGTCAATAAGATGGCTCCCTGTCCCCAAAGGGCACACAGTCTAAAAAGAAACATAAGATAAACCCCAGCAACAGCCACTGGAGGGATGCTGTGCTGGGGACGGATAGGGCCAGTTGCTCTCCCCCTGTTCAGTAAAGAGAATCAACACTTTAAAAAGGTGCCCCTTTGCCCAGTTAGTAGGGGTGCTCTTATCCCTGGACTTCGGAGCCGATGTCCAGGGCCGCCATACTCCCTGGGGGCCCTCAAATCCACTTTAGTCTGTCCTGGGTGGTGTGGTCGTAGCTGAGTGTGATTGTGAGTCTTGTGACCTGCGCTGGGTGCTTTAGAGACAGAGCCGGGAGTGAGGAAAGAAATAGGTGGGATGGGAATATGTTAATACGTGTTGAAATGTGGCTGCTAATGCATACTAGCATTATATCCTATTATATTCTTATGTTCTTGTGAGGTCAGTTGCTGTTTGTGCCCTCAAGAAACTACCTGTTAAAAGTACTCTGTGTGTCACGGTGTGTGTGTGTAGGCAGATGGTGTTTAACTTGCAGCGGGGGGGAGGGCGGGCTCCAACGGCCTTTAGGCCCAGGCTCCAAAATTACCTCGGTGCACCTCTGCATGCAAACATTTGTAGTCACCAGATCCATCCCTTTTGGGCAGACCTCCAAAATGCAGGGCAACATCGGAGCAAGGATGAGGTGAGTGGCTGAAGCTGGCTCTGCACTTGCTGCGGGTTTCAAGCGCCTGCGGTGAAGCACTCGCAAAGGCCAGATGGGGCATGGACGAAACTCAAAAATCTGGTTCAAGTGGAACCAGATTAGAACCGAACTGGGTTCGGTCCATAGGAACATAGACACATAGGGATGTAGGCAGCTGCCATATACTGAGTCAGGCCATTGGTCTATCTATCTTATTATTGTGTTCACAGACTGGCAGCGGCTTCTCCAAGGTTGCAGGCAGGAATCTCTCTCAGCCCTCTCTTGGAGATGCTGCCAGGGAGGGAACTCGGAACCTAGATGCTCTTCCCAGAGTGGATCCATCTAAGGGGGAAGATCTTCCAGTGCTCACACTTCTAGTCTCCCATTCATATGTAACCAGGGCAAACCCTGCTTAGCTAAGGGGACAAGTCATGCTTGCAACCACAAGCCCAGCTCTCCAATTCTGGGATCATAAACTAGACCTGGTCCCGGTCCTGCTTTAGTCTGCCTTGGGGGGATTTTTTTTTAAAGGAAAAAAAATGGTGGACTGACCTCCATTTCTTGGCTCCGGGGAGGTGCGTCTTCTGAAGACCAGCTTCCCCCTGGTGGTTTTTGCCCAGTTACGGGTCATTTTTGGCTCATTTCGGGCCTCTCTGCAGTGGCGATGGCCATTTTGGAGGCCACCGCGCATGCCCAGTGGCCATCTGAAGGCTGGGACTTGTCGTGGCGGTGAGCGTGGTGAACAGACATGTGGAACCCTGAGCAAAAGTTCCTCCCAAAGACTGGGATCTTTGTCGCAGGATCCTGCCCCCTTGATCTAGCACTTTGGAGAACGCCGCAGGGAGGAGGCCAGCCTCCAGCTCATATTCGTGGAAATGCCCTCTCTGATCCAGACTTCATACAGGCCCTCCGTGATACGGGTCCCGGAGTGCTGATAAAGGATGGGAGCTGTCAGTAGCACAAAGTACTCCAGGAGAATTCGTTTTTTGAAAAAAATCTGAGTCGGCAAAAGCAGGACAGAGATGAATTGCGGCCAGTTTCCAAGGAGCTCAGCTGAACGTTGAGACGATGAGGTGCTGGGAAAGCCTCCCGTTGTGACTTAGTGGCTTGGTGTGCATCTACCCTCAGCTAACCTGCCTGGGTAATAAACTGCTTGTCACCTGAAATATGGATCCCGAGTTGCTCTGGGGTTTCTGCTGCAGAAGCGGATCGGTAAAGATCGCCTGTGCAGACACACTCTGGCGTGTTAAGTAATGATGCGTGAGCCCCCTTTTCAATTCGGAAAAGCCTCCTCTAAAAAAGGAGGTGGAGGTTATTTAAAGTCAGGAAAATAGATTGTATTTCCGAGTCTGTTCTGAAGTTCAGCCCCCATCATGCTTTCAGTGATGACATCAGGAGAACAGCAAAGGACAACCGTCTTTATTTAGCAGGGGGAGAGCAACTGGCCCTCTCCACCCCCAGCACAGCGTCCCTCCAGTGACTGTTGCTGGGGTCTATCTTACATTTCTTTCTAGATTGTGAGCCCTTTGGGGACAGGGAGCCATCTGATTTATTTGTTATTTCTCTGTGTAAATCGCCCTGAGCCATTTTTGGAAGGGCAGTATAGAAATCAAATAACTAAACAAACCAACAAACCTTGGGTCTCCCAGTCACACCTTCCCTTTCCCCAAACCTATGTGCTGATGGCGGCAGCAGTGGGATCCGGCACTGGTCTTGTAGAAGCGAGCATGAATTGTCCTCTTTGCTAAGCAGGGTCTGCCCTGGTTTGCATTTGAATGGGAGACTACATGTGAGCATGGTAAGAGATTCCCCGGAGGAGATGGGGCCGCTCTGGGAAGAGCATCTAGGAACATAGGAAGCTGCCACATACTGAGTCAGACCCTAGGTCTATCCAGCTCAATATTGTCTACCCAGATTGGCAGCGGCTTCTCCAAGGTTGCAGGCAGGAATCTCTCTCAGCCCTATCTTGGAGATGCTGCCAGGGAGGGAACCTGGGGCCTTCTGCTTGTCCCAGAGCGGCTCCATCCCCTGAGGGGAATCTCTTCCAGTGCTCACACTTATAGTCTCCCATTCATATGTAACCAGGGCAGACCCTGCTTAGCTAAGGGGACAAGTTATGCTTGCTAAGCGGACAAGTCATGCTTGCTACCATAAGACCAGATCTCCTCTCTAGATTCCAAGTTCCCTCCCTGGCATCTCTGAGATAGGGCCGGGAGAGACTCCTGCCTGCAACTTTGGAGAAGCTGCTGCCAGCCTGTGTAGACAATATTGAGCTAGATGGACCAATAGGCTGACTCAGTAAATGGCAGCTTCCTGTGTTCCACCAACAAGGAGGACCTGCTGCTGGGCCCTCCATCATGACAGGCAACACTATCAGTAGCATCCCAAGGGGAAAAGTTGGTTACCAGGGCTCCTAATTCTTTAGTCAGTAGCCTTGGGAAAATTACATTTCCCAGTGCTCCTCTGGCTTCAAGGGCACTGCTGTACCAATGTTCTCAAGCACTGTCTGTGCCATCCCTCCCCAAGGTTGCCGATGGATAATACTGAGTGGAACGGAAAGGGCATCTACAATGGCATGGAGGTCTGGCGTTAGGACTGACACTTATCGCATTATGAATGAGGCTCAGATTTTGGAGGGGGATTGGGCTCCGCTAATCACCAGTTTGGGAATTCCAAATAGTGGGAGTTCACTTTCTTTAGCAGGGGGAGAGCAATTGGCCCTATCCATCCCCAGCACAGCATCCCTGCAGTGGCTGTTGCTGGGATCCGTCTCGTGTTTCTTTTTTTAGGTTGCGAGCCCTTTGGGGACAGGGACCCATCTTTGTTTATTTTGTATTTCTCTTTGGGAACTTGGGTTGAAGAGCGGCATAGAAATATTCCTCGTTTCCTTTTCCAGCATTCGGCATGATCACAAGCGGATATATTCCGGTGCAGTTGTCTTCTCCTTTGAGACAAACCGTCAGACAATTTGCGTGTTGCGGCGCTTAACTTCCCTCTTACCTTGTGTGCGATTCCCAAATCCTCAACTCGCCCTTTGATCGAGACCTGGGATAGGTTTGAAAGAAAAGGTGTCGCTGATCTGCGGTGAGCGACATGGACGACTTCAATCAGCCTCCATCTAGGAACAGGAGACGGAAGGAAGGAAAAAAGACACTCGGGGGACACCCGCTATTGTTCATACAAGTTGACACGGCTCATTAATAACCCGTTGCCTGAAGCGCTGTGGAGGTTCGCGGTGCTGGAAGATGCATTTAAAGTGGCATTGATTCGTGATGGGCTGGGCCTGGGCTGCCCCCCCGTGGCTGTCGCTGGAGGAGGACGCCATGGCCAGAACGAGCCCTGGGCTTGCCCATCTCTCTGCACGGCGCTTCTGGAATGAATGGCCAAACCGTGGGAGGGACGAGGTGGTGTGGAGTCGAGGGCAGCAATACTAATACACTGGCTGGCCTGGCGTAGAGCATCTGTGCCCCTAGTTCTCCCTGTTTCTCCCCCCTCCCCCCAGCCCCAGTTCGTTCTCCTCTCCCCCTCCCCCAGTTCGTTCTGCTGGACCTGGAGATCTATCTGTCTATCTATCTGTCTATCTGTCTATCTGTCTATCTATCTATCTATCTATCTATCTATCTATCTATCTATCTATCTATCTATCTATCTGCATTTAGAACCCCAAGCTGGCTGGCAGGGTTCAGCTTGATCTCAAACTGAATCAGGCCTAGTCTGGCTCCGGGGCGTGCCCTTGGTTTGGCCCGGTTCAAAGGCCAACTGGCTCGACCTCAAGCCAGTTCGCACATCCCTATGCTCTCTCTTGCTCACAGTATGCTCAATATGCTCACAGTATCTCAAGGGATGCTGAAAACAAGATGCTCCAGATGCTCTTTGGCTTTCCCTTTCCAGTCCGGGCTGAGAAACAATTGTGATCCATGGGCCAAAATCCTGTATGAGATTGCGGCCCAAAATTTCTTGGGCCAGTCTCCGAGACAGAAGACTTTGTGAGCTGGTAGGCAGATCTCCAGAGATGGCCCTCAGCTCTCTGGAAAAGACCTTGCGTTTCTGGGTTTAGATGCCATCCTGCTTCCAAACAGCTGTGCCCACGCTGACAACCCCTTGAGCCGCCCCCTTTCGATTCGCGGAGACCTGCCACCCCGCAGGTCTCTCCAGCCTGTCCTCACAGATTAGTGGGATGGGAGCATGGGAGATGAACAGATGAGTCACCCTTCCAATTTGTACATGTAAAATGCATGAGGCTATTTCAGGGTGCAAAGCTAGTGACCTGGAAACTGCAGATGGACCAGCGAGAGCCAGACAGTGGCAACTGCTGATGCTTTTCTGAGCAGGTGTTAACGGGACCTTGCTGCACACAAATGACTCTCCAGTTTAAAAGGGCAGCGGAAAAAATGGCCAAGAATCCCGTGACACCTTTACAAACTCTCCAGTTACTGAGTTTTTGACAGCAATAAATTCTTTCATCAGATGCAGCCTGATAGTTTATAAGTGGCTATGGAACCACACACACACACACACACACACACACACACACACACACACGCGCGCGCGCGCGCACACACACAATATTTATATTTATTCTTATATTTATATATAAATAGGATCTTTTAAATTCCATTTGGTTTCCATTTGGTTTCTCTTTGGTTTGCTCTGGCCTCTGTTCCACTGCTCCCAGATTCTGGTTAGAGTAGGAGTTGCAGTTTTCCTCATTTCCATTCTTTAGATTGTGAGTTCCTTGGGAACGGCGAAGTGGGGTTTCCCCCATTCCTTTTGCTTTGTAAGCCACGTCGCGAACTTTTGGTTGAAAAGTGGTATATAAATCTTATATCTTTTTCTGAAAGAGCTGGAAATGTTATGATCCTTACGGATATATAACCAAAGCCTCTGTGGGTGAGAGGAAGGTACCAACAGACTTGGGGGTAACACAAAAATCTAAGGAAATAACCCCTGGGGGCACAACCCCTACAAAACCTTTTAAATTTGTAGTCTTAATGTTATACTGTTTTTAAATTGTCAAACAGTTTTAACCTTTTATATTTGTTTTAATAGTTTTTATGTTATTGTTAACCGTCCAGAGATGAAAGTTAAAATAAAGTTAAATAAATAAAATAAATAAATAAAATAAAAACTGTCCTAATGTAACTTAATGGAACGGTATGTTCGCAGACTCCAAGGGCAGTTAACAGATAACCAAGGGGCAGAGCTAATGGAACTCAGTGGCAAGAATGGCTTGAACTTAAAGAGTGAGAAATTTATCTGCTTGAAGAAGACTCCCTGAAGACACTCACGGCCCATTTTGCTTCTGAGGGGGAATGGTACCTAAAATTTGCTCATGTGTATATCATCATCATCATCATCATCATCATCAATTAATAAATAAAGTAGATTTCCCTTCTATGTTATGATGCAGACGTACGATTCCAGCAAGTTGTTCTTTTATTTGTACACATTTTTAAAAGAACGAGTGTACCCAAATACTTACTCGATGGCCAGCGCAGCTGGAATAGGTAATGAAAAGTGCAGAGGAAAACTTTTTCAAAAACCTTTCTGGATTTGTTTTTATCAGAACATTTTTCCAGTTCAAAAATGTTCAGAAAACCCACATCTCTGCCTGGATAGAAACGATTGCAAGCCGTGTTTCCTTGAGCAGGGATTCCCAGATGTTGTGGACTGCAACTCCCAGAATCCCCAGCTGTGATGGCTTTTGCTTGGGGATTCTGGGAGTTGTAGTCCACAGCATCTGGGAATCCCTATTAGAGGGAACACTGGTTGCAAGAACCGTTTCCTTTTCTGCACAGTCAAGGAGGCTCTTTTTGAGAATCTCCTTCCTTCTGAGCGCTCCTTGCATCTGCTCTGGGCATCTGCCTCCAGTACGACACAGCCTTACCTGCTTTGATGTTCAGGTGTTTTTCATGCCTGTGGTGTCAAGAGGTCAAGATGTAAGGAACAACCCGAAGGCTGCAAGCTTTAGGCTTTCAAAAATGATGCCCCAGCCTCTCTCCAGCAGCTGGCTTCTTGTGATCTCTCGTTCTTCTGGGGCTCGGAACATATGCCAGTTATCCAGCTCTTCCCAGCAACATGTCTTCAGTGAAAGGACTGAACAAAGCCATGGGGGAAAGGTCTGTCTGCTGCCACAATAGTTCAGTGGAACACCTCTGTACATACACAGGTAGTATTCCAGATAGCAAGGTGGCTGTGGAGCTCCTGTTTTGCTCATGAGCGTCCAGTGGCATCTGTCTGCTGCTTTTGGAAAAGGAAAATATGCCTTTTAAATCAACGAGAGGCACACTTTACAGATGCCGACATTCTGGCCCTTGCCAGAGCAAACATGCTTCCTGCCTGTCCGACGAGGGCAAGGTACCCCGGCGGGAAACACAGCGTTTGAAGGTTGTGGGGTTTGTCATTTTAGCCAAAATCCAAGGACAGTCCAAGTCCAGAAATCACAAAATAGCCAAGTCAGGAGGGAAAGCCAAAGGCAGTCTTGGGCATGCCGAGGTCGAATCCGAGAAAAACTGAGTCAGAATGCTGAGGTCGAATCCGAGAATGCCGAGGTCAAATCCGAGGTCGATGCCGAGGTCGAATCTGAGAAAAATTGAGTCAGAAAGAAATTTATAACTGACCAGATAAGGAGAATCCTTATATATAATATAGGAGGAGAGCTGGTCTTGTGGTAGTAAGCATGACTTGTCCCCTTAGCTAAGCAGGGTCTGCCCTGGTTGCAAATGAATGGGAGACTTGATGTGTGAGCACTATAAGAGATTCCCATGAGGGGATGGAGCCGCTCTGGGAAGAGAAGAAGGTTCCGAGTTCCCTCCCTGGCAGCATCTCCAAGAGAGGGCTGAGAGAGATCCCTGCCTGCAACCTTGTTGAAGCTGCTGCCAGTCTGTGTAGACAACACTGACATATGTGGAGCAAGGCTCTGACTCAGTATATGGCAGCTTCCTATGTTCCTATGTTCCCATGTTCCTAATCCGAAGCCGAAGTCAAAATATGAAGTCAAGCCGAAAGAAAAAGATCCACGTTTTCCTTAGCAGAGCTAAGACACTTCATGTGCTGTGAGTGTGGCGGAAAAGAAGGAACTATTGTTTGGACTTGCTTGTTTGGTTTGGACTTGGAGAGGGCACATCTCCGGCTGCACATAAGAAGAGCCCTGCTGGATCAGGCCCAAGGCCGCTCTTGTCCAGCATCCTGTTTCCTACAGTGGCTCAGAATGGAAGCTCACACGCCCCTCTCCTGATCTTGCGCCCCTGCAACACCATTTATTCATTCATTTAAAATATTTATACTCCACCCCTCCAGTAAACTGCTACTCAGGGAGGCTCACAACATTTATATAATTGATACAGTGTAAAATAAGACTAACAAAATTAACCAAATTAAGTCAAAGTAGTTAAAAATCCCAGCTAAAACCACAATCAGAATGGCAGGTGTGTTTTTTTTAAATATAAAAAGTTTAAAATTGAAAGTGATTTTAAAAGCTAAAACATGAGAATTTTCATTCCGGCATCCTGCCTCTGAACCTGGAAGGACCATAGGAACATGGGAAACTGCCTTCTACCGAGTCAGACCCTGGGTCCATCTAGCTCAGTATTGTCTGCCCAGACTGGCAGTGGCTTCTCTGAGGTTGTAGGCAGGAATCTCTCTCAGCCCCATCTTGGAGATGCTGCCAGGGAGGGAACTTGGAACCTTCTGCTCTTCCCAGAGCGGCCCCATCCCCTAAGGGGGATATCTTACAGTGCTCACATATAGTCTCCCATTCAAATGCAAACGAGGGTGGACCCTGCTTAGCGAAGGATACCATTCATGCTTGCTACTACAAGACCAGCTCTCCTCCCTTGACCAGCTCTCCTCCCTGGTGGCTTTTAGCCATCAAGACTAGTAGCCACTGATGGACTTGTACTCCATGAATTTTGTCATAAGGCCATCCAAGCTGGGGTCCCTCACTACTTCCTGTGGCTGAGAATTTCATAGCTTCATTATGTGTGGGGTAAAAAAGTATCTCCTTTGTCTTAAATTTCTCAGCCTCAGTTTAATGGGATGGCCCCTGGTTCTCGTCTTGCGACAGAGGGAGAAAAGCTTCTTTCTTTCCACTCTATGCATAATTTTATAGACCTCTATCATGTCTCTGCATAGTCACCCTTTGTTCTAAGCTAAAAAGCCTCAAACAATGAAGGCTCCCCTTATAAGGAAGGTACCGTAGCCTGCTGATCGTCTTGGTTGCGCTCTTCTGCACCTTTTCCAGTTCTACTATGACCTTCTTAAGATACGGTGACTGGAACTGTACATATTACTCCAAATGTGGCCACACCATAGATTTGTATAATCTTATAATATTTGCACTTTTATTTCCAGCCCCCTTCCTAATGATCAACCAACAACCACCACCCAAAAAACCTCCTGTACCTACCTGTCTGTTAACTGTCCTTTGAATTCACAAACATTCTGCTCCGTTGATGTAGGTTGGGGCAGTTTGGTTTGGTCGGTTTTGATCAACTTACACAGGACTCCAAATATTTTTATTTTTATTTTTAATTATTATTTTTACATTTTATATCCCACTCTTCCTCCAAGGAGCCCAGAGCAGTGTACTGCAGATTTAAGTTTCTCCTCACAACAACCCTGTCAAGTAGGTTAGGCTGAGAGAGAAATGACTGGCCCAGAGTCACCCAGCAAGTCTCATGGCTGAAGGGGGACTTGAACTCGGGTCTTCCCGTTCCTAGTCCAGCACTCTAACCATTACACCACGCTGGCTCATATGGCCACACCATAGATTAACATAATCCATAATCTTATAATATTAGCAGTTTTATTTCCAGCCCCCTTCCTAATGACCAACCAACAACAACAACAATACCCAGTACCTACTTGTCTGTCCACTGTCCTCTGAATTCACAAACATTCTGCTCCATTAACTTAGGTTGGGGCAGTTTGGTTTGGTTGGTTTTGATCAGCTGTCCACAGGACTCCAAACGTGGCCTCCCCATAGATTTGTATAATCTATAATCTTATAACATTAGCAGTTTTATTTCTGGCCCCGTTCCTAATGAGCATGGAATGTGCCTTTTTCGCAACTGTTTCATATGCAGTCGACATCCCTAAAGTCAGGGGTCAGCCCAGCTTGCAGGTTCAAGGCAGGCTGCTTGCTTGCATGCCAATTATTTTGCAGCTCTGGGTGGCTGAAACCTAGTCCCTGTGGTGCACTTTTTTGCTGCCAGCCTGCAGAAGCAGCACAAGAGCAGCCAACCCCTTCCCCACTGGTTGGCTCTTATTTGAGGAGGGGGACTCTCCCCCTCTCCCTGGTATCCAGGAACCCATTCCTGACATCTTCCTTGGCACACAGCATGTCCAAATGCAAGATGCTCACTATTAAGGGGGAACAAGGTTGAACCAGCAAGAAAATGTCATAGTCTGTCCTTCCTGTGCATGTGTTACTCCTCAGGAGCAGAAGTGGTGTGATTGTCTTGTGTGCTTCTTTAAGCTGAGAAACGTCCTGCTGTGTTTGTTCCCCCCACTCACCACTGAGTTTCATTCTCCCCACCCACCTGCTTGTCTGTTAACTGTCTTCTGAATTCATGAACATTCTGCTCCGTTGCCATTCCGCCACCCAGATTGGGTGGGTGTTGTTCCCCCCACCCCCCGTTCCCCCTCTTAGGTTTCTCACCTTCAAGTTTCTGTGAAGCAGACATATCTGCAGGTTATCCCGAGTCTGTCTCTCTTACCTCAGGTGCTTTGGCTATGTCCATAAGGATCATAACATGTCTACCGCTTTTGGAAATAGGTGTGGTGATGCTAAAATGTATGCAATTTATTGCGTGGGGCTAATCTAGGCACATCCATGAGTCGAAAATTGGCCATGAGTTTCACTCATGGTTTTTGTTCAGAAAGGGAGGGAGAGGATGTGCAAAGGCACCCCCCCCCAGCCCGCAACAGTGAAAGCTTGCTCTATTAATATGTAAATTATGCAGATGTGGGGAGAGTCCCAGGTCAAGGCATTCTAAATCCTGCTGAATTCCCTCCTTTGATGCTAGCAACGCCCACAATCGTAGTGCATCAGGATGTCGATATACCACAGGTGATGAAGCCAAATGTCAAACTTTGCTGTTGGCAAGGCCATCGCTATGTGGATGGATGGATGACTTGCAGCAGCTTCTTCCCTTTGCATTTTTTTAAAAAAATTTTTTGGCCTCCCTGGCATGAGACGTGGTGGCTTCTCTCTCCTTGCATCCTTCACCGAGCATCCGACAGATTTAATTTTGCATATCTCCTTTCCCCATCAGCTCGCCTGTCTCAGCGTTGTCTTCTGGCCACCTCTTGGTGACCTGTTCCTTGTAATGTCTATGGTGACGCTTCCTTCTCTCTGCTCTTCCTTCGGATGCTTCCTCCTTTTTATCACTTGGGTGCTAGCAGGCCCCACTGCCCCATTTTCCCAGCATGGCAGGGATTTCCCCCTGACCATTTTCCCCCACAGTCCTGCCAGTGCCTTGATCCCAGATGCCTTGATCTCGAGAGGAGAGCTGGTCTTGTGATCACAAGCATGGCTTGTCCTCTTAGCTAAGCAGGGTCTGCCCTGGTTGCATCTGAATGGGAGACTTGATGTGTGAGCACTGCAAGATATTCCCCTCAGGGGATGGAGCCGCTCTGGGAAGAGCAGAAGGTTCCAAGTTCCCTCCCTGGCAGCATCTCCAAGAGAGGGCTGAGAGAGATTCCTGCCTGCAGCCTTGGAGAAGCCACTGCCAGTCTGTGCAGACAATACTGAACTGGATGGACCAATGGTCTGACTCAATATATGGCAGTGCTGGGGATGGATAGGGCCGGTTGCTCTCCCCCCTGCTAAATATGAGACAATCGCCACTTTAAGAGGCGTCCCTTTGCCCAGTTAGCAGGGGCACCTTGGACTCAAAACCACAGTGAGTCAGAATCACAGGATATTAGGGATCACAGAACAGAAAGCACCTCAAAGGTCTTCTAGCCCAGGGATTCTCAATGTTGGGTCCTCAGAGGTTATTGGACTTCAACTCCCATAATCCCCAATCAAAGGCCACTGGGGCTAGGGATTATGGGAGTTGAAGTCCAATAACATCTGGGGACCCAACGTTGAGAATCCCTGTTCTAGCCCACCCCCATGCTCACTGCAGGAAATGGCTAAAATATTCCTGGCAGAGGGCTCTCCAGCCTCTGTCTGAGAACCAAAAGTTCTTGAAGTGCCATGTTTACATTTCTATGTCCAGCCTTCACTTTATCAAAACAAAACTGCAAAACATTGTATAAAAGGTAAAGTGTGCCGTCGGGTCGGTGTCGACTCCTGGCGACCTCAGAGCCCTGCAGTTGTCTTTGGTAGGATACAAGAGGGGTTGACCATTTGCCATCTCCTGTGCAGTATGAGGGGATGCCTTTCAGCATCTTCCTATATCGCTGCTGCCCTATAGAGGTGTTCTCCAAGGATTGAAGTGGGCAGATTTGTGATGGCATAGGCATTAGCCAATCAACACCCCCTAGAGGTTGGTCTTCCCCATTCAAGCTCTACCACATTGTACCCGCTTTATTTTTAAGAGCCTGTTTGGGTACAGTAGGCTCTCTCACAATAATGCATTTTATGTGCTTCACTGATGATCCAAGAAGCCTCTGGTTATCTGATCTAGGATGCAGGATGTTGGCCTCGATGCACCTTTCATCTGCCCCAACAGAATTCTTATTTTCTCTTAACCAAGGAAGACACAAGATGCAGCCAGACCGTCTCTGTAATGCCTCATTTCAGGCAAAATCATCTCATCCCCACCAACAGCAAATTCCTCCTTCATCACAATAGTCCACATAAAGTAGAAGTAAAGTGTGCCGTCAAATCAACTTTGACTCCTGGCGCTCACAGAGCCCTGTGGTTTTCTTTTGGTGGAATACAGGAGGGGCTGACCATTGCCCCCTCCCACACAGTATGAGATGATTTCAGCACCTTCCTATATCACTGCTGCCCGCTAGAGGTGGGAAACACACCAGAGGGGATTCAAACTGGCAACCTTCTGCTTGTTAGTCAAGTATTTCCCTGCTGTGCCATTAGGTGACTAAAAGCCCGCATACAGATGACTTTATTTCCCCTAGGATCAACCTTTCCAAGCAGTTCTGGGTGTGAGTTTTAATAGACGGCCCCCCAGCGCATACAAGAATGAGAAGAACCCTCACCACAAATGCCAAAGGCAATCGCTTAATTACTTTGCAGAGCTCTTCTCTCTCTGCCCATTAGTTTCTTCCATGGGTACGGTGGCACCGTGAGCTGTTTTTCAATGCTAAAGACCTGATCCACTCGGGACCCATTCACTCAACAGGACTGCCAGCAAAATTGTTCAGGAATTAATTTAGCCTACAGAGATGTGTAAAAAAAACCCAAAACCCCGGAGGGGGGGGATATGGGGGGAGTAAACAGAATAAAAGCTAAGAGGCTGCTTGAACTGGGATGTTGGCTCACTGGGATGTGTAATGTCCAGACCAGGGTAATGATAAGGCGTTGTGAACTGGTTATTATCAACGCTTTGAAAGGGAAAGAATAACAGCTCATTAAGAGAACCCCATGAGGATATATCCGCAGAAGAGGTTGGGCAGCGGGGAGGAACAGAAGACGTTTGCTTTTGGGGAAAAGGCTGGACGGAGGCGGGCATGGCACAGTCTGTGGCCATCGTGTGCCTGGGAAGGCCAATTATGGCTTCTCCTTGGAAAAGCAGTGGCAGGCGGGAAAAGGAAGAGCGTGGGAGGGAAGCCGTGCGAACCTGTGCGAAGCTGTGGGCGGGGGCTTAACCCTGCCCCTTCCTACCGTGCCTCCCCTCATGGTATCCCGTGAGGAAACACGGTAAGAGGTAACAAGGAAGAGAGCTGGCCTTGTGGTAGCAAGCATGACTTGTCCCCTTAGCTAAGCAGGGTCTGCCCTGGTTGCATATGAAAGGGAGACTAGAAGGGTGAGCACTGCAAGATATTCCCCCTCAGGGGATGGAGCCGCTCTGGGAAGAGGAGAAGGCTCCAAGTTCCCTCCCTGGCAGCATCTCCAAGAAAGGGCTGAGAGAGATTCCTGCCTGCAACCTTGGAGAAGTCGCTGCCAGTCTGTGAAGACAATACTGAGCTAGATGGACCAATGGTCTGACTCAGTATATGGCAGCTTCCTATCTTCCTATTTCAGATGCTTTTAAGGGGAGGAGAGCTGGTCTGGTGGTAGCAAGCATGTCTTGTCCCCTTAGCTAAGCAGGGTCTGCCCTGGTTGCATATGAATGGGAGACGAGAAGTGTGAGCACTGCAAGATCTTCCCCTCAGGGGATGGAGCCGCTCTGGGAAGAGCAGAAGGTTTCAAGTTCCCTCCTTGGCCTCTCCAAGATAGGGCTGGGAGAGATTCCTGCTTGCAACCTTGGAGAAGCCGCTGCCAGTCTGTGTAGACAATACTGAACTCAGGCATTCCACCCCTGGCTATTCCTCCACTGAACTTATTCAGTTCCCCCACCATTCCACTCTCACCAGCAATTCTTGTTTCTCCATTTAATACCCTAAATCAGTGATTCTCAACATTGGGTCCCCAAGTGTTATTGGACTTCAACTCCCATAATACTCAGCCCCAATCGCCTTTGGTTGGGGATTATGGGAGTTGAAGTCCAGTAACATCTGGGGACCCAACGTTGAGAATCGCTGCCCTAAATGATGTACTTTCTTCAGAAAAGCATGCAGTACAAAGACCAGCCAATTCCTTCTCCAATTACAGCCTGTGAAATCTCATCAAATAAATTACCCCTTTTTCGGTCTCCTGTGTTTGCTGTGGTCCGCATTCCTCCCCTTCCGGTCTAGTTTGAAGTCCTCCTCGGAAAATGAGTCGGTAGTCAGCCAGTTTTCAAAGGAACTCTCCCTGCTTCTCAGACTCTCCCCGTCTTCCATCGCTTTGCAAATTGCAGCCCTTCGATCACCAGGGATTCCTTCAGGGCCAAAGCTTCCAAAAGTCTTGTCCTCCAAGTTTGTCCCTGGATTTTAGAGTTCTGCTTTACCTGTTCTTGTAATATGGATGCATTCAGAATTTCCATACACTTTTATTTCTGAAATTAGTTTTTTGACATTTCAGTTTTCAGTTTACCCCCCCCCCCCACCTGGCATGATTAAGACTTTCACAACCTTTCGCTTCAGGCAGGGAGGGAAAAGCAGTGTGCCGAATGTAACTCCGACCTACATAACTGGATGATCCGGTCTTGGGCTCTGTCTTGTTTACAATTCAAACTCTACAGTTAAGGGGGGAAAGCATCACGTCGCGATTCAGATGATAATCTAATCACGTGATAGTGACTACCCCACATTCTAAATCCTACATTACATCTAGCGTTTAAATCCAGGATAGAGAATGTATGGTTTTCCATTGAGATGATCATTTGTACACGGGTCGAGGAATCTATAATTTTTTTATTTATTACATTTTATATCCTGCTCTTCCTCCAAGGAGCCCAGAGCGGTGTACTACATACTTGAGTTTCTCTTTCACAACAACCCTGTGAAGTAGGTTAGGCTGAGAGAGAAGTGACTGGCCCAGAGTCACCCAGCAAGTCTCATGGCTGAATGGGGATTTGAACTCGGGTCTCCCCGGTCCTAGTCCAGCACTCTAACCACTGCACCACGCTGGCTTTCACGCTAATCACGTGTTGAAAGTATCCACTCAACTGGCCCCTTACCTGAAATCTGAAAGTGAACATTAGTGTTTTTTTGATGAATTGTGTAATATATCAACTTCGTCTTTGGTCTTCCAGCCAAAAATTACGTGGGGCATTTCTTTATCTGAAGCATCTTTGGGTGTGGATCTCGGTCTGAGTTCTGGATTTTCTGTTTCACATGATCAAATGCAAAAACGTGATCTTTAAAGAAGGCAAGAATTGTCCATTTGGAGCTCCAATCCTGCAGTATTATTTCTGTCTTTTCCATTTTACAGCTTACACTGTCCAAACCACAACTGTGCCACATTGGGTCATCTCTGGCTTTGTACATGGGTCAAGGAATCTAATCTTGCGTTGGAAGTAAATGTGTTTGAAATGTGTTCAGTGGGAAACTGCTTCAGGTTCCTCAAAGGGCGGAAAATTGATCTGGTCCAGCCCTTTAAAATTACTCTTGTACCAAGATAAAAACTGGAGACTCCCTCCTCATCTCTGTAAAGACATCCTGCTACCTCATAGTTCCATCTTGGGGTTGCAGGAACCCTATATAGAGAATAGGGTTCCCCACATCCAAATAAAGTGGATGGTGGCATCCTACGTGGAATCCCTTACAGACAAGGATTCAATCCCAGTGAATTCCCCACCTCCACACTCCTCCTCTGGCTCTGTTGGGGGTCATGACACTGCCTCTGCCTTTGGGGTATCTTGGAGTCCTTGTGTAAAAGATCTGGCAAAATGTCAGCTATGATGAGGTTGGGGCATTTTATTGGTTTATGATTTATTTCCGTCCCAGGTCGATCAACTGGGCTTTGTTTAGAGAACTGTGCTAAAGGGAGTATTTGCAGATTTACATTTTTTGAATGTAAAATGTTACCTCTGCTTCTAAAAATCTGTGCCTTGTAGAATTCTTGGCATCTCTTGATTATTTGTTTGAGCTTAGCAAGCTCCATGTACCTTGTCACATCAGTGTACCTGGCGCTGTGAAATTTCATAAGCTGTCAGCTTGTCAAATGCTAAACACCACTGCATGACGTCTATTGACGACTGTTCAATATTGCACACTACTGTCTGTTGATTGACTGCTAAGTACGCTTGCATGCCAGCTATCAGATGCTGTTCAATATTAATAATAATAATAATAATTAATAATTAATAATTCGATTTCTATACCGCCCTACCAAAAATGGCTCAGGGTGGTTTACACAGAGAAATAACAAACAAATAAGATGGATCCCTGTCCTCAAAGGGCTCACAATTAACAAAAGAAACATAGGATAGACAGCAGCAACAGTCACTGGAGGTACTGTGCTGGGGGTGGAGAGGGCCAGTTATTCTCCCCCTGCTAAATAAAGAGCATCACCACGGTAAAAGGTGCCTCTTTGCCCTTTAGCAGGGGTATTAAATGCCACTAAATACAATTCAAACTATCGCATAACATCGGTTAAAAAACCCCCATAAGATATCAAATATTTAAGTAGAATGCCCTGGATGTCAGATATTTATTTAATTTATTTTTACACTTCTATCCCGCTTTTCCTCCGAGGAGCTCAGTGCGATGTACATGGTTATTTTTATCCTCACAACAACCCTGTGAGGTTAGGCTGAGAGACACATGACTGGCCCAGCGTCACCCAGTGAGTTTCATGATTGAATGGGGATTCGAACTCAGGTCTTCCTGGTCCTAGTCCAACACTCTAACCACTACACTATGCTGGCTCCCTTTGTGTCCTTCCTATTAAGACAATAATCAAGGGTGCTGCTAATGGTATGAATTACTTAAGGAAAAGGTAAAAGGTAAAGTGTGCCGTCAAGTCGATTTTGACTCCTGGCGCCTACAGAGCCTTGTGGTTGTCTTTGGTAGAATACAGGAGGGGTTGACCATTGCCTCCTCCCATGCAGTATGAAATTATGCTTTTCAGCATCTTCATATATCGCTGCTGCCCAATATAAGTGTTTCCCATAGTCTGGAAAACACCCCAGCGGGGATTCAAACCGGCAACCTTCTGCTTGTTAGTCAAGCATTTCCCTGCTGTACCACTTAAGGTAGAGCAAGTTAGATGTTTTTAAAGGAGTCCAAACATTGATCAGACTTTTAAAGCTGCAGTAGCCAAATACAATGTTAAGAAAGCATCTCAAGAAGCCAGCAGGGAAAGGATGAAGATGTTGGAAGAGAGAATCTTTTGGGTGTGTGATGGCAGCTGAGCTGTTGTTCTGGTTCCACCACAGATTTGGTGCTCCTGTTCCTCATGCTTTCTGTACTTCTAATGGCGAGGGTGCTGATGATCGGGCCTCAGAAGTCAACCTCAGTGTCCTGGCAGCTTCATATGGGGGGAGGCAGCTCTTGAGAGATTCTGGTCTGGTTACATGAATATTTGGTGAATATTTGATTAATCATAGACTAAAGGTAAAGTGTGCCGTCAAGTCGGTGTCGACTCTGGGCGACCACAGAGCCCTGTGGTTGCCTTTGGTAGAATACCATATACCTTTAAAGAGACATGTACAATATGTCATTGGTTTTAGACATACCAAGTGGCACCCGAGAGAGAATACATAAGAATAAGTGTCTTATGTAATGTGCATAAAAGCCACCTAATGGTGCAGCGAGGAAATGACTTGCCTCGCAAGCCAGAAGTTGCCGGTTCGAATCCCCCCTGGTATGTTCCCCCGACTATGGGAAACACCTATATTGGGCAGCAGTGATATAGGAAGATGCTGAAAGGCAGCATCTCGTACTGCGCGGGAGGAGGCCATGATAAACCCCTCCTGCTCTAGGCAGGCTTATATTGTGCCTCTTGTAAATCACTTTACCTTCCTTGTATATTTATTTATTTATAAATATACCCAAGTCCAGTGGTCCCTCTATTTTTTTTCCCCCATTTGTGTGCGGAATGAGTTTTGTTTTGGGCGGCAGGATCAAGGCAGTGTGTGCACACCTGCATTCAGAGTGGGGCCTTCCTCATTCAACCTGAGCGGGATCTGAAATGAACTGAGTGGACTTCCAAGAACTCGAGAGCGTGTGCATGTGTGCACGCCTTAGAAGGAACAGTGCTGAAGTCTCTAGGCGGTTTACCGCATAAAACAATCCAAGGACAAACCAAACCAAGGATTTAACCGTTAAAACACGAAACCAGATTACAATATCCATAAAAGCACTAACTAAAAAGGTTGGCTGGGGAGATGTGTCTTCAGTTGCTTCCTAAATGCCGACAGGGATGAAGCAGCTCTAATCTCAGCAGGAAGAGCATTCCACAGTCCCGGGGTAACCTCAGAGAAGATATGCCTTTGAGGCACGCTCAGATGAACCACCTTCTTCAGGATTCAGCTCCCTCCTCAAGGTCTCAAGACATGCCGTTTCCAAATGGGAGGTGGATGCATCCTGTCTCTAGAGCACCTTCATGGAAATGGGTGCACAGCCTGAAGGAAGCATGCAGTGCCCAGTATTCTAGCAGTTTGGGATCCCGTCTTCAGCAACATGTCATCATGGATGGGGGGGGGGGCTTGGGCAGCCATCTTTGGGATGAGTATCGGTTGCCACAAAAGGATCCCTGTTTTCATCTGGGAGGTGCTGGGAGTCGTGGACTTGGCTCGTTTGGAAGAATGTGCTTTGTGTGCCCTTTATGATCTCCTTTCCGTTTGTCTCATACTGTAATCAGGATCGAAAGCCCTAGGTTGCTTGGCCACACCCCCTACCATTCACAGGCATGTCACTGTTTGCCTCAGTGAAAGGTAAGGGAGCATGGCCAGTGAAAATGGAAGTAGGGGTGTGCAAAATTTTCCGATGTCGAAACATATCGACTCGAGAGGGGCCGTTTCGAGCTTGAAACAATACTCGCTTCCAATAAAGGACCTATTTTGAGCTAAGGACAAAACAACTCTGTTTCGATTCGAAACCTCTCGATGTTTCGAGTGCCATTTTTTGAGGCCTGTTTTTCCCTTGCTGATTGGTTGTCTGGCATTGGCTTCCGATCCTATGGGGGTTTGGGGAAACGGTTAAAAATGTGTGAAAAATGGCCTTCTAGCCCTTTTGTGTGTGTGGGTTCGGTGGTAGGTAGCACCCATCATGCCCTACCACCCAGTGCACTTTGGTGTCCCTAGGAGATACAGTGGGGTGACGAGTTACCCCGTTGTTCCCTATAGCTGAAACACTAAAAACATTTTGGGTTTTGTTTTGTTGAAAACAACCAGATCGACTGCTGTTTCGATGAAACGTTTCAGCTGTCCGCGTTGTAAAATCCATTTCGTTCACATCCCTAGGTAGAAGTTTGTACAGAAGAAATATTGGGTGCAGAGACTTCAGCTAAATGGGCACAATATTACCATGGGGCTTATCCCCCCCCCTCCCCAATTATTTTCTGTCATTATTGAAATATATATGAGCCTTAGTGCTACAGCCCAGAAACGATGAGCCCAGCCTTTCTTTTTCTTCACGGTGATGTGCCTCCATCAATTTATTTCTCATTAAAAAAATTTTACACAATGTAATAGAATTCGATAGGCAGAAATCAGTGGAACTTTATAACCTGTTAAATTAAGCTACTCTTTGTAATAGAAAAGCTGCCTCGGGATCCTGTCAGATGCTCAAACCAAGGTAAAACGATCTGTTGTGGGTTTTTGTCTCCTATGATTTCATATGCTAAATGTGTTGTGTTTGGTTTTAAAAAAAAATATTGAGAAGTGTGAGGGAAATTGGATCTCTTTAAAGCAGGGTTTAAAGGGCAAGAGGCATGTGGTGTGGTCGGGGATGGGTTCAGGAGTGAGGAGGGGGCTGTCTCTCCATGGCTGAGCGTCTGCTTGCATGCAGAGAGCTCCAGGTTCCGTCCCTGGCAGCATCTCCAGGTAGGTCTGGGAGGGACTCCTGCCTGCAACCTTGGAGAAGCCGCTGCCAGTCTGTGAAGACAATACTGAGCTAGATGGACCAAGGGTCTGACTCAGTATATGGCAGCTTTCCTGTGTTCTTATGTTCCTATGCCAAGTCTGACCTAGGGCCAGCAGGGCCCTCTTTTGGCTTCCTGCACAGCTGGCCTGCCCATGAGGCTGTCCTGCCCTAAGACATGGTGGTGCTGGGCAGGGGTGCAAAAGCCATGCCTGCCAACTGGTAATGCCTTTGCTAGCCTCTGTCTTGCCTCTCCCCCTTACTTGGTTGAGTGTTGCTGACCACTCAAGATGGTGTCTGCACATGCGCAGGGGCCATTTCCTTCCTGACGCTGCCCAGAGGCTGCTGGGAACAGGGAACTTTTTGTTCCAAGCACGATTCTGTGGGGCAAACGGAGAGCCCGGCTGCTGAATACAAACAGGGCTGGTGTGGGGTGGCCGTGGAGCAACAGAGGGGCAGGCAAGAGCCCCCACCCTTCCTCCTTTTAAAGTGCCTGCTAACGTCCCACCAAAACGATTTGGCTTGGGCAGCTCGGAGCGTTCCGGTGACTCGGAACAGATGCTAAAACGCTTCGAGCACATCCCTATTAAAAAGCAGGGAGGAGGAGAAGGGAGAGTGTGGCGGCAAGGAGTGAGCTAGCCCGGGCATCTTGGCACATCTCCCCCAGTGCTCCCTCTAACAGGGATTCCCAGATGACTGCAACTCCCATAATCCCCAAGCAAAGGCTGTTGCCACTGGGGATGCTGGGAATTGTAGTCAAGAGCATCTGGGAATCCCTGTTAGAGGGGACACTGATCTCCTCTTCCGCTCAATTTCCCCAAGACAATAATCTCCACTAATTTCCAAGCGGGGGCGACTTTGGCCACGAAAACTTCAATGTTGGTGCCATTTCTAACCACTACACCAGAGGCAGCATGATGTAGTGGCTAGAGTGCTGGACTAGGACCGGGGAGACCCGAGTTCAAATCCCCATTCAGCCATAATACTAGCTGACTCTGGGCCAGTCACTTCTCTCTCAGCCTAACCTACTTCACAGGGTTGTTGTGAAAGAGAAACTCAAGTATGTAGTACACCGCTCTGGGCTCCTTGGAGGAAGAGCGGGATATAAATGTAATAATAATAATAATAATAATAATAATAATAATAAATAATTTTTCTCTCTGCTGACCTCCACGCAAGACTGCGCTTTCCTCAGTGCTGGGGAAAGAGCCCGTTGTGCATGTGCAAAGAGCCTTGAAATGGGCCACAAACAGCCCGACCTCTCATTTGTGAGGCAGGCGGGCTCAAGGAGGGATCTCTTGTTGCCGCCTCCCTCAGCCTGGTCCCCCCTCGAACAAGTGTCCACATGGCCCTCCAGCCACCCCGGACTCCCTCACTGCCCCTGGTTGAAAAAAGTAAGAAAAAAAAGATTTAACTTGCGGGGTGGCAGGTGCAGGACAGTGGTGAGGCTCTGGGGAGCCTCCCTCGCGAACATTTGGAGCCCCCCCCCCCCGGAGACAGGAGGCCATGGACCAGATCCCAGAGGTCCGTGGCTAAGTCCGCCTCTGGTAGTCATGCATAAGGTAAAGTGTGCTGTCGAGTCGATTTCAACTCCTGGCGCCCACAGAGCCCTGTGGTTTTCTTTTGGTAGAATACAGGAGAAGCTGACCATTGCTTCCTCCCGCGCAGCATGAGATGATGCCTTCCAGCATCTTCCTATATTGCTGCTGCCCGATACTGTACCAGTGGGGATGCTTCCCCGCTGCGCCATTAAGTGGCTTCAGGATGCATAAAATTGTACTGTGTGCTATCTGGCTGCTTGAATACATAAAAGGAGGCAGCAAGATCTAGTGCAAGATTACTACTATGGATATTTATATACCGCTTTTTTCAACAAAAGTTTCAAAGTGGTTAGCATAGAGAAATAACAAATAAATAAAAATAAATAAAAATAAACTTCTTCAACTTGGGTTCTCCCAGGAGGAAATTCTTAGATTAGGACATGATCAGGCCTGGCAAGGTATTTGTATTGCTGATGCACAATTACAAGCAGATACAGCCTGTCTAAGGAGTGGTATCTATCTGGGGAAACAACTTTTTAATTCCAACCAGCAGCATATTTAGATAATATTCTTATCTCTAAATTTAGGTGCCCATTTACTCTTGCCCACCTAAACGCCCTTCTGATGGCTGTTAGGGATGGTAGATACAAAGGGATTCCGTTTAACTTAAGGATTTGCCCCTGTGGAATGGGTGCTGTAGAAACTACCCCTCATGTTATTTTATATTGTAAATTTTACAGTGATGCTCGTTTAAAACTAATTTCTCCCCTTCTGGGGAAGTTTCCAGGGCACTCTGATGTATTTTACTTAGAGTTTTTGCTATCCGATTTTTGTAAAGAGATTACCTTCAACGTGGCTAGGTTTTGCTACATTGTTTGCATTATACGCTGTAGTCTCATGTAATATTTTTTCTTTTCTTTTTTTCCCCTCTCTCTTTCCCCTCTTTTCTGTTGTTGTACTGTCTGATCTACGATCGTAATAAAGTTACTTACTTACTCCCTGTCCCCGAAGGGCTCACAGTCTAAAAAGAAACACAAGATAGACACCAGCGACAGTCACTGGAGGTACTGTGTTGGGGATGGATATGGCCAGTTGCTCTCCCCCTGCTAAATAAAGAAAATCACCACATTAAAAAGGTGCCTCTTTGCCCAGTTAGCAGGGGTCTCACAAAGCAGTTTACATAGAAAAATAAATCATTCATAAATAAGATGGTCCCCCATCCCCCAAAGGGCTCACAATAAAAAAAGAAACGTAAGGCAGATACCAGCAACAGCCACAGGAGGGATGCTGTGCTGGAGTTGGATAGGGCCAGTTGCTCTCCTCCTGCTAAATAGAAGAGCATCACCACTTTGAAAAGGTGTCTCTTTGCTCAGTTAGCAGGGGAGATGATCTAAAGCTAGCTAAATCTAAGCAGAGGTGTAACAAGCAGTAGGGCAGATAAGATACTGGGTTCCCCTGGTAACTGCACCACTTAAATACAGGTAAAGCTTTAGAAAGGACAAGACACAATAAATGTCTGCAGTACCCTTTGATTTATTGCTCCTGGGAGAAGAAAACCTCTCTCTCCTTCTCCCGCTCTCCAGACGGACGGTTTTACTACTTGGTATTAACAAGAGATGCTATAAAAATGGCATTTGTCAGAATCCTGCTATTTTGATAACCTTTGCAGCTCAGAGGACGTTCCACCTCCTGTATTTACTTACTGCAAAATGCCTCCTCTGATTATGGAGCGATGAGCCATTGTTGAAGTTGTAGAATTTTCAGGCAGGGATAATTTTGCTAGGTAGCAAACAAGCTGTGTAGAAAGCCCCTTCACACCTCTAGTTTAAACACGAGAAAAAGAAAGTATTGAGGAATGAGGAGGAAACAGCCGTTAGCAGCTATTATTTTGCCCTACAGGAATGGCTTTGGTGTAACTCAGAGAACATAGGAGCATAGGGAACTGCTGCCGTATATTGAGTCTGACCCTTGGTCCGTCAGGCTCAGTAATGACTGCACTGGCTGGCAGCGTCTCCCCAAATTCATAGGGAGGCGGCTTTGAGGTCATTTGCACAACCGAAAACTGGGCTGGACATGTCCTACCCAGGTTTGGGAGCTGTGCGTGCTTCCAATTTTTGGTTGTGTGGGAGCAAACAAATGAGAAAGAGGAGGGAGAAGTGATTGTGTGGAACCTTGATTCCACACTATCACTTCTCCCTCTCTCAACATAAGAACAGCCCTGCTGGATCAGGCCCAAGAATGCCCATCTAGTCCAGCATCCTGCTTCACACAATGGCCCATCAGATGCCACTGGGGACCCCACAGGCAAGAGCTGAGGGCATGCCTTCTCTTCTGCTGTTACTCCCCTGCAACTGGGATTTAGAGCCATCTTGCCTCTGAGGCTGGAGGTGGCCTATAGCCCGCAGATGAGTAGCCATCAACAGACCTCTCCTCCCTAAATTTATCTAAAACCTTCTTAAAGTCATCCAGACTGCTGCAGAGAATTCCATAGGATAATTATGCATTGTGTGAAAAAGCACTTACTTTTGTCGCTCCTAAACTTCCTGGCAAACAGTTTCATGGGATGACCCCTGGTTCTCGTGTTATGCGAGAGGGAGAAAAATATCTCTCCACCAATGTTCTCCATGCCCTGCATGATTTTATAGACCTGTCTTCCCCCAAAGTTGTCTTTCTTCTGAACACAACCCGAAACTGGAAGCACACACGGCTCCCAAACCTGTTTAGGACACTTTTCCGACCCAGTTCTCGGTTGTGTGAATGACCTCTTTATCCAGCCCTACCTGGAGATGCCGCTAGGGAGTGAACCTGAGACTTTAGATGCTTTTCCATTGAGCTATGGCTCCGTCCCCTAAGGGGAATATTTTACAGCACTCACTTGTGGTCACCCATCCAAATGGAAGAGTAAGAAGACCAGTGTTTCCTCTAAGGCGTGCGCATTCCTGCACTCATAAGTTTTTTTAATGTCTGCTCAGTTAATTTTAGATCCCGCTCAGTTTGAATCAGGGATGCCCCACTCTGAATGCACATGCGCACACACTGCCTTGATACACACTGATACCGCCTGATAAACACTGTATTCACATCACTGTATTGTCACTGTATCGTCACTGTATCACTACTGTATCGACTGATACTGCCTGATACACTGTATTACCATTACTGTATCACCACTTTATCGTCACTGTATCACCACTGTATCACCTGATACCGCCTGATACACACTGTATTAGTGTCACTGTATCGCCACTGTATTGCCACTGTATCACCTGACACGCTGCCTTGATACACTGCCTTGATGCACACACACTGCCTTGATTCTGCACACAGATGAAAAAAATCAGAGCGAACACTGAAGCAGACCCTGTTTAGCAAAAGAATCAATATATGTTCACTCTCACAAGACCCGTTCCTTAGTGAAATGACATCTTTGGCTTGCAGAAAGCTACAGGCATCTCCAGTTAGAGGCACATCTGTTTGTCCAGGCTTTTAATTACGCACCATTTTAACATGCTTTTAAAATATTGTTTGGAAATGTTACATTGTTGTAATGTTTTAACATTGGGCTGTCATTTATTTGAACCAATGTTTTAATTTCTCTGATGTTGTTTATTTGTTTTAACTCACGTTTCAATTTTTCTGTTGTCATTTTTTTTTTTTTGGTAAACCACCCAGAGACATAAGTTTTTGGCAGTGTAAAAATATGTTAAAATAAAATAACTTCCAGAAATCAGAATGGGAGAGATGCTTTGGTCTGAGACCCATCAGCTTATTGGGCTAGTTAGTTGCTGGACCAATGTGTTGCTTCTTGCCTTCAGCTGCTGGTCTTTTTCCTGCCCATCGCTGCTGACATGAGCTGTGTTGTGTCACAACGGTGATTTCACGCAGGAGAGCAGCTCCAGTTCTGTGAACTGGAAAGTCGATGCTCTCCCGTGAGCATCCAGTCTGAACAGTAAATTGCCGTTTCGCATGCGAAATGGAAATGGCAGGAGTGGAAATTGCTGTATCGGAGCCACTGTTTCGCGCGCATTCTCTGACTGTATTTCAGAGTAAAATTATATCTGTAAAATGGTAATAAAAATTGTATTCTTGATTTGGGGTTAAATGTTCTCAAGACAGTGTGGAACAGTAAAGCTGGAAACCGCACGTTCAGTCAATTAAAACAATAATGAAGCTCAAAAATATAACCCTACTTTCTCAGGCTTCTTCTTTGGTATGATGTTTTCCCAATGCACATGTATGTGCCAGTGAAGCATTGAAGAAGTGTCATGTAGATCATGCACACCTGATCACATCGAGATGGCTTTTTGTGGTGTACATCTGCACACTGGTAATATAGGAACATATTTATATATTGCTTTTCAACAAAAGTTCCCAAAGCGGCTAACAGAGAAATAAATACATAAATACATAAATAAATTTACTTATTACATTTATAAACCACTCCATCCAAAGGCTCTGGGTAGTGTAAAGGTAAAGTGTGCCATCAAGTAGATTTTGACTCCTGGCGCCCACAGAGCCCTGTGGTTTTCTTTGGGTAGAATACAGGAGGGTTTACCATTGCCTCCTCCCACACAGTATGAGATGATGCCTTTCAGTATCTTCCTATATCACTGCTGCCCGATATAGTACCAGCGGGGATTCGAACCGGCAACCTTCTGCTTGTTAGTCAAGCATTTCCTGGCTGTGCCACTTAAGGTGACCTGGGTGGTGAACAACAGGTAATAAAACAAATAAAATAAATACGGAGCTGCCTTCTACCGAGTCAGACTATTGGGCCATCTAACTCCATATTGTCTGCACAGACTGGCAGCGGCTTCTCCAAGGAGATGCTCAAACATGTCGGCGTGCCCATGGTTTTGCTTTCTGGAGCTCCCGCCCATCTTAAAAGCCTCTGCTTCGCAATGAGAGGTCTCCTTCGCTGCCCATGTGCGAGCGCCTTCTCCGGAGCTGTTCCCTGCTTGGCAGTGATCGTGCATTTATTATTGCAGCAGCCCTGTCCTGCTCATGGAAAGCGTGTCCTGTTAGGACTATATGACAGGTTGATCACCTAGCAGGAGTGCACGGAGGAGGGAGGGAGACTGCAGGAAAGCACAGAGTGGCCGTTTTGCAGGCTTCATTTTTACTTATAGCCGAGCTATAAAGGAACAGGTTTGGCTGCACCCTGGGTTGCTCTTCCTCGGCGGCTCCTGCCGTTTGAATGAGTGCCGCTGTTTTGTAACTGGAAGAGTGTATCGATAGAGTTAAGCAAATTCATCCAGGGCATCTCTGTTAATGGTTATTAGCCAGGATACCTAAGTGGATGCTTGTCGTCAAGAGACTGGAGACTGCTAGGGACACCCCGTGGAGGAGAGTTCATGCCTTCATCCCTGCTGTTGGGCTTCCCAGGAGGGATTGGCTGGTCGCTCTTGGAGCATAGGAACAGAGGAAGCTGCCTTCTACTGAGTCAGGCCTTTGGTCCATCGAGGTCAGTATTGTCTACCCAGACTGGCAGCAGCTCCTTCCAAGATTGCAGGCAGGAGTCTTTCTCTCAGCCCTATCTTGGAGATGCTGCCAGGGAGGGAACTTGGAACCTTCTACATGCTAGCAGGCAGGTGTTCTTGCCAGAGCGGCCCCAAGGGAAATATCTTACGATGCTCGCGCATATTGTCTCCCATTCAAATGCAAACCAGAGCAGACTCTGCTTAGCAAAGGGGACAATTCATGCTTACTACCACAAGACCATCTCTCCTTGGAAACAGGATGCTGGACCCAGTCCTGCATTGCACCTCTTTCAGCAGGGATGCGCTCTTAAACCCAGAGGGCTCCACACTGCATGGAGGAATCCTTCCCTGCTAACTAGCAAAGAGGCACCTTTTTAATCCACTCCCAACACAGCATCCCTCCAGTGTCTGTCTTAGCCCCTGCTAACTGTGCTAAGTGGCACCTTTTTCATGTGACAAATTCTCTTGTATTTTACAGGGGGAGAGCAACTGACTCTATCCATCCCCAGGACAACATCCCTCCAGTGTCTTTCTTAGCCAGTGACAGTAGACAGTGTCTGTCTATGATACTGTATAGTTAAAATACACAATTAAAATACAAAAAAGTGGAGTTATCATTTGTTTATTTGTATTTATTTATTTATTTAGACTTTATACCCCGCCCCTCCCGTACACTACTGCTCACAACAATAAAATAGATACAATATACAATACAAAGCAATAAAATTAACCAAATTAAGTAAACAAGTTAAAAGTCAGGTGAGAAACCACAATCAGTATTACATGTCAAATTACATATTTTAAAAACTAAAACCTGAGAATTATAAAAATTAAAGAACCTACCAGATATAACCGCAGAAGGGGCATTAAAAAGCCTCTTTAAAAAGAGGTGGGATTTGTTGTTTTTTGAAAAACACTGAGGGAGGGAGCATGGCGAAGCTCTTCGGGGAGGGTGTTCCAAAGCCGAGGGGCCACAACCGAAAAGACTCTGTCTCTAGTCCCCGCCCATCAGATCTCTGTTAGTGGCAGGGCCATGAGCGATTGAGATAAATATAAAAACAACCTCTATTTAAAAATTTAAAACCTCTGTAAAACAATACCTAAAACACAGAGCAGCAGCAGCAAAGATGTTCCACTGTGGTGGAAGCCCTGGTGTGGTTGCAAGCCGGGAGAGCATTGCAAAGCCTAGGGGCAAAGACTGAGAAGGCCCTGTCCTGTGTGCTTGGCAGCTGAGCCTCTTTCACCATTGGCACGCGGAGCAGAGCTTCCTCCGATGATCTTGTCCAACAGGCAGAAACCCTTGGGAGCAGGTGGTCCTTTGGATATCCAGAACACGTCTGTCAATGACTTTTAATTAAGAACATAAGAACAGCCCTGCTGGATCAGGCCCAAGGAGGCCCATCTAGTCCAGCATCCTGTTTCCCACAGTGGCCCACCAGATGCCACTGGAAGCCACAGGCAGGAGTTGAAAGGGGCATGCCCTCTCTCCTGCTGTGACTCCCCTGCAACTGGTACTCAGAGGCATCCTGCCTTGGAGGCTGGAGGTGGCCTATAGCCCTCCGACTAGTAGCCGCTGATAGACCTCTCCTCCATGAAGTGATCCAAACCCCTCTTCAAGCCATCCAGGTTGTCGGCTGTCACCACATCTTGTGGCAGAGAATTCCACAAGTGGATTATGCAAGTTGTGTGAAAAAGTACTTCCGTTTATTGGTCCTGGATTTCCTGGCCATCAATTTCATGGGATGACCCCTCATTCTAGTGTGATGGGAGAGGGAGAAGAATTTCTCTCTCTCCACTTTCTCCACACCATGAATGATTTTATAGACCTCTCTTGTGTCTCTCCGCAGTCGTCTTTTTTCTAATTGTGAGAGCTAAATGGAACTTTCATGTTCAGTGACTGTCTACCCCTGAATACCATTTCCTGGGTGAGGAGCAACCGGGGAGGGGGGCTTGTGAACTTCCTGGCTGGCCATTTATGGAAGCAGGATGTTGGAGGAGTTGGAGCCTCTGTCTGATCTGCAGTGCTGTGTTCATGTGCTGTGTTGTCTGATGGGAATATCGCTCACAACGAAAAGACACCCAGAAAAAGCAGAGAGTGGTGGGCCCTCGGATGCTTCCCCAGCGCTGGTGGTTCGATGTAAATTAACTCGAGGTTGGAAAATAAAGTAGTACATGGAGGAGGAAGATCAATTTGTGTTGGAGTTGTGATATTGAGCAAAGGTGACACAGGGCCGAGGGGGTAACCGCGTTCCTGATCTTCTGGGCTGATGGCTATTGATTCTTACGCCGGGCTGTCTGTTAATGTTTTTGGCGGAAGGAGCCATGGAGGGTCAGCTTTATGGGCTTCTCTCCTCTTCATGCTGGTTCAGCAGCTGCCTGGAATGGGGCAGCCATCAAGATTTTTATTTATTTTTATTTTATTTTTATTTTTTAAACATTTTATATCCCGCTCTTCCTCCCAGGAGCCCAGAGCAGTGTACTACAGACCTAGGTTTCTC